>NC_143510.1:76412101-76722657 GCF_031878675.1 Megascapheus bottae | reverse complement strand
GAAACTTGATACCTCCTTTTCTCATGTTTTTGTCTCCCTTTCCCTCCCCTCTTCCCAGTCATCTTGTTTCCCCCCTTCCCTTCGCTATTTCTTTTATTCTAGAGTGTTAGCTTCCGATACTTTTACTTACATCATTCAAAGCCAGCGTGGCTTTAAGATGAAACTATTATTTCCAGGAATTCACTAGGTCACTACTTGCTACATATGTGACCTTTGACACATTAAATAGTTCTTTAGAGAGTTAATAAGGGCACCCACCTGCTAGAGCTATTGTGAAAATTAAATGAGGTCATATGTGGAAAGTGTTTGAGTTCTTAGCAAACACTTTGCAAAGGTTAACTGTGATATCAACCAGCACACACTCACTCCCCAAGAGTTTGGACTTTTCTCCCTAGGGATAAGATTGTCATACCATGCCTTGCCTGTATGAAAAGCAATGGTCACCCTCATTTCCATTCTCCCCTTTGCCTCCCTGAGAACTTGATATCATTAATTACCTGGACTTTTAAGATGAATACAATGTCCAAAGTGACACCATTTTTGTTCCTTGATTTTTCAGGAACATTTCAGATCCATTCAGGGAGGCAGAATACAGCTATTCCAAGGAAGTGTTTAACACCTAGGGAGGGGAGGGGGACATGATCTTCCCAGAGCTGGATAGTTTCTTCCATGGTTCAGCATCCGGGGTTCTAAACCCTACCTTCACAATGATAGCTCAACCATGCAGTGTCCAAATACTGGAGTTAACAGGCGCTCCACAATGGATGTAATCCAAATTTCAGAGAAGGAATTCTAGTGGGATCTTAGGAAAGGAGATGGGAAAGGTATGGGATGATCTTTGATGATTCCATCTGTTGGTGGAAGAGACAAATTTAAATTTCTATCATCTCTTTCTCTTCAAATTTGCCACCACACAACCCCCGCCCCCCAACTTGGGACTCTATATGCATGTGACCTAGACTAGCCATAGGATGCTGGCTAGTCCATAGGATACAGCATATTCCATAGGGGTAGTATAAGACCTTGGAGACACAAGCCTTGTATCACAATCCCTGCCAGCCAACCAGATCACATTCTTTAAGATCTGATGTAAATACTACAAGCAAAACAACAATATCCGTCTAGATCAAATGAGTGAAAGCAACAGAGACAGAAAGCAGATTAGAGATAATGTTGAATGACAGAGAGATTGTTGAACCCTTGATCCACTGAGCCAGAAGCCACTCCACCCTGGGACTTCCCAAGTACTGGAGCCATTGAGTTTACTTTTTCCTGACCTGGTTTGACTTAGGTTCCTACACCTGCCTCAGAGGCATTCTCCTGGGGTACAATGGGTTGAGTATGGCGGGATTTAGGGGAAAGAGGACTGGGAGTTGAGAAAAAGTAAAAATAAAAAAGAGCTACTCCCATCTTAGCATGTATCTCCTAGCTTGACCTGGTGGTTAACACCTGGAATCTTGGCATTTGGGAAGCAGAAGCAGGAGGATTGTGAGGTCGAGGGCAGCCTAGGTAGACTGTGTCATGAAACAAAGCAAAGTATACCAAGTATTTCTCATCTCAGTTTCCTTTTACAATGCCCTACTTGCTCCATCCACTTTATTGAAAATCCAGCAGGAGTCAGGAAAATTGAATGGCTTGGATGTAGACAAGGCATTACACCCTGGAATTCCTGATGCTAACAGAATGATTTGTGACATACAGCAGCATCTTGATGACCAACCGCCTTTAGAGCCCAGAAAAAATGACAGCCTTGCTCTGACCATCTGAAGCCATGAACTCCCCCGCCTGACAGGGGAGCAGACGATGACACATAGCAGTTCTCCAGTGTCCTAACTCAGTTCTCAAGGACTAACTGCCTCCATGTCTGAAGTCTTGGGATTCCCAATACAGTGCTCCTTGAACCTGCCAATCCTTGCATCTGAAGGATGCACTCCTGCTCTGCTTTCCCTATGTTGCATTAATAAATCTGTTCCTGCTTAAGTATCCTTTGACTTCTTTGTATTGTAAAACCAGTAAAATGAGGGTGAGTGAATGAGAGTTAGTGCTCTGAGTCAGAGATGAAGACAGGGAGAAGCAAAGCAGCTGGCCTTCACCCCACCCCCACCCCCATGGAAGGGGGAGTAGGGGAGGTTGCCAGTGTGATTTGAGTCACAAATCTATCAAGAGCTGTGGTAAATCTAGACACCAAAAGCACAGACTACGTGCCTTTGGGAACCATATTTTATTTCCCCAAGTTGTGTGGTGTGCCAAGGTTCTGAAATATGCAAGGCAAATGAAAATCTGGAAAATTTCATACCCAAGTATATCTATATTTCTCCTCTGTCACAATCAAATATAAGACCTGCTGACACTGTGTCCCATTCCCTCAAGGCCTGAAGAACAGAAGCGGGATGCTGGCTGCTCCCTTTGTTGGCAGACGTCTGCCCAGTCTTCACAGTCCTCCCCATTCCCTAATGTCTCCCCAACACAGCATTACTTGCCATTTGTCATCACCCTTGCTTTGATTTATATACATACGTAAACCTAAGCATCCATTAGAATTAGTGAAACTAAGGCTGGAAAGACTAATAAGACAAATGAGAGGAGGGCACATTTCCCTGTTCCTGTGTGTATGTGGAGACCAGGTTCATGCTCATACCTAACTTACTCCATTCTGTGATGTTCCTGTCTTTATAGGAATTTATACACCTATGTGTCACCAGTCCCTCTGCATATAGCCTACATCTCAGATTACAGCATAAAAAAAGGTTCTGGAGACAAAGATTGGAGGTGTTAATTGACAACTGTCAGCTGACTCCATTGTGCTGAGAGAGAAAGGTGTAGTCTTCACCATGGTTCGGAACTCTGTATGGAACGGGTCTGTGTAGACAGAAGATCAGCAATCACAAGACTTTGGTGTTAGGAAAGACACAGTTTTCCCAGAGCAGAATATGTTGCTTTATCTTCTTGCTCCTCCCTCTCCATATCCTAACCCTCTTGTCTCCTGCTTTCTCAATAAACCAAATCTGCCTCGGGGCTTTCTACTTGTTATTTCTGAAGTGGTCTTTCCCCACTATTCTCATGATAGTGTTCTCTTAGTTCATTCCTGCTTAAAGTAAAACTGCCCATCAGTGGCCATTTCTTTCCCGCTTTGGTTTTTATTCACATACTTTCTACTTCCACATTATAAATGGTTTTTCATTTGCCTTTTGTTTATTGCCTTTCCACTATGGCAATAGAAGCAGGGGCTGTGTCTCCTATCTCTAATCCCCCAAATAGCTCTTCAGCCATAGTAGGCACATACAAAGTTATTAAATGAATGAATGAATGAATGAACTTACTACCTCTTTAAATGAGGACACAAATGCTTCTATCACCTTCTTGGCCTGGATCCCTTGAACTTTTCTATCTTCTGCTTGGAGTTGTGTATTTTTTTGCCTACTCGTTCCTTGACTTACCCTTCACCTTCTGATCTGATACAAGAAGAGCTTGGCTTCCTTTGGACTTTTCCTTTATGCTTCATTGAGCCTGATCCAAACAATAACAACAGTTCTAATGAAGAACATGGGAAAGATTAACCCACCCACACACGAGAGTGCTTACAATGCTCTAAGCCAACAGTTCAGTTCCCTTCCCATAAGGATATCCAAGTGTAGCACAAGTGGCACTCCCAGCAGACATTTCTAAGAGAGGAAGAAGTCTTGGGGGATGCAGAGGGGAACTCTACAGATCGCAACTGGAAGCACCACTTCCAAGAGCAGCCCTTTCCCTAACCACCTTGTGAAGTCCAGGCTGACTTCACATCCAGGCCCTTTAACATCTCTGGGTTGTTTTTTTTCTCATGATTGTCATGAAAATGTTGAACTTGTTACAGTCCCTTCTCATTGGAATCACTTGCAAGCTCTGTTCCATGACCTTCCCAGATTAGAAAGCATCTAGATATTTTTGGCTTTGCATAAACAGTTCAGAAAGGTCAAGGCCTGCTGAGATGATGTGGTAAGCAGACCAGGCAGAAGAAAGACCTATTAATAAACAACAAACACCACTTCTGACTTAGTCATGGAATTCTGAGAAGCAGTAGCACCCAGTAAACCAATCTGTAGACTGGCAATCAAGGGTGAGACTAACTTTAGCCAAAGGCATGTGGGAGAACCCACAAAAGGCAGGCCTTGTAGTGGTAACTACCTCATAAACCATGGGCAAATTCACGCACATTCCACAGGGGAAGGCTCACCCATTATGTATACATACACACACTGTTGTCTCTTTCTGCTACCTTCATTTATTAAAATTATGGTCATAACATTTCTGATCCAGCATAAAGGTGATAAAATGATATGTTTGCCTTTTTAGGATGGTTGTAATTTCTCCTCCCTAATATGTATATCTAATTTGCATATACAAGTCCTTTCTCTTGAACCACACTTTGAGGATTGTAGAAAAACAGAATACCTACTTCACATGAAAGCCAAATTAAGCCAAAATACATTAAGTAGGTTGTTTTGTACTTGTAAGCACATTGTTCTTAAGAACTATGAACAAAGGTAACATTTGAATGGAAAGGAGCATAGCATAAATTGCCTTTTAAAAATAGGTCATTCTTGGGGCCGGGAGTTTGGCCTAGTGGTTAAAGTGCTTGCCTAGCATGCATGAAGACCCGGGTTCGATTCCTCGGTACCACATACATAGAAAAAAGCCGGAAGTGGTGCTGAGGCTCAAGTGGTAGAGCTCTAGCCTTGAGAAAGTCCAAGGACAGTGCTCAGGCCCTGAGCTCAAGCCCAGGACTGGCAAAAAAAAAAAAATAGGTCATTCTTTTCTTTATATATGGTATCTTTACATGTATATCTTCGGGAAGGTGGGGGGAGGGCACAGAATTTGTGATAAAAAGAGTGAAAAATTGCAACAGTGGAGCTCACTAGTGATCTATACAACTGGTGGATAGAGACAGGAGGGAGGGGCTGGGAGACAATGAGGGAACAGAAGACACTGTATGAAAGGAAATGTACTCATCATCTGACTCATGTAATTGCAATCCCTCTGTACATCACCTCCATAAAAACAATTATTTAAAAAAACTTCAATTGTAATACATAAACAAAAATAAAATAATATAGGTCATTCAAGTCATTGTAAGTACTAGTAGTGCAAAAAGTGAGACTAGAATAGTCTCAAAAAATATTTATGAGCCAGGCGCAGTGCCTCACACCTGTAAATCCTAGCTACTCAGGAGGCACAGATCTGAGGATCAAGGTTCAAAGCCAGCCCGATCAATACAAAGCCAAGAGACTCTTTTCTCCAATTAATCACTAGAAAATGGGAAGTGGGGCTGTGGCTCAAGGGTAGGGAGGTATCCTTGAGCTGAAGAGCTCAGGGACAGCACCTAGGCCTAGAGGTAGGGCAGTAGCCTTGAGCTGAAGAGCTCAGGGACAGAGCCCAGGCCCCCCAAAATTATTTATAATATTTTAGCCAGGTACCAGTGGCTCATGCCTATAATCCTAGCTACTTGGGAAACTGAAATCTAAGGATCATGGTTCAATACCAGCCAGGACAGGAAAGTCCATGAGACTCTTATCTCCAATTAACCTCCAGAAAACTAGAAGTGGAGCTGTGACTCAAAGAAGTAAAACACAAGCCTTAAGCAAAAGAGCTCAGGCACAGTGCCTAGGCCCTGAGTTCAAGCCCCATGACGGACCAAAACAAATGAACAAATATAAATATAATATTTAAATATTTAAACGAATAAAGAGAAAATGTTGGGTCCTTTTTGTTTTGTATGTGCCAAAAATTCTAAGCTAAACACTAAAATTTCATTTCTTATAAAGTATTCCAAAAATCTATTTGGAAATAATCTTATAAACATCATAGTACTAAGTTCTGTCATTTTTCTCCTTTGGCTTTTCTAGTAGTGCTTAGAAAAATATTTTACAAGGTCCCCTGAACCAGTTACTTCTCCTTCTACCTCTTCCATTCCCTCCCCTCCATTCCTACCCCATCCCCTTTTCTCTCTCCTCTCCCTCCCCCTCTCTTCCTACTTCTCTCTGCCTCTCTTGGTGTCTGTGTCTGTCTCTGTGTCTCTGTGTCTCTGTGTCTCTGTCTCTCTATCTCTGTCTCTGTCTCTGTCTCTCTGTGGATTTACAATCCACACTTAAAGAGGCAAATGTGGTGGATACTGCTGGCTCATGCCTGGAATCCTAGCTACCCATGAGGCTGATATCTGAAGATCATAGTCTGAAGCTAGCCTAGACAAAAAAATTCCTAAACCTCTTACCACCAAAAAAGCTGAGTGAAGCTGCGGCTCCAGTGGTAGAGCACTAGCCTTAAGTACAAAAGTTCATGGACAGTGCTGAAGCCCTGAGTTCAAGGCCTGGGACCACCTTCAAGAGGCAAATTTATCTGACAAAGCTATCTGGCAGATATTTGTCTTTCTCAGTGTAGTATATGATTTGCAATGCTTCTTTCTGCCACAATCACTAAGTTTCTCTGTCTCATGTTCATTGTCAACTAAACTGATTGCATGGGGCCTGTTGATTGTAGCCATTAAGTTGAGAAAAATAACAATGGAATTAATAAATAGATTATTATTGCAGCAATCGGGAAAGCAGATAGTTCTTTGTCAATGCTTTACAAAGGACAGCAACAAAATAAGACACAAACTACCAAAGCTCACTCAAGAAAAAATGAATAATTTGCATTGTCTTATATTTATTAAAGAAATAAACTCAAGGGCATGGAGTTTGGCCTAGCATGCACGAAGACTGGGGTTCTATTCCTCAATATCACATGCATAGAAAAAAGCTAGAAGTGGTTCTGTGGCTCAAGTGGTAGAGTTCTAGCCTTGAGAGGGCCCAAGGACAGTGCTCAGGCCCTGAGTTCAAGCCACGACTGGCAACAAAAAAAAAAAAAGAAAGAAACTCAAGATGCAGAATACTTCCTTGGTAACAAAGAAATAATACCCACCCTACAAAAAAACTTCCCCAAAATAAAGAGAAGCAGGGATAATTAATTTTTTTAGGAAAACAGCATTATATAGATATTAAAGACAGATAAGAAAACTAACTGGCACGGTGGCTCAGCTTGTAATCCTAGCTACTCAGGAGGCTGAGATCAGAGGATCAAGATTCAAAGCCAGCCCTGGCACAAAAGAACCTGAGACTCATCTTCAATTAACCCCTAGAAAACGGGAAGTGGGGCTTGGCTCAAGGGCAGGGCGGTAGCCTTGAGCTGAAGAGCTCAAGGACAACGCCCAGGCTGAATTCAACCTCCATAACCCACAAAAAAAAGGGAAGAAAACTAGAGACTAATTCAGCACACTGAATGTAAAAATATATGAAATGTTAACACATCATGATCTACTCAGCTGTACATGGGGAAGGTGACACTGACTCAGAATTCAGAATTAATCAATAAACCTCACAATCTCAGCAGGCTGAAGTAGCAAAATCATATAGCTATCTAAAAAAGATGCAAAAATAATTTATAAAATTCAACATCTACCCATCTTTTGTTTTGTTTTGTTTCACCACTCAGGGGCTTGAACTCAGTGCCTGAGTGCCTTCCCTATACCACGTAAAGCCACAGCTTCATTGCTGGTTTTCTGGTGGTTGATCAGAGATAAGAGTGTCATGGACTTTCCTGCCCAAGTTGTCTTTGATTCATGATCCTCAGATCTCAGCCACATGAGTAGCTACAATTATAGGCTAAGCTACCAGCACCTGGCACAGCCATCATTTTTAAAAAAGAAAAACCCTTAGGGGTCGGTAGTGTAGCACAGTGGTAGCATACTTGCTTAGTATGTATAAGGCCCTATGTTCAGATCTTTACAATGAAATATATATATACACATACATACATGTATATATGTGTATATATATATATTCAGCAAATTAGAAGTAGAAAATAATCTTCAAACTTCTAAATCTTATCTGTGGAAAACAACCTAATGCTAATATTTTTTTCTGTTCTACTGTACAATATTATTCTTAATAGTAAAAAATAGTCTGCTTTTCCTAGTAATTTTTTTACAAGAGCACATATTTACTTTATTTAATTTTCATTAAATTCTGGAGGGGTACAGCATCACACGGTTTCTGTGTCCAGTGGCCTTAGCAGGAAGGTTGCTGCAGAATTTGGCGCAAACCATGCCACTGTTTCCATGGGTATGAGTTACCTTTCCCCAGATTACTCTGGTTTTGTTAGGTTTGCCGCCAGGAGTCATTGTGTTGTTTTTTGCTTTGTATACATAAGCACATCTCTGTCCAAGAAGAAATTGGTATCACCTCGAGCATAAACAGCTTCGAATTTAAGGAGAGCTTGTGTGCTCCCTTTGACTCTGAAGACCTAGTGTATAGCAGGCAAAAATGGCCTTGCACCACAGCCTTCCTGACATGTTGCCTTTTAGAAGTCCTGTTCCACAGGCTCCAAGATGGTGGAGAGCACCCTTATAGTTTTTAAGAAGCAAAAATGCCCACTTTTACCATTTCCTTTCACCATTGTATTAGAGGTCCAGGCCAGCACAAATAAGACAAGAAAAAAAAATAAAAGCACAGATTAGAAAGGAAGAAATGAAGCTGTCTTTCACTGCTGGGCAACATAATCATATACACAGAAAACAGTATGGAAGCCAGGCACTGGTGACTCATGCCTGTAATCCTAGCTACTCAAGAAGCTGAAATCTGAGGATGGCTGTTCAAAGCCAATTCAGGCTGGAAAGTCCTGAAGACTCATCTCCAATTAATCATTAGAAAACCAGAAATGGTGTTGTGGCTCAAGTGGTAGAGCACTAGCCTTGAGCAAAAGAGCTCTATAATCATTTTCTTAAGAAAAAAAAAAACTACCTTTCCTCTATCAAATTACCTAGACATATTTTGAAAATGAGTCTATTTCTGGACACTGAAGTCAGTTCCTTTTATCTGAATGTTCATCCTTATACTGGAATTGCAATGTTTTGATTATTATAGCTTTAAGACAAATCTTAAAATCAGTGTGAATCTTCGAAGTTTGTTATTCTTTTCCAAATCATTCCTACAGTTGGGTTGTCTTATTTAGCATAATATTGAATATGTAGCTCAATTTGAAAGAATAGATATCTTAGCAATATTGATTCTCATCCATGAGCATGGTTTGTTTCTTCATGGGTTAGTTCTTCCTTATTTTTTTCAATATTAAGATATCTGATCAAATTTATGCAAGAAAAATGCATGTGAAGACATGATTAAGAGATTTGGGAGTTTAGCCTAGCGGTAGAGTACTTGCCTAGCATGCATGAAGACCCGGGTTTGATTCTTCAGCCGAAAGTGATGTGGTGCTGTGGCTCAAGTAGTAGAGCTCTAGCCTTGAGAAAGCCCAAGGACAATGTTCAGGCTCTGAGTTCAAACCCCAGGACTGGCAAAAAAAAAAAAGAAAGAAAAAAGAAAAAGACGTGATCAGGAATGGTCATAACATTTTCTTCATCAGAGCTAAGTACTAAAAATGGCCCAACACATAAACCAATTGCACTACATCCAGACCATCAAATAATAACAATGAAAAGAACTAGTGAAGTTTGGAGCAAAATGTGTTAGTCTCAAACAATATGCTGAGTATTAGAAGGGCATATTTGCAGTCTCCAGAAGTATTCTTTCTCATAGTTATAGAACTGTAGGCACACAATTCATGGACCAATATATGAACCAAATCAAACAATTCCCTAATAAACCTGAGCATTACAAAAAGTAAAACTAGGGATTGGGGCATAACTCAAGAGATAAAGTATAGTATATGTTAAGGCTACGGCTTAAAGACAAAACAATGTGAAGCTAGAAAATGTAATCCTAGGTACTTAGGAGGCTGAGATCTGAGGATGGTGGTTTAAAGCCAGCTCAGGCACTACAAAGCCTGAGACTCTTCAATTAATCATTAGAAAATGAGAAGTGGGGCTTGGCTCAAGGGTAGGGGGTTAACCTTGAGCTGAAGAGCTCAGGGACAGCACCCAGACCCAGAGTTCAAGCCTTATGACCCAGATGAACGAATGAACTACCTTGGGAAAAGGGAGGAGATGGGCTGGAAGTATGTGTGGTCTAGTGGCAGAGTGCTTACCTAGTATGCATGAAGCCCTGGTTCAATTCTTCAGTACTACATACACAGAAAAAGCCAGAAGTGGTGCTGTGGTTTAAGTAGGAGAGTGCTAACCTTGAGCAAAAAGTGCTCATGGACAATGTCCAATCCCTGAGTTCAAGCCCCGTAGATAGATAGATAGATAGATAGATAGATAGATAGATAGATAGAGAGATAGATAGAGAGATAGATAGACAGACAAATGAATCTTAGATTATTCACTCTAATAAGTCAGTATATTTCAAGGACTTCATCAAAAACCAACCTTTCTCTAACCCATACCTTAGCATCTATAATGGTGTTCATTCTGGGAAGACAAACAAGGGAAATAAGGAAGGTAAAGGTGATAGATAGATAGATAGATAGATAGATAGATAGATAGATAGATAGTAGGGCCAGGAGCATAAATTAGTGGTAGAGTGCTTGCCTCGCATGCACAAAGCCCTGGGTTGGATTCCTTGGTACCACATCCATAGAAAAGGCCGGAAGTGGCACTGTTGCTCAATTGGCAAAACACTAGCCTTGAGTAAAACGCATCCAAGGACAGTGCCCAGACCCTGAGTTCAAGCCCGACTGGCCAAAAAAAAGGATAAATCTACATATTATAGGGTATATAATATGTAATATACTATATAGATTGATAGATAATATATAATACATAGATTGATATCTACAATATATTCTATATTAATATATTTATATGTGCATATTAATAATCAAATCTAATTATATATATTTTTCTGGGTCTTGCACCCAGGGCCTGGGCACTGTCCCTGAATTTTGTGCTCAAAGCTAGTGCTTCACTTACTTGAGCTTAAGTGGACATGAGTCTCACTGACTTTCCTATGCAAGCTGACTTTGAGTGGCAATCCTCAGATCTCAACTTCAAGAGTATCTAGGATTACAGGTTTGAGCCACCAATACCCAGCAAAGATGAGTTGTATTTTAATCCCTACCACTAAAAGGTCTACATACACCTTCCAGAGTTCAGATCATTCAAGAAAAACACAAGTCAGGCCTGGTCAAATTCAGATAGGGATGGTAATAGAGCATTTTACTAAAAACAGATTTAAATATAGCACTCCTGCAGTTCTCCAAAGGTTCTGGAGGTATTTAACACACATTTATTCTTAACTTATGATAGATCATGATGAATAGAAATGCAGGTAAAGGAAGATGCTTTGGAAATGGGCTAGTTTTGCCCCAGGGAGAGATATGCCTAAATTTACATGTTGGAAGACAATTCTGGCAGTTATAGAGAGGAGAGTGAAGTTGATCAGGGAAAAATGAACTAGATGTACACAACTGTTAAAAGTTATCCCTGAATGTGTTGCTTAAGAGGCTGGGAGTGTGGGGGAGGGGAACAGGTAGAGGCAGCCATTTCATGGGACCCAGCCACTGGTTGATGGTGAAATAGGGATGAGGAAATGTAGCAGTGGAGATCACACTAAGGGCTTTGATTTGGTGGGAGATGATGTTACAGCACTAAGACAGGTGGCCTGCACAGGGAGAGAAAGTATTCTCAGTGATGTTCATCTCACCAATCTCTCTCACCTTTCTATCTCTCTGATTCTCCACTATGCCACCCCTCTCCTACCTGCAGACTGTACAGTGCTCATCTTTCAGTCCAGAATATTCTCTCTCCCATAATTAAAAATCTCAGCTAAGCCACCGTTTCCTTTAAGACATTTTCAGTGTTCCCTAGACAATCCTGTCAAGAGGTCTGTCCAGTGCCTCTGTTTCCATACAGAACACTACACCTCCCATTCTATTCTAATTACCCACCTTCCCATGGCTCTGTAATTCCCATTACATCCAAGGCCCCTATTCGTCTTCTTTGCTGTGGGAGCAGCAGTAGTTATATAGTGTCTTACTTAGTCCACTCAGACTACAAGAATCAAAGTCCTTACTGAATAAGTTACAAACAACAAAATATGTGTCACTCACAGTTCTGAAGGCTGGGAAAGTGTCAGCAGATTTTAGGTGGGTGAAAGCTTGCTGTCTGCTTCAGAGATGGCGCTTCTTGCAGTGTCCCCACATGACAGTCAAGCACACAAGCTCCCTAAGCCTCTATTACAGGACACTAATCCCGTCTTTAATGGCTCTCACCTCCTACAGATTTCTCTACTAATAGAATGTGTTTGGAAATGTCAACATATAGGTCTTAGGAGGCCATCAACATTCAGACCATAATGGATAATCTTGTTTATTTCAAAGCAATGATTATATTGGCTAACACTTATCAGGTACTTAATGTATGCTAGATATCCTCTTACATGTTTTCGATCTAGTAATTCCAGTAGATTTCACAATGACTTCAGAGGGAGTGCTGTTATAATCACATTTTGCAGATAGAAAAAACAGAAACATCAAGAAGCAAGTAACTTCTCTGAGGTCAACATCCTAAAAAGGATATTGAGAAATGCCTCCTAGCTCTTAGCACAGTGCCTGTCACAGTAAAATGTTTGGAGAACTGATCTGACATGGTATCTGGACTTCCAGATCTACCTGGCAGAGAATAAAGGGCAGGACACGCAAATGGTCACACACACACACACACACACACACACACACACACACACACACACACCCCAGGTAAAATCCTGAAAGTACTCAGTGTACCTACTTGAAGGCAGTGAAGAAGGGGTTCCTGCCTCTCAGAACAATTTCAGGAAGTTATCTGATTTCAAGGGAACAAAGTTAAGACACAACGCTAAAATCTTCCACTGATCTTTCTCCTACCTGGTGATCCTCCCATGAGGAGGAAAATATTTCCACACACCACCCCAAACTCACCCCAGAGTAGGTTGGGCAGTGTGCCCTGAAGATTTTATTGGCTAGCCACTAAGATGAAAACACGCCTCCGAGTGAGAGAAGTGAGTTGTCCTGTGTGTTAGTAGCTCAGAGAACAACCCAGAATGAGTGAGCAGTGTAGCAGTCATTCTCAACTCAGATGCACGCAGTAACACCTGAGGGCTGTTTTTCAACCCAGATGCCCACAATGTATCTTAAATCAGTTAATCATCAAAGCACCCAAGGTGGGACCTAGGCATCCACAATGGAGACCCAGTACAGAGGAACTCATGTATGGCCTTTCCCACTTCCTCTTCCTCCTCCTCCTCTCCTTCTTCTTCGTCTGTTGGTCATGAATCTTAAACTCTGGGCAGGGGCTCCTCAGCTCAAGACTAGCACTCTACCACTGGAGCCACAGGGCCACTTCCGGGTTTGTGGCAGTTTCATTGGAGATAATAGTCTCAGGGACTTTTTATGCCCCTCTGGCTTTGAACTGAGATCTTGAGAGTAGTTAGGATCTTGTGAGTAGTTACAATTATAGGTGTGAGATACCAGCACTCAGCTTCTCCTCTTCCTTCTTACCCCTCCTTTCTCTTACTCTTCCTTTTCTTCTTTCTCCCTCCTCTTTGTCTCCCTCTCTGGATTTTTATTTCCTTAACCTAGACCTTGAGAACAGGGATGTTTTATTTGTAAGACAAGATAGGTGGACCCTGGGGAACTAACGACCCTGTAAGTCTGACTTAATAACACCCTGAGGAAATCTTAAGGCCTTTTCTGTGGTAAGTCCAGTGCTTCTGGATCTGATAACCTGGTCTAGATGTTGAAACAAAAGTGGAGCATTGCCACTCACTCCTGAAAGGGCAGAGAGACAGTGGGGATTGACTCTCCCCGCTTCGAATCATCTGTCCTTCGATGATGTCATCCAGAGCTTCCTATCTCCTGGACATGCCTTTTACAGGGAGATGGTAGAGTGAAAATGGTCCACACCCTCCCCGCACTCAGATTCTCCTTCCAATGCCAATATTAAAGCTCTGGGTTGAAACGTATTAAGGCCAATGGTAGTACCCTCCTGTAGCTCCTAATAATTTGATTTTTGATAGTAATTGGCTTTCGCATGAGTTATCCTTTCTGTCACCCTTCTGTGGCACTTCTCTGGCTCCTTCTCCAAACTGGAGTGGTCAAAGTGGAGGGAAATAAGTTAAAAAAAAATGGATAAAGGCATTAGAGCCTGACTGAAGGTACAGATGCTGTAACAATAGTAATTGCATTGTTACTATTAGTTTTTTTTTTGCCAGTCCTGGGGCTTGAACTCAAGGCCTGAGCACTGTCCTTGGACTTTTCCCTCAAAGCTAGCACTCTACCACTTGAGCTACAGCACCACTTCCAGCTTTTCTATGTATATGGTACTGAGGAATCGAACCTGGGTCTTTGTGCATGCTAGGCAAGCACTCTACCACTAGGCCAAACTCCTGGCCACTATTAGTATTATTGCTAACAGATATTGAGTGTGTGCTTTGCTCAAGCACTATGCAGATATTACTTTCACTCTTCTCACCCAACCCTGTGAGGAAGAAATACCACTGTCAAATTATAGAAAGTTAGGAAAGTATTGAGGACAATACTCCAAAGTGTGGTACTGGAGGCATAGTCTCTCTCTGACCTTCTCTTACTTTTCCTTTTTCTGCTTCCCTTTCTTCCCCAAGGCAAGCCAAAGACACTTAAAACTCTCCTTCCTCAAAGTGGGTCAACAAAACTCTCTCCCAAGGCCATCCATAAATCCTAGGAAGATATTTGATTTTTCTTCTACCTTTCTGAGGAAGATCTGACCATTAAGAAATTCTTACCTACTTTGATGGAGGGTAGGTCATAAATTCTTCTTCTGGAGAGACCTTGTCCCATCCACAGGAGGAAGAAATATACCTCGTGGAGCCCAAGAAGACTCTGAACAGACAGGCCCTGCTCGGATTTCCCTGCTTGGCTTGTTCCCATTACATCTTACCCCTTCATCCAATCACATTTCCTTACAACTGCCCATACTTTATAGAATCTAAGCATAAAAAAATAGCTTTCTTTCCATTTTTGGCTCTGAAGACTCCATGTCACATAAAACCAAGATTGAGTAAATTCACTAAGCTCCTCTCTTGGGAACCTGTCTTTTGTTATGCATGCTGGCCATGAGCTTTGGATGCGTGAAGGAAGATCTAGATTTCTGCCCCCAAAAAGCCAAACAGTGAAGCAATGCTTACAAGTCTTTTTAAAAGCAAGACAATTTCCAGTGTTACTCAGAGATACTTGAGAACTTGCTGGAAAAGCAAATATTCTCTGGGCAGGGTCAAAGCTATGGTGATGCAACTGGTATGGTCCCATAGTGCTGAAGTTTCACTGCATTTTTCCATATATTTTTATTGTAATTAATAGAAGGGTTATGTTATATTCACCAGATAGAAGGTGTATTATTTCACAGACATTGATTCCCTTTCTCATGTCTTGGTCCCCATTTCCTTCCTCCCACCCCCGCCCCTCATCTTGTTTTCCCCCTTCCCTACCCAATTTCAAATAACCAAATACACATATATACCATGTATCAGATAACAAGGTGAAATACTGTAACAATATGAGATAACCAAGGCACAGCAAAAGAGATGAGAGATAACATAGTACATTAAGAACAACAATCACTGTATATAGAGATTCCTTCCTGAACACTTGTTTGTTAAACATGTCATTTGAAATATGATGTAAAAATCAATGTTAATAAATGCTTTAATAAAAAAGAATAACAATCACTCATTATATGGCTTTTGTTTCTATATCCTGGAGGTCCTTTCATTTAGCGTCATCCTATATGGCCTTATGTATCTAGGTTTTGCTCTATTGCAAATCTCTGCTAGGAGATACCAAGGCTTCTACTGATTATGACAAATGAGGGAAACCATTGAGCCTATGTTCCTGTGAGTCTGGCTTACTTCACTTAATACCATTTTTTCTAAGTCTTTCCATTTCCTTACAAATGGGCAATGTCATTCTTTCTGACAGCAGCATAGAATTCCATTGTGTGTAAATACCACATCTTGTTGATCCACTCATCAACTGAGGGGCATCTGGGTTGGTTCCATATCTTTGGTATGGTGAATAGTGCTGCAATGAACATCGTTGTGCTAGTGGATTTAGTCTGTCCTTGTTTCTGGAAGATTGGGTAAATGCCAAATTCACTGCATTTTTGAAGTAGTGTTTCCTAAGAAAAATCTGGTGGACACCAGAACAAGCATGGGGTCTAGGATCCTTGGCTCATACACAAGAGCACCTCCAGTCGCATCCCTGGGGTGGTTCCCAGCACTCACTTCCTATTCTTCCCATGGCCATTGCCACCTTTGATTCAGAATGGCAGCCAGGCCAGGTGCTGATGGCTCACACCTGTAATCCTAGCTACTTAGGAGGCGGAGATCTGAGGATCATGGTTCAAAGCCAGCCCGGGGAATTAAACACCAGATAACCAGAAGTGGTTCTCTGGCTCAAGTGGTAGTGTACTAGCCTTGAGGTGAAGAGCTCAGGGACATCACCCAGGCTCAGAGTTGAAGCCCCACGACCCACACACACAAAAAAAAGATGGCAGCTAGGTTCTGCTGGTTAGGGAATGCTATTACCTTTTCTGTCCTTCCTCAGATAGCTGGCCATTTTTATCCTTCATAATAACTTGGATATTTTTTTGTTTGGTTTGGTTTTTGTCCATTGTGGGTTTTGAACACAAGGCCTGGGTGCTTGCTGTCCTTAAGCCTCTTTGTGCTCAAGGATAGCACTCTACCACTTGAGCCACAGCATCAGTTCTGGGTTTTTTTGAGTGGCTAATTGGAGGTAAGAGTTTCATGGGCCTTTTCTGCCCAGGCTGGCTTCTACCCAAGATCCTCAGATCTTAGCCTCCTGATTAACTAGGATTACAGGTGTGAGCCACTGGCACCCAGCCTATATAAAGTAAAAATAATAGGCCATTATTTTGGCTTAGCCTCCTGTACCACAGTGAAGTTAAACATCACCGAATGAAATCTAAACTGTTATCTCATTTTCCAAGAAATCAGAGTAGTTTCAGTTGGCAAGATAATAAAACTACACAACAAAGGCAACCTTTAGTAACCTAATGTGAACCAATCAGCTATTTTTTTTATTATTTTATTTCCTGTCCAGTCCTACCTATCAAGGAAAATAACTGGAACAGGACTTTGTCAACTTTTAGTTCTTTGTTTTTGTTTTTCTTAGTCTTCTTTCTCTGTTAAATCAAGCTCTCCTACTGAGCTCAAGAGTTATCTGCTTCTAGAATTTAAAAACAAGGACAATATCCTTAGATTGTTAGTTTTCCTCTTTGGTAATATAAATATGGCATTTTCCTGAGTTCTGTGAAAAGAACTAGTGAATTATTCAACCTGAAGGGGCAAGCTGTCAATTTGTGGTCTGCCTGGCAGTCATCTGGGTATTCCACTTGCAGCTAATGTCTAAAGTCTGATGAGATTGTCTTATGACATGTGGAATATAATGCTAACTTCAGATAGACAGTGCCTGGGTTAAGTTTAATTAGATAGCCATTTGTTGTCATAGAATTAGAGAACTAGTTGATGTAAGGGCAAAACTCACATCTGGTATCAGAAGTAATATCAGAAATCACCTGACTATATCCCAAAGTAGTCCAAGCTTGAGGCAAAAAAAAAAAATGGGCTCTTTGTTTCAGAGATGTCTTTTATTAGGATAGCTTTGTCTTAAAAAAAAAAAAAGGAAGAGATAAAGCTATGAAGTAACATCCTCTAACATAGCCAGGTGTGATGTTTCTGCCTCTTGCCATGAAAAGACAGGGATCTTGACCACATACCCACAAGAGATTGGACCCATCCCAGCTCACCACAGTCATGCACTTGTGGTCATCTATGCCTGTGAAATCCTCTTTAAGCTCTTTCCCAACATGCTAAGTCCATGATGCAGCACCTAAGTCCTCAGTGTGTGGATAATCTGGTAGCTGTCACACCAGATCCCTTTGGCTTCAGCAAGTTGGCAGCTTTATGCAAGGTCACACTGACATAGAACACACACAGAATTCCTAGAATTCTGATTGGCCAGCTTCTTCCGGTTCCTGGTAAAGTTGACTCATATTCTGAGGAACGATAGGTTTGGTCATCTAGGGAAGGGAGGGGAACGGCTGTGGAGTTTGGGCTTTGGAACTTGGTAACAGCTAATCAGTCCCTGGGGATGGAATAACCTCCCAAACATTTCAGGGCAAGGCAGCTCTCATGAGCCAAGAGCAATGCTAGAGAATAATTAGCCTAGAACAGCCAACTGTCAAGGCCATCTGGGTGGTCCTGCTAGCCTAGTAAGGAACCTCTAGGAAAGACACAGCATCTACTACAAGGTGGTTTGTGTGTGTGTTTTTTTTTAAACATTCTGGCATTTTTTGTCACAATAGAAGAAAGCTGACACAATGAGTAGAAGTCATGTCCATACATGCAGCTGCCTTCATCCTCTAAACAGCTGTTTGGAGAGTTGCTGAGTGGTGGACATATCTCATGAGCAGAAGGGAGGCTCATCCCAGCCCTACGGGCACAGAGACTCCCATGTTGTGACAAATTACTTGGGACAATCAACTTAAAAAGAGGACAGAGAAGTGGGATCAAATAGAGTACTTGCCAGGCTAACATGATGCCATAAGCTCAACCCCTAGTACTCTCTCTCTCTCTCTCTCTCTCTCTCTCTCTCTCTCTCTCTCTCTCTCTCTCTCTCTCTCTCTCTCTCTCTCTCTCTCTCACACACACACACACACACACACACACACACACACATGCACGCATGCCCACAAAGTTCACTGTTTCAGTGGTTTTCAGTCTTGGTTTGTCAATTGGTCTGTATATTTTGGTAATACTCCTGAGACCAGCACTCTGCCAACATTCAATGGCACCTCTTATGATAGCTTCTTCTATTCTAACACTTGCAAACTTCCATGTTTAACAGAGAACCCACACTAACTAAGGCACCTGTATGTATGTATGCAAGCTGACAGAGAGCCTAATCTGAAAGTTTTTGGAGCTTTCTATTTTCCACAGGATTGTTTATTATTATTTTTTAATGTCCCTTACATGACTAGGAATTCTTTGAGATTTAACCAATGTTTAGTTTCTCTTTGCTTTCCTGTAAAACTGCACAGCACATGGGTACAATGAGTATCATATTTTGACACCCTTTACATAGCTAGACAGGGCTTAATTACTGACTTATCTGCCCCAATTCCCATTCTACGCCCTCTACACCCAAACTTTGGCTCAGGGTCAGAAGCGTTAAGGGCAGAGGACATTAGAAACGTCAAAAAAAAAAAGGCCACTGTAGAAATGCTGCCAAGTCTCTGACATATTTGCTGGTTACCAGACACCAAGAAGGTGGTTCCAAGCCTTGAGTACTTTCATTCTTTCCTACTTCTCTGCCTGACCAAGTTAAACAGTCCCTAAGAGTAAATAAATGTGGCAAAGATAAAACAAATATTTTTTTTCCAACTGGATTGGTGCATTCTTTGTGTGGGTTCAGATGAGAGAGAAACAGAATGTTTTGATGAAATCAGCTGTTACCATCAAATGATTCGGCTGTTTACTAATGGGTTGTTGTATTTCTTGCCATCTAGCAGAGTGTGAATTCTTGGTATTGCCGAAAGGACTACTCTGGAAGGGAAAATGGCAAGGTTCCTTAACCTAATGTTCTCACTATGTGAAAAGCACTAATTCAAAACAATACGCAAACAGCATCCTGCAGAATTGCAGAATGGAAGGAAATTACAAGCCCAACACTGTGTTTCTTATAACCAAGTTTCCACTTCCCTTTCTTTTCTCATATTAAATATGTATGTCAACAGGGTGCCCCCATAGCTTGGCTTCCTGATAAGAAAGAAGAAAGATGATGTGGTTTCCTGTAACCTTCACAGTATGAAACCATAGTTTTTTCCCAATCTGAAAGGTTGTGGTAAATCACATGACATGTCACCAAATAATCACATTAGTGGTTGGTCAGCTATTAATTATTCAGTGTGAGGCTTACCTCGTACTAAAAATGGTGACAGGGCTGGGAATTTGGCCTAGTGGTAAGAATTCAGGCCTAGCATGCATGAAAGACCTAGGTTCGATTCCTTGGTACCACATACTTAGAAAAAGCCAGTGCTGTGGTTTAAGTGCTAAAGCTCTAGCCTTGAGGAAAAAGCCCAAGGACAGTGCTCAGGCCCTAAGTTCAAGCCCCAGGACTGGCAAAAAAAAATGATGATGATGATAATAAATGATAATATTTATGCCAAGCACTATTCTAGACTTCATATGTATTAAGAATCCTCATTCTTAAATTAGGAGTGTGGCCTAGTGGTAGAGTGCTGGCCTAGCATGCATGAAGCTCTGGGTTCAATTCCTCAGTACCACATAAACAGAAAAAAAAAAGTGGCACTGTGACTCAAGTGGTAGAGGACTAGCCTTGAGCACACAGAGGTTCAGAGACAGAGCTCAGGCTCTAAGTTCAAGCAGCAGGACCAGCAAAAAGAAAATAAAAGTTCTTATTTGGGCTGGGAATATGGTTTAGTGGTAGAAGTGCTTGCCTGGATTGCCTGGATTCAATTCTTCAGTACCTCATATCCAGAAAAGGCTGTGGTTCTAGTGGTAGAGTGCTAGCCTTGAGCAAAGAAGCTCATGGAAAGTGCCCAGGCTCTGAGTTCAAGCCATAATGTTTGGCAAAAAAAAAGTTTCCCTGGAAAAAGTTTTTTTTTAATATTTTTAAAGTGATTACTAGAATCAGTAAAATTGTAGCCCATCTCATACAGTCAGGGACTAGCTTCATGAGTGTATTGCATCAGGTGCCAGTGGTTCATGCCTGTAATCCTAGCTACAAAGATCTGAGGATCATGGTTCCAAGCCAGCCCAGGCTGAAAAGTCCCCTGGAGACTCTTAATCTCTAATTAATCATGAGAAAACTAGGAAGTAGAGCTGTGGCTAAAAGTGATAAATCGTAACCTTGAGCAAAGGAGCTCTAGGACAGCATCTAGGTCCTGAGTTCAAGTCCTGAGTTCAAGCCCCAACATCAACAAAATAAAAGGCTCCTTGCTTGATTCAATGCTCTCCTATTACCAACTCAAAGTATTTTTGAACAAGAAATACTGCATTTTCATTTTATACTGGTCCCTGCAAATTATGTAGCCTGTCTACCTATATCACCGATGATAAGAATAACTGCTCAGAATTTACAATAGAGCAAAACCTAGATACATAAAGCCATATAGGATGATGCTAAATGAAAGGACCTCCAGGATATAGAGACAAAAGCCATATAATGAGTGATTGTTGTCCTTAATGTGCTATGTTATCTCATCTCTTTTGCTGTCCCTTGGTTATTTCTTATTGTTACAGTATTTCACCTTGTTATCTGATATATTGGATATATGCGTATTTGGTTATTTGAAATTGGATAGGGAAGGGAGGGGAAACAAGATGAGGGGTGGGAGTAGGGGGAGGGAAATGGGGACCAAGACATGAGAAAGGGTATCAATGTATGTGAAGTAATGCACCTTCTATCTGGTGAATATAATGTAACCCTTCTATTAATTACAATAAAAAATATATGGAAGAAAAAAAAAAGAATAACTGCTCAGAATCAGGCCAGGCGTTTGGCCTAGTGGTAGAGTGCTTGCGTAGCATGCACGAAGACCTGGGTTCGATTCCTCGGTACCAAATACATAGGGAAAAAAATCCAGAAGTGATGCTGTGGCTCAAGTGGTAGAGCTCTAGCCTTGAGAAAGTCCAAGGACGGAGCTCAGGCCCTGAGTTCAAGGCCCAGGACTAGCAAAAAAGAAAAATGGTAACCCTGAGATTTGTAAACTCCAGAATAATCGTTCATTCATTCATTCATTCAGCATGTTTCTTGGGTGCTATTATTCTAGATTTTAAGGATAATGCTATAAATGAATCAACTGGCATGTCTTCCTGGAATTTACAGCATGCCACACTTGCATCTGCCCAGCCAATAGATGAGTTCTATGTACCAGCTGTTAATAGGACATCAGCCATAGACACACATATTAGCGTGTGACAAAACTAATGAGCCGCAAGTAGCCCATAAAAATGCTAGCAGTCAGCAAGCTCCATCTATTCTAATCTTATTTTTCTCATGAAAGCAAATGAGAATCTGAGCAAGAAGGATAATGTTCAAGAACAAATCTTAAATGCACTCTCATCCACAAAGATGATAAATCTTTCCCAAACCTTGATCCTTCAGATATTATCCTAGTCTGTAAAGTGGCAAAAAGACAGGTCCATTTTAGGAAGGTTTTCAACCATGAAGAGTGAAGAGTTTCTGGTTAATATTTCCCAGGAGCTCCGTAAATGTTGTGAGAAATGTCACTTTGTGATAGCTTCAGGTGAAGATCAGGCATGCCTTTCAAGAGATCCACTTATCTGCTGCACTGCTCAGAGGACTGGAAAGATGTCAAATTGCTCCTCTGCCTGAGGAGTCAGAATGGTCTACTTCATCCTCCAGCCCACTCTGTTACAAAGCAGCTCTTTTTCTTATTTTCTTGCTTTTTAAGAAAGTCATGCCCTTAGCTCCTCCACACTTAGCCCAAACCAACCATTTGCTTCGAACAAGTCCTGGTAAACATGCCAACAACATGCCTATAAGCTTTGCAAGATACATCATATCACAGCCCAGTACTATAAAAACTTGTTCCACTAGTAACCATGCTTATTTCTCAAATGTTAGCTTGCTTCCAAATTACTTGGAGGACTTGTTAAACTACAGACTTTGGAGACTCATGCTGGAGTTTCTGCTTCAGTAGGTTTTAGGCAGGGTTCCAAAGTGTGCATTTTTCTGTCCAATTTCCAGGGGGTAGCTGCTGCTTCAAGTCTGGGCTTCACTGTTTGAGAACTATTGCTCTAGGGCATTGTGTTAGGTCCTGAAAGGTCTCCACAGAGACAATGACCCCCAACAAAACCCAGTTTTCCTTGGCCTCAGTCCACCTTGTGTCACTTGTCTCCATCCTTTGTCTCTTCAGAAAGCCTCCCTGCTCCACCTGCAAACCTAAAATATTCTCACTGAAGTTCGAAATGACATACTTTCAAATTTAATGCATAGAAGACCTCATCAGTCAGTATCCTGCCAGCATGTCAGGTCCTAGCATAGCATGCGTAAATTAAGTGCATTAGTTTTGTCTCTGTAATCCAGGCTAGTTATTGGGCCTGGCTTTCGTGTGCTGTCTACAGTATTTCTCCTATTTGCTACCCTGTCCCTCCTCTCTTCAGTATAGTTCAATTTGGTGTCCAATTCCATTGGACATTGGGAAGGGCCTGTAATTCTAGCTACTTGGGAAGCTGAGATGAACTATTAACCATTCAAAAACCAGAAATGGGAAATGGTGCCGTGGCTCAAAGTGGTAGAATGCTAGCCTTGAGCAAAAGAGCTCAGGGACAGTGCCTAGGCCGCAAGTTTAAGCCTCACAACCGACAAAAAAAATGCTGTAAACAAAAAAGTAGGTACTATCTATGAAAAGATGCTCCCAGTTTCAGAAGTGTTAAAAGTCAGTGGAAAGGTGTGATTTTTTTTTTTTGCCAGTCCTGGGCTTAAGCTCAGTGCCTGAGCACTGTCCTTGGATTTTTCTCAAGGCTAGAGCTCTACCACTTGAGCCTCAGCACCACTTCTGGCTTTTTCTATATATGTGGTACCAAGGAATCGAACCCGGGTCTTCGTGCATGCTAGGCAAGCACTCTACCACTAGGCCAAACTCCCAGCCCCATGGGGTGAATTTTTTTTAAATTAAGTACAGAATATGGGTGCTGGGAAAAAAACATTGTTTCTCCTCAGGCCATGGAATGGAAAAGATGTAAATGGGAGATAGCAGTAATAACCACCTTCTATTTGATGGAGGACAGAGTTTTTAGTAGAAAAGGGAAGTGATATGATGGGCTAACACTACCTCTACCTATGAGCCCTTCTGTTGTATTTGAACTCAGTTTGTTACTTGTAAGTATGAAATTCTTGATGAGTATAGTATATCCACTCATCCCCCCAAACATAAATCACTTCATTTCACATCAGGTAACCCAAATCATGTTTGACTCCTTCCTCTCCCTCAAACCCACTACACTGAACTAACAAGAAGGGCTATTTTCCCAATGTTCCATCTAACTATCTATCTATCTCTTCCTTTCTTTCCATCTGCATCTCCACCATTCTCATCCAGACCATCACCCTTTGCTAGACGCCTGGGATAGTCTCTTTAACAGCCTCCTGGCTCCAGGCCTAGTTCATAATGTACAAGAACACATAGCAATGAACAAGAACACATAGCATTCTGCTGGAAACCCTTCAATGTGTCACCAACATCCCAGGCCTGCATTCCCAGCTCCTTCTATTTGCATCCTCTAGACTTTTCCCTTGCCCAGAATTATGGTTCCTAATGTATCCATAACTAACATTGATTCCTCCTTGAATCTGTTTATACTCACTCCTAAGAGGTATTTCCCCACCCTCTACCCCAAATTAGGTTTTTCCAGTTTGACTTTTCCAGTCTCTTTGGCATCTTCTGTATTATCCTTTAAAAATCAGCCATTTTCTGAGAACACAGCTCAGTGGTAGAGCACTTGCCTTATATACCCAAAGCCCAATGGTCCAACCCAGCTTCTCCATCATTTACTCATCTACTGGAGCTTTTCATATGAGGGGACAGAATCTTTACTCTTAAATATTTAGAATAGCAAACCATACCCTTAAGATATCAGCAACAGGAAGACAGTTTGACTTCAGGGTTGGGGATGGTATTAAATATGCCGAAGTGATAAGTTTGTTCAGTCTGTCTGCCAGCCATGCCAGAACACACTCTGCCTTGGGAAAGCATGGTGGAGAGTAGATTCTTAACACCTGTACTCATTCTGAAGGACTGTCATAATCAGGAGCCACTGATTGTCGGCTAAACAACAGCAATTTACACACTCATCATCTGGGAGGCTACAAGTCTTAGATCAAGTTGTAAGCCAGGTTCATTTCTTCTGAAGTTTTTCTCCATCTACAAGATGGCTGTCTTCTCCTTGGCCTTCAAAACTATGAAATATTTTATTTCTATGTTTGCAAGTCCTTCAGTTTGTGGTTAATTCCTTTTGACCATCACATTTTCCTCCAGTTTCCACTGTAGTAAAGGAAAACTGCCTTAAGAGATACAAGACTATAGGAAAGTTCAAGCCTTCCTCCAACAAGTCAAAACACCAAGTAGTTTGCTAGTAAAGTAGTCCAGTCAGAAGCTTAGCTAATGTGAAGGAAGTTACTATCTTAGCACAAGTGGCCACTGAGTGGCCCCAAAGTAGAAGTAGCAATTAAAACATGATTTGATACCTTGAGGTTGTGGGATCCCTCTTACTGGTGCATAGAGGTTGCATTTGTAACAAGTTAAGAAATTGTCTTTAGTTTCACCAAACAGCTCCTTTCCCAGAAATTTGAAAATTAATTCACTTTGTAATCTCTGGCAACAAGTATTGACAGCAAATTTTTCTTTCTGGTTTTTGTAATCCCAATGACATCATGAAGGAAATTGTTCTTCCTGGTAGCTTGATGGCATCACTAGCTCTGAAGAAACTAAAAGAAACAGGAAATTCTGCATTTAGCTGCTAACTGATAAATAAAAAGGGAACTGGACCTCAAAGGAAGTGCCCATAACTCAGCAGCATTCTCAATTATGTGTCTTTAGTTATTTAATGTATTTATTTGAGTAATGTTATTATAGTACTCCTTTCTTTAAAAATTTAATTAATTATCCTTTCCTAAAGAAATATGCAAAGCACGAAAACTATATTTTGGGGGCCAGATGCGTGGCTGAGTGGTAGAGTGCTTGCCTAGCATGCATGAAGCCCTGGGTTCCATTCCTCCGTACCACATACACAGAAAAAGCCAGAAGTGGAGCTGTGACTCAAGTGGTAGAGTACTAGCATTGAGAAAGCCCAAGGACAGTGCTCATGCCCTGAGTTAAAGCCCTAACACTAGCAAAAAAAATTTTTTTTAAACTATATTTTGTTCTATCCCATGTGCAATAAGAGAAAGGTAACTGCAATACCTGTAAAGTGCTTAACTCTGAAGTCATGAGTGAAAAAAAAAAAAACATGAAATACAAAACAATAGAACAACTATTCCCAGCGAATTGACAAGTATAGTCCAGAGCCTGTCACTTTGACTTTTTCCTTCATAGTCCTAGTTCATGCCTTATGTCAGGCATGAGCAGAAGGACAAAAGATGAGAATGAGAAAAAAAGGAAGGGGGAAAGGAAGGAAGGAAAGAAAGAAGGGAGAGGGAGGGAGGGAAGGAGTTGTGTAAATAACCAATAAACACTTGAAATGAACAGCCTCCTGAGTGATATAAGAGATTTCCAGAGGAATCAATAATATATCAACGGCATATAAATGTATAGGTGGCTAGTGGCTCACGCTTGTAATCCTAGCTAATCAGGAGGCTCAGATCTGAAGATCACAGTTCCAAGACAGTGCTATGGCTCAAGTGCTAGAATACTAGCCTTGAGCACAAAGAAGACAATGCCCAGGCCCTGAGTTCAAGCCCCACAACTGACCAAAAAGAAAAAAAAAAAAACTAGATGTCACTCTTCTATTATATCTTGACTTACATTCCTTGGTATTGCTAGATAGTAAAGTAGTTCTACTTTTAAGTTTTTAAGGAAACTCCATACTGATTTTCATAGTAGTTGTACTAATTTACATTCCCACCAACAGGGTGTAAGGTTCCTTTGCCTCTGAATCCTCACAAACATTTGCTGTTGTTTGTGTTCTTGATGATAGTCACGCTAACTGGAGTGAGATGAAATCTCAGTGTTGTTTTGTTAGGTCCTCCTGGAGAAACAGGCCCTTCCCTTGGTTGTCTCTTATGCACCTTAGAAGGCCCAGACTCACCTGTAATCCTAGCTACTTAGGAGGCTGAGATCTGAGGATCAAAGTTCAAAGCCAGCCCAGGCACAAAAGGACATGAGACTCTTATCTCCAATTATCCTCTAGAAAATGGGAAGTGGGGCTTGGCTCAAGGGGAAGGCATTAGCCTAGAGCTGAAGAGCTCGGGGGCAGCACCCAGGCCAAGTTCAAGCCCCATGACCCACAACAACAACAATAAAAAAGAAGGCCCAGACCCCACACCTGTAATCCAGGCAACTGGCATGCCTGGGGGCAATGGGAGGACCCTTAGGCTCTGATTTTCCCATCCTCTGAGGTCACTTCTGCATCTGTGAACACACCCTCCCTCTCCCCCTTCCCTATATAATCTTTCTCCTCCCTACAGTCCTCCATCTTGTACATGGAAATTTGGGCTCTCTCTCAATGAACTGTGTGGGAGTTTCCTTCTGACAACCCTTACAGTTTTGGGGTTTTTTGGTTTTTTTTTTTTGCCAGTCCTGGGCTTGAGCTCAGAGCCTGAGCACTGTCCTTGGACTTTCTCAAAGCTAGAGCTCTACCACTTGAGCCTCAGCACCACTTTCGGCTTTTTTCTATATGTGGGACCAAGGAATCGAACCTGGGTCTTCATGCATGCTAGGCAAGCACTTTAACCACTAGGCCAAACTCCTGGCCCAACCCTTACAGTTTTGACTTGTGTTTTCTTGATGGCCAGGACTGTTGAGCATTTCTTCATATATGTATTGGCCATTTGTACTTTGGCAATTGTCTGTTCATTTGCCCATTTATCAATTGGGTTGTTGATTCTTTGAGAGTTCATTGTTTTGAATTCTCTATAGTTATTAATCCCTTGTCAGATGGATAGCTGGCAAAGATTTTCTCCCATTCTATAAGCTATCTTTTCAGCCAAGTGACTACTTCCGGTATAGAATTTTTTAGTTTGATATATTCACATTTGCCAACCCTTGCTTCTATTTGCTGAGCTACTGAAGTTACTGTCCATATTATGCCAATGAATTCTAGTATTCTCTAGTGTTAATATTTTCTCACACACATGTTTTAGGTTCCTTTCCCAAAAATGAGATGGCTGTAGGTACATTAATTCATTTTTAGGTCTTCTAACCTCTTTCATTGGTCTTCTCTCTACCCAGCCCGAGAGGCCTTGAATTTACTATCCCTTTGTCTCAATCTCCCCACTCCTGAGATTATACACAGTAGCAGCACACACTGCATAGGATCACGTTTCTGCAATGACAGAACAGCTAAAGAAAAAAAATGTTTATGCACTTACCTGCACATTATCACTCTGGAAAACAAAAGTCAAGCTGAGAATGTATTTGTGAGAAACAAGGATTTATATGAAAGTATGTAAGATTGTGTCAAGCATCATGATTACTATGCAGGTATTGGGATTTTTGGAGGGAGAGCCTCACATGGAATAAAACCAGGCTTTCTTCCTTGCCAGCAGCTTTACTCTGACCAGTCAGATGCGAAAAAGGTCTCACAATGATGCTTTTCAATATGGAAGCAAATTTTATTACATGGAATTTTACCTTCTGATTTTATTTTATTCTGGAACAACTGTCATCTAAGAAAAAAATCAACTTTCTAAAAAAACAGTGCTAACTTGAGAAGACTGTGAGTGCAGTATGTCCAAAGGAAAGAGGAAAACAAAACAAAGACCAAGTTGCCAAGGCCTAGTCCAAGGTGGACTATTGTCTCACAGACTTGCCTTGTTATTTTATTTAACCAGAATTTTAAAACTTATTTAACCAGAATTTTTCTTTACAAAATAATCTGCTTAGGCCAGGCATGGTGGCTCATGTCTGTAATCCTAGCTACATAGAAGGCTGAGATCTAAGGATTGTAGTTCAAAGCCAGTCTGGAACTAAAGTCTGGGAGACTCTTATCTCTAATTAACCACTAGAGAACCAGAAGTGGCACTGTGGCTCAAGGAGTAGTAAGGCAGTAGCCTTGAGTTGAAGAGCCCAGGGACAGCTTCCAGACTCAAAGTCCCCATGACCGATAAAAAAATAATAATCACAATCTGCTTAGGACAAGAACTATTAACATGAAATTCAAGCTTTTCTCTTTCTGCAAAGTCAAGTTTCCAGCCATGCAAAAATCCATTATGAGAGTATAGAAGACTTTTTTCCCTTTGGATAATCAGAAATAATTCCTTTTTTTCCTTTTTTATTGGTGACACTATGGTTTGAACCTGGAGCCTTGGACTTGCTCGGCAAGTGTCTTACCATTTGACCTATATCTCCAGGCCTTTTTGCTTTGGTTGCTTTTCAAGATAGAATGTTGCTTATTTATCCAGACTAACATCTTCTTACCTAACTCTCCAAGTAGTCGATACTACTGGCATGTACTGCCATTTCTAGCCCCATAGAGAATAGAATTTATGGAGGTATCAAATTGTCATCACTCACTCATCCAACAATGATTTGTTGAGTGTTTAATATGTATGTTAGTCAGCCTTCTATCTCTATAACAAATAATGAAAAAAATCAACCTAAAGAGAGAAATGGGTTATTTTGGGTCACTGCTTTGAAGATTTTAGTCCCTGGTCAGTTGTTGCTTTGGGTTTGTGGTAAGACAATACAATATGGTGGGATCATGCTGAAAAAAAAAGCAATTGCTTCATTGCTGTGAATCTACAAGGAGGAAGAGAGAAGAGGCATAAGGGAATACCTGCCCCCATGACCTGCTCACCTCCCAATAAGCCTCACTTCTTATTTTCTACTACTCATATTAGCACCAAGTAGAGGTTCAAACATTTAAGATAGGGGCTGTTGGAGAAAATTTCAGTTCTAAACTATGGCAGTATGTGCCAGAAATAAAGGTGGATACTGTGTGAATAAAAAACATAAAATCCTCCCGCATGGTATCTGCTGCCCATGAGAAGCAAACAGGTGACCAATGACCATACACAATTAATATAAAACCACTGTCTTGCTAAATACTAGGTCTCAAGAACACAGAGCTATAGATGCCTTATCCACAGGGTAATAATGATTTCACTTTAATGTTGCTAATTATTAAATCTGTGGATCAGTCATAGTTAACAGGAAATGAAAGAAGGACACATATTTCAGGGACATGTCCACAAGGCCTGAATTTGACTTGGGAAGGGCCAAGTAGACAGACAACTCTGAAGAAATGGTCAGACACATAGGACCTTAGGTTTGGGTTCCCATGCAACAACAACATGTCTGTAGACTATCCACTATTGTAACCAAGCAGCTGGCTCTATGAAGATAGGATTCATGAGGAGGAGGAAAGCTCAGACTCCTGAGTAGGACAGAAGCTCCTGTAGTTACTTATCCCAGGCCTTCAGTGAAGTTTTGTAAGCCTCAGGCAGAAGTGGTAGCAGATAAAAATAGACAGCAGTAAGTGGCACACTCTAGTGTTGAGCTCCTGTACAGGCCCTAGGTATTGAGACCTTTACTCTACAACAACAAGTGTGACAGATCCCACATATCAGGAGACTTGAAAACAGCAGCAGTCCTCTTCCCATGATCTCTTACAGTTCTCTTCCCAGACTCTGGTTTTGTCTTTCTGGCTCTCCACAGCCTTCTGACCTTGTTCAACTCAACTCTCTCACCTTTTCTCTGCTTCTTCCGTCTCTCATCTCTACTACTTCTTCTCCATCAGCATCTTTTACTGCTACATCTGTGGTCACTGTTGCCACTGCTCCTCCATCATTACTGGCATTGTCAGTTCTGCAACTGGCCACCAGTGTCAGCTTTATTTCCATGAATGCCAGCTCTGATTGGCAGCGGGTGTCAGTTTCTACGCTGCAAACATTGTGGCTTTGAACACACCCACTATTGCTGCAACTACTTTTTTTCCATTCTTCTTTTACCAGCTCAGCTACTCTGCCAAAGATGAAAATCCAAAGTAGGCAAGAAAGACTTCCCAAGAAAAGCCTTCCTAATATTGTACCAGTGGGCAGCACAGAAAGATAGCTCCCAGCTGAATCAAAAAGTGAGCTGTTAGATCCCACCATACAACTCTTGGGCATCTATCCTGAACATCATAACCCAGGACATGATAAGGACACCTGCTCAGCTATGTTCATCTCTGCACTATTCACAATAGCCAGGTGATGGAAACAATCCAGATGCCCTACTGCAGATGAATGGATACAAAAAATGTGGTATGTATAGACAATGGAATTCTACATAGCCAACAGACAAGATAAAATAATGGTATTTGCAGGAAGTGAATGAATCTAGAGAAAACCATGTTGAGTGAGACAAGTCAAGACCAAAGGAACAAAAGGCACATGGTATCCTTAATATGTGGCTATTAGATCCAAACAGTACAAGAGCAATGACTCAATATTTACATATCCAATGCTATGGACATGGTATTGGAAATATAAATACAACTACTTAGACATAAAAATGTATGACTCTGGCCGGGAGTTTGGCCTAGTGGTAGAGTGCTTGCCTAGCATGCACGAAGACCCGGATTCGTATTCCTCGGTACCACATAGAAAAAAGCCAGAAATGGTGCTGAGGCTCAAGTGGTAGAGTCCTAACCTTGAGAAAGTCCAAGGACAGTGCTCAGGCCCTGAGCTCAAGCCCAGGACTGGCAAAAAAAAAAAAAAAAAATGTATGACTCTAGGGCTGGGAGTTTGGCCTAGTGGTAGAGTGCTTGCCTAGCATGCACGAAGACCCAGGTTTGATTCCTTGGTACCACATACTTAGAAAAAGCCAGAAGTGGTGCTGAGGCTCAAGTGGTAGAGTTCTATCCTTGAGAGAAAAAAATCCAAGGACAGTGCTCAGGCCCTGAGCTTAAGCCCAGGACTGGCAAAAAAAAAATGTATGACTCTATAGACATAATGTTTTATTATATAGATTAATATGTATCTATGACATATAAAACCTCAGCCTAATTTTAATTATGTTCTAAAATCTAAGTGCCAGTGATTGTATACAGAGATTCCCTTCTTGAATACTTGTTTGTTAAACATGACATTTGAAATATGATGTAAAAATCAATGTTAATAAATTCTTTAAATTAAAAAAAAAGTGAGCTGTTAGCCGGCACTGGTAGCTCACACCTGGAGTCCTAGCTACCGAGGAGGCTGAGATCTGAGGATCACACTTTGAAGCCAGCTCAAGTAGGAAAGTCCATGAGACTCTTGTCTCCAATTAACCACCCAAAAGCTGGAAGTGGAGCTGTGGTTCTAAGTAATAAAGTACCAGCCTTGAGCAAAAGAGCTCAGAGATAGCATGTAGGCCCCCAAATCACGCCTCATGACTGACAAAAACATGAAGTAAGCTGTTATAGTCTGCTACATGGCCAGAAAGAAGATGTAATATGGTATTGATACCACTCACAGCCCTTCAAATGAAGGACTGGTGTCACAGGCCACTAGAGGCAATGGCCCACTGTTCCCTAGGTAGAAATGGCTATAGGTTTATGGAGAGTTTATTGAGGCTTATGATAGCAAAACTTTAATGCAAACTGCTTTCTGGGACACTGACTTTCAAATCTGAAGTTCTGTTTGGGGGTGTAAGATCCTCAAAGATCCATGTTCAAAGTGTTCATGCGGGTAATCAGCCAACTTGCTAGTGATTCTTCATTTGAGGGAGCTAGAAAAAGGGCCTAAGCATGTTAATAAGGGGGGGCTGAGAATATGGCTTAGAGGTAGACTGCTTGCTGAGCATGCCTGAAGCCCTGATTTCTATTCCTCACTATCACATACACAGAAAAAAATGGAAGTGGTGAGTTTCTCCTGTTCCATTGCAAACCACTACATGAGTCCCCAGCTTTCTAGAAATTGAAAATTGGTCTGGCCTAAAACTTTATTCTGAGCAATGAAATGTGGGAGAAAGTAATACAAGGTTCCTGTGGGACTGGCCATGAAAACCTAGCAAACAATTCAATTTCCAACATTTTCTCTTCCTGTCTTCCTGCTAGAAGCACAGTATCCAGTAGAGGGAGTCACACTCCAGGGGTCATTGAAGTCATCACTTGGAAACAGATTGTGTCCGTAAGTGATTCTGTGGAGTTGGGACTATAAACAGAATGAGAAACAAACTTTTTTTTTTTTTTTTTTTTTTTGGCAGCAATAGGGTCTATAGAACCAGGACCTGTGCTTTCTAGCAAGTGCTCTACCAGCCTCTAGCCTCAGAAATAAACATTAATTGTGTCAAATTACTGTTGTTTGGGTTGTTTTGAAGCAATTTAGCTAAGTAGAAAAGACAAGGGGCTCATGCAAAAATCCACATATTGAGGCTGGGAACATGGCATAGTGGTAGAGTGCTTACCTAGCATGCATGAAGCAATTCCTCGGTACCACATACACAGAAAAAGCCAGAAGTGGTGCTGTGGCTCAAGTGGTAGAGCACTAGCCTTGAGAAAGCCCAAGGACAGGGCTCAGGGCCTGAGTTCAAGACCAAGACTGGCAAAAAAATCCATATATTATTGGATATATTTGTATTTGGTTATTTGAAATTGGATAGGGAAGGGAGGAAAACAAGATGAGGGGTGGGGGTGAGGAGGAGGGAAATGGGGACCAAGACATGAGAAAGGGTATCAATGTATGTGAATTAATGCACCTTCTATCTGGTGAATATAATGTAACCCTTCTATTAATTACAATAAAAAATATATGAAAAAAAACAAATCAACCTGAAAAAATCCATATATTGATTTACTAAGAATTTATTGAGTAGTCTGTTATATACTAGACATTGTGCTTGGTATAGGCTATGACCAATGAATAAAGATATGCCACAGCTGTACCCTCATGAAGCATAAAGCTAATGGTTCTTACAGCTGTAGACAGGGCTTTTATCCAGATGAAGAGCTGCTAATGCTACATTTTCTTCATTTCATCTAGCATGAGTGGCTCGTACCAGTTATCTTAGCTATTAAGAAAGCTGAGATATGGATGATCAGGTATGAAGCAAATCCAAGGTTAAAATGTCTTTGAGATTCCTTCTCCCACTTAATCATCAAAACAGTTGAGAATGGCACAAGCCCATATCCCTAGGTTTCTAAGCAGTAAAGAGACATGAGTCTATGAGTCTTTTCAGTGATCGGTATGATAGTTAACCTTAGGTAGCAATTTTATTGGATTGAGTGATACCCAGAAAACTGGTAAAAAAAAAAAAAAAAAAAAAAAAAACATAGCTTCAGATGTATGCATGAGAAGACTGCCCTGTGGATCAGAATGGCCATGGAAAGATGTGTCCTGAATGTGGGTGGCACCATACAATAGGCCTGGGGTCTGGTGGAAGAAAATCAGAAGGGATTAGTTCCTACCATTACATGTTCCACCCTTCCTGGGTAGGTAAGGGGTTTTCTTACTGCTGCTGCCCCTGTGAATATCACATTCCACCCTTCAGCTTTTGAATACTGGTCTTCAACCAGTGACTCTTGGGGGCTGTAGGACTTGGGCTGTCTTCTAGGCCCTAGTGTTCTACCTCTACTATCTACCTCATTCTCAAGTTCTCAGATCTGCAGGCCACCCTGGCTTGTCTAAGCAAATCTAATAACTTCCCTTATAATTGTGTGTGTATGTATATACACATATATATTTATACATGTATATATGTATACATATATGTATATATTCTATTAGTTCTTCCTTTAGAGAGCCCTGACAATTATGTAATTTTAATGGTACTTCCAGGTCTCATTGTAATGGAATATTGTCATAGAGACTGTGACACTGTGACATCCAGACTATGGCCATCTCATAACTATTGGATTTTTAGAAGAAAATGCTCAGAACCTTATAGTTGTTCTACAGATCAAAAAGACCAAACAAGTTTCATTGGTATCTTAGTTCTTGTTCCTTTTGTTCAGTTTTGTTGTGGTACTGGGGATTAAACTCAGGGCCTTGAGCATGCTAGGGAAAGCCCTCTATTTTCAGCCACTTTCTTTGCATTTTGTTTTTCAAAAAGTCTTGATAACTTTTTCTTTTTCTTTGTTGTTTTTTTTTTGAGGGGGGTGGGGATGGCCTGGAATTCTCTGACTCTCTGATTATCCTGCCAAGATTACAGGTTTGAGTTATCACACTAGCTTTGGATCTTTTTTTTTTTTTTGCATTTTTTTATTGTAATTAGTAAAAGGGTTACATGATATTTGCCAGATAGAAGGTGCATTAATTCACGTACATTGATACCCTTTCACATGTCTTGGTACCCATTTCCCTCTCCCCCCACACCCCCCTAGCTTTGGATCTTTATAAAAGAAAAGCAACATATAAGTTTCTTCTTACCCAAATGAATTTCACATGATTATTGTGATATTAAGATTCTTTTGGTTATAGCCCACATTTTGGTTATAATTCTGATGGGTGTCAGTAAAGTTAATTTGAGCCAAAATAAAACTAAAGTAATTAGCTCTTGCTTTCTCTTTTGCCATCTCTCATACATCTTTTGGGTGACTCAAAAGCATTAGTCAACTTAGGCACCTACCCTTGAAACCAATGCTTATCTAGGTATACCCAGGAGGAGGTTTCTTCTCAGTTTTAAGGACCAGGATAGCTAACAGAAATAAGGACAGTCAAACCATGAACATAAACTCTTGGTTAGAGTTGGTATAAGCTTGAGGAGGCACTTGGGAAATTAATTGGGAAGAAAAATTTTAAATATATGTTTTTCCTGACCAATGATTTATTTCTTGTTGCTTTCGAGAAGAATTGTTTGAATAACAAGGCAAGATAATACATGCTTCCAACCATAATAGGGTAGGGAAGTGAGAAGTAGAAATGTAATTTCAACTAGGATTGTTTGTACAACAGCTCCTTGGGAACCTCCTAGATTGATGGTCTAATATTAGGTACAAGCAGAAAAAAATCATTTTGAACCACCACTGTTTTTATTGGGAAATACGAAAGTCACTTCTGGTCCCTTTATTTTAGACTATTTTGGATGTTTTGTGTGTGTGTGTGTGTGTGTGTGTGTGTGTGTGTGTGTGTGAAAATAAAGTTAACTTCTGACAATATTAGTGGCTTTTGATCACCAGACTTAAAATCACTGTAGCAATTAGATCCCTCTGTAAAAATGTTTGGTAAAAATGTGGCTGAAATCCACTGTGCCCAGCTGAAATTATTTTATTGTTTTTTTTTTTTTGGGGGGGGGTGGTCATGGAGCTTGAACTCTAGGCCTGGGCACTGTCCCTGAGCTGTTCAGCTCCAGACTACCACCCTACTCCCTTGAGCCACAATGCCACTTCCTGTTTTCTAGTGGTTAATTGGAGATAAGAGTCTCGTGGTCTTTTGTACCAGGGTTAGCTTTGAACCATGATCCTCAGATCTCAGCCTCCTGAATACCTAGGGTTACCGATGTGAGCCACTGCACCCGGCATGTCTTGCTTATTTTTGCTAAGGGGGATACTTGATACTTTGTGATTTGCACAATAATCCTATTTTTGCTTATGATTAGACAAAATTCTGACAAGGTGTGTAGGCAGGTAGCCTCACTGTGGCTGACAGCTCAGCCTTGGGATATTGAGGGCTATCTTTCCCTTCCTGACACATTAATCACGCCTTGCCATTCCAGTGAACATTTAGTTCACTTTATTATGTACCTCTGGAATCCATCCCCTTTTTTTTGTCAGTCATGTGGCTTGAATTCTTGGCCTGGGCTCTGTGCCTGAGCTCTTCAGCTCAGGGCTAGCACTCTACCACTGAACCACAGCACCAATTCCGGTTTTCTGGGGTTAATTGAAAATAAGAATCACAGGGACTTTTGTGCCTGAACTGCCTTTGAACTGAGATTCTCAGGTCTCAGCCTCCTGAGTATCTCTCTTTATCTACTTCCTACTTCCCTAATCCAGGCTATTGTCATTAGTTAACCTCATCACTACCTCGGCCAGTTTAAGCATTTCCAGCAATCTATCTCCAATCCTTTTCCTACTTTTCAGTCAGTTGTCCTTTTTTCACCATCCAAGCTAGAATGAAGTTTCTAAATATATCATCCCCTGCTAAACATCTTCTGTGGTTATAATGCTAGCTGTGTTTCTAACATTTAAATGACAAAATTAAAAATCCACATAGTTAGCAATGAAAATAAACTTCCTTCTCTATACAAGAAATCAAAAAGGATAAAGAATATGTTTGTATCAAGAATCAGGTCAAGGGGCTGGGAGTTTGGCCTAATGGTAGAGTGCTTGCCTAGCATGCACGAAGACCCTGGTTCAATTCCTCAGTACCACATGTGTAGAAAAAAGGCAGAAGTAATGCTATGGCTCAAGTGGTAGAGCTCTACCCTTGAGAAAGCCCAAAGACAGTGCTCAAGCCCTGAGTTCAAGGCCCAGGACTGCCAAAAAAAAAAAAAAAAAGAATTGGGTCAATACAAAAAATAAAAAAGAAACCATTAAAAAAAAAAAAGCTGGGAGTGTGGCCTAGTGGCCTAGTGGTAGAGTGCTTGCCTGGCATGCACAAAGCCCTAGGTTTGATTCCTTGGTACTATATACACAGAAAAAGCTGGAAGTGGCACTGTGGCTCAAATGGTAGAGGGCTAGCCTTGAGAAAATCTAAGGACTGTGCCCAGACCCTGAGTTTAAGTACCAGGACTGGCAAAAAAAAAAAAAAAAGTAAAAATAATCAGGTCAAGTTGGAGACTATTTAGATGACTCCCTCTTTAAAAATGACTCAGCCTAGCACCTGTGGCTCACACCTGTAATCCTAGCAACTCAAGAGACTGAGATCTGAGGATAAAGGTTCAAGGCTAGCCTGGACTGGGCAGGAAAGTTTATGAGATTCTTATCTCCAATTAACCACCAGAAAACTAGAAATGGTACTGTGATTCAAAGTGGTAAAGTGTTAGGACCATCAGAAAGAGTGTGTGTGTGTGTGTGTGTGTGTGTGTGTGTGTGTGTGTGTGTGTGTGTGTGACTGAAAAGCAGCTGGATAGAAACTGTTACATAGGTAAAGATTTTATATTAGCATATATTAGTTGAACAGGGGAGAAGGATGTTTGTTGTGACAAGTTCATATATACATGCAAACAATGTACCTTAATTAATCTCACCCCCTCCAGCACTCTTATTCCCCCTTCTTCCCTAAAAAAAAATTCAACTAGTTTTTTGCTGTATTTTCATATGCGCATATAAAGTATATAGACTATATTCACCCTCTCTGTTGGTTTGGTCCCCTCCTGCTGATATCTGCCCATCAACATAACTTATTTTTTTGCCAGTTCTGGGGCTTGAACTCCTTGGGCTTTCTCAAGGGTAGAGCTCTACCACTTGAGCCATAGCACCACTTCTGGATTTTTCTATGTATGTGGTACCAAGGAACTGAACCTGGATCTTCATGAATTCTAGGCAAGTTCTCTATCACTAGGCCAAACTCCCTGCCCAAGAGGAAGTTCTTTAATCCACTGTGATCTAATACTTCTATAAATTATATGCAAATTAGCAACAGAAAAAATTAAATATGTTTTATACATTTATAAAATGCATAAAAATTTTAGTTTAAGCCTATTTTTTAATAGAATCTTTTTTTTACTATCTTTTTGAATGGATATAACAAGATACTTGTTTTTTTTCTTTGCCAGTCCTGAGGCTTGAACTCAGGTTCTGAGCACTGTCCTGGAGCTTTCTCAAGGCAAATGCTCTACCACTTGAGCCATAGCACCACTTCTGGCTTTTTCTGTGTATGTGGTACCAAGGAGTGGAACCCAGGGCCTTGTGCATGCTAGGTAAGCACTCTATCACTAGGCCAAACTCCTGGCCCAACAAGGTATTTCTGTAAACAGAATTACAATAGAAAAGAAAGAACAACAACAAAAAAAGGAAGACAGAAAAGAAAAAACAAAATAGCAAGAAAAAATGACTAACCTGTAATTCACAAAAAATGTGAATTTAAGATTAACATACAGAATTTCCAACTTTTTTTCATTCTTCAATTATAACTGAAGAAAATTATGGGTAAATTAGTGATTTCCATGATTAATTAGGCCCTTATATGACAGTTGAATAAATACAATGAATATTAATTCTTAAAAGTTTTAGTGTGATAAACAAGTTTCTTTCTTATTAAAGTATGTAATCAAGGTTAGATTGTCAATTATACCACTCAGGGAAGGATAGATATCTAAAGTGATTCTGTGTTTGGTGTGGTATTATTCATAAAACAAAACCATATTTCAAAGGGGCAATGATAGAATCTGAAAAGTAATTTTAACATGCTCAACATATTCCTTTCACATTTTCAAAATTCACTTTAAATCCTTCATTAATTGCTAGTTGGAACTAAGTTAGTTGCAAATTAAATTTTAAATCATTTTTTGATAAAATAAGTGAATGCTAGACCTATCAATTTATTATATGTGTTGGGTATGCTTTTGATTAAAAAAAAAAGCCAGGCGCAGTTGGTTATGCAGGAGGCTCAGATCTGAGGATCAAGGTTCAAAGTCAGCCTTAAAGAACGTGAGACTCTTATCTCCAGTTAATCACTAGAAAACTCGAAGTGGAGCTGTGGCTCCAGGAGTAGGGTGATAGCCTTGAGGTGAAAAACTCAGGGACAGCACCCAGGCCCACAGTTCAAACCCCACGACCAACTGACCAACCAAAAAAATAAATAAATAAAATAAATTCAGCTGGGAATAGTGGTTTATGCCTCCCTAGCTACTCAAGAGACTGAGATCTGAGGATCAAGGCTCAAAGCCAGCCCAGGCACAAAAGTCCATGAGGCTCTTATCTCCAATTAACCACCAGAAAACCAGAAGTAGCGCTGTGGCTCAGGGACAATGCTCAGGCCCAGAGTTCCAGGTTCTAGTCCCATGACTGACAAAAGAAAAAAAAAAGTTCAAAACATTCTATAATGGTTTAGTAAATTTGTGCAGATAATGAAACTTTACATATTTCATTAATAACTGCTAAATTGAGTTTTTCAGTAGTGTTGTGATAATTGTGTGTGTATATAATTTGCTTCAGCAATCTAAGGTTGCTTACTTTATAAAAAGCCTACAAAGCATTAATGTTCCTCTATGTAAAATTGAATGTGTCGGACTGGGATTGTAGCTCAGTGGCAAAGTGCTTGCCTAGCAAGTACAACACGCTGGATTCAATCCCCAGTACCAAAAAAAAGAAAAGACAAAAAAAAAAATATTGAACCTGTGACTTTTCTAGCTTTTTAATTCATTAGTTCTTTCAAAGAGTCATGTGCAGCGGCACAGACTTGTAATCTCAGCACTTGGGAGGCTTAGGCAGTAGGATATTGAGTTCAAGGCTAACAAGAACTATAAATAAGACACTGTCTCAAGAAACTAAAAGGTTCAAGACCCAAGTTCTATCTCCATTACGGTCAAGAAAAAACAAATAATGCCACCCCGACCATATTACTGACAATGCCACTCTAATGTAAGACATATCCAAATAACTGGTAAAGCTGCAATTTAATATGTTTTTGATTAAAAAGAAATTAATGATAACCACAGGAATAAGTATGAAAGGTCTGGGTAAATATTTTATCAATAAGGAATGAGGGAGATTCTTTGATTGGCTTTAACTGCTAAAAGACAACAGCCCTCATTCCCAGGAAAACATATGAAATCTCAAATTACACACAAGTTCTGGATTTTTATACTTCCCACACCAAATCCTATTTATGGATTAAAATTTTTTACCTGTATCTTAGTTTAAAACCCTTTGTACTTGGGAAATTTCTTTTACAAAGCCATATTCAGATACCTGTGAAGCAACGGATCTGCCAGGCAAGTTTAGGTCCTGGGAACACTGTGATATGTGACCAGACGAGGTCTTCAATGCTATGAAATTTGAAATCTGGTAGGAGAGACAGACATTTATTTATCAAATGATCACACAAAGAGATGCATAACAACCTCAAGTACCATGAAGAGATATATGATGTTCTACACAATGGAAACTGACTCAGTTCCTGTAAAAAGTGAAATTTTAGTGACATATAAAGAAAAAGAGCTGCTGTTAAAGGCAAGAGCTGCAGAGAAAATTGAGGTAATAATAATAACAGGATTCTTGCAGGTGATTATTTAAGCTAGGATTGGAAATGTTACACTACAAGATTCCTTTTTTGTTTTGTTTTGTTTTTTGTCCCTGTCTTGGGGCTTGGTCTGAAAGCCAGATGCAGTCTCTAAGGTAAGACCAGGCTGGCTTCAGATGGCAATCCTAAAATCTCAGTCTTCTGAGTAGCTAGCACTGCAGGCTTAAGTGTCCGGTGCATAGGTCACATCATATTTTTTCAAGTAGCAAACTATAAATTTAAAGTGACTGATCAAAAATAAAACCTTTTCCATTCCTTGCCTACTAAACTCATCATGATTTTTTAAAACATGGAAGTCAGAATGCATGCGTTTAATAGTTACATTTACAAAAACTAAATTAAGGAAATACTCATGAGTGATAGACTAGGATATTAAAACAGCAAATTTAGAATAAAGAACAGACAAAAATCAATGCTTAGAAGGGTAATAATATGATCTAGATTCTATAATGTATACTCATTAAATCGGAATATTTAAAGGAAAAAAATCATGTTAAGTAAAAAAGAGAAATTTATAAAATAAGATTCATAACAAAAGACATTTTTAGTTCTAAATCCTATCTATGCAGAGAGGTAAAAGGTATGCAAAAATGTCATGTCTGGCCCACTTAACTTTCTAATGTTCCAACTTTTTTTTTTTGCCAGTCCTGGGCTTGAGCTCAGGGCCTGAGCACTGTCCTTGGACTTTCTCAAGTCTAGAACCATACTACTTGAGCCTCAGCACCATTTCTGGCTTTTTTTTTTCTATGTATGTGGTACCGAGGAATCGAACCTGGGTCTTCATGCATGCTAGGCAAGCACTCTACCAGTAGGCCAAACTTCCTGCCCTATTCCAACTTTTAAAAGTTAGAAAAGAGTTGTTCTTAGAGTTGAAAAACAGTAGCAATATAAAATCAGGTAGATGAGTAAATATTAGTTCAGTTGGTATGATCCTACTCAAGAGGTTGAGAGCCTACTCAAGAGGCTGAGATCTGAGGATCACAGTTCAAAGCCAGTCTGGACAATACAAAGCCGAGAAACTCAGTCTCCAATTAACCAGTGGAAAATGGGAAGTGGAGCTGTGGCTCAAGGGTAGGGTGGTAGCCTTGAGCTGTAGAGTTCAGGGACAGCGCCCAGGCCAGAGCTCAAGCCCCATGACCCCCCAAAAAGTAGTTTCTTCCCAATTAGTAGTTTTATAAGCATTTGATGGAAAAGCAGAATGAAACTCAGCCTCAAAATGTCTCAGCACTTAATTTCATTACTACCATTTAACCTACGACACATTCTCAAACAAAAAAAATACAAATTTTCTACTAACTGAATTCCTTTAACAGTCTGGACCTTGGAATAAGGGATGTTCAAATTGATCTCAATGTGAGAGTGCCCTCTGGTGGCTTCACCAATAATACATTTTACCAACTCCATTGAAAAGTTTTTATGAAGCTAAATTCATTGTTTAAAGGCCCATATCACCATATATATATACATATATATATGTATATGTATATATATATGTAGACTTTGCTTGAACTCAGGGCCTGAGCACTCTTCTTGGTCTTTCTTAAGACCAGAGTTCTACCACTTAAGCCACAGCACCACTTCTGGTTTTTCTACTGAGAAATCAAACCGGAGTCTTCATACATTCTAGGCAAGCACTCTACCACTAGGCCAAATTCCCGGCCCTATATAATTTTAAATGTCTGCTAAAACAAGTGAATATTTTATAAATGTATTAGTAACCTTACGGGAAGGCCGGGAGAAGCAGGAAGAAGTGATGCTGGTAATGAGATGCTTACTTAACAAAAGGTCAACAGCCCATGAAAACAAATTATATCCTACTATAACACTTTGGGCCACAGTACCACCTCCAGTTTTCTGGTGGTTAACGGAAATAAGGGTCTCACATGGGCTGGGAATGTGGCGTAGTGGTAGAGTTCTTGTCTAGCATGTACGTAGCCCTGGGTTTGATTCCTCAGTAGCACATAAACAGAAACAAACACACACACACACACACACACACACACACACACACACACACACACACACACACACACACACACACACACCACTGTGGTTTAAGGAGAAGAATGCCAGCCCTAAGCAAAAGAAGCTCAGGGTCAGTGCCCAGGCCTGAGTTTAAAAAAAAAAAAAATTCACAGAGCCAGGCACTGGTGGCTCATCCTGGATTAGTTAGTAATCCTAACTATTCAGGAGGCTGAGATCAGAAGATCACTGTTCAAAACCAGCCAGGGCACAAAATTCCATGAGGTCACTGAGGCCCTGATTTCAAGCCCACAACCAGTAACAATAATAATAATGATCATGATAATGCTAGTAATGATAATAGCCAGGTGCTGGAGGCCCACACCTGTAATCCTAGCTATTCAGGAGGCTGTTTGAGGACTGCAGGTCAAAGCCAGCCCGGGCATTAAAGTCCATGAGACTCATCTCCAAATAACCACCAGAAAACTGGAAGTGGTGGTGTGGCTCAAAGTGGTACAGCACTAACCTTGAGCTGAAGAGCTCAGAGACAGAGCCAAGGCCCAGAGATCAAGCCCCATGATGAACAACAACAACAAAAATAATAATATACTGAAATAACATGTAGTAGATGAGAATTTTCTCACTTAGTTTTACAAATAGATGAAATATTTTACAATTTGAGCTTGAATATAAAGCTTCCCTCTTCTTGACAGCTTTTCCTCAGCTCAACAGCAATGTTTCTGAAGTAGATTAATCTATTCACATTGCTGTAGAGCTAGTTTGGTGAAACATACCCATTACAAAATGACTACTGTTTGCCAGTGTTCTGAAATGAGCATAATTTTTAATACATTCAGTAAAGGAAAAAAAACAAAAACAAATTAAACTTTTTGTCAATTGTGAGGATTGAACTGTATCAATTGAACTGTACCCTTGAGCCACAGCTCAAAGTGGTTAACTAGAAATAAGAGTCTGAAAGTGCTTGCCTAGCATGCATGAAGACCCGGGTTCGATTCCTCGGTACCACATACATAGAAAAAAGCCGGAAGTGGTGCTGAGGCTCAAGTGGTAGAGCTCTAGCCTTGAGAAAGTCCAAGGACAGTGCTCAGGCCCTGAGCTCAAGCCCAGGACTGGCAAAAAAAAAAAAAAAAAAAGAAAAGAAATAAAGAGTCTGACTTGCTAGGCTGGCTTTTAGCCTCCATGGTCAGATCACAGGCTCTTGACCAAGCCATCAGTGCCCAGCCAAATTAAACTTTTTTTTTTCTAGAAAAAAATTCAGGCTCACCAGCACGGTGGCTCACGCCTGTAATCCTAGCTACTCAGGAGGCTGACATTTGAGGATCAAGGTTCAAAGCCAGCTGGAACACTAAAGACCCAAAGACTTTTCTCTCCAATTAACCACTAGAAAATCAGTAGTGGTGCTGTTGCTCCAGGGGTAGGGCAGCAGCCTTGAGCTAAAGAGCTCAGGGATAGAGCCCAGGCCCAGAGTTCAAGCCTCATGACCGACCAAAAAAAAATTCTAGAAACATATATTCTTAGTTTTAGATAACTACTCATTTGTCATTGTAAGGTACCAGGAAGAGATTTGGAACCCAATAACCTGGATCCTTACTCTTCCATTTTCAAGGAAGACAATTAAAGGCAAAGTAGCTTAAACTCTAGAAAATGAGAACGACAATACCAAACTTTAGACTCTAGCTATAGTAACTAAAACAGTGTGGTACTGGCACAAGAACAGACTTGAGGACCAATGGAATAGAACTGAAAACCCAGAAATCAACCCACAGACCTATGGCCACCTAATCTTTGATAAGAGAGCCCAAAAAATAGAATGGAAGACAGCCTCTTCAACAAGTGGTGCTGGCAGAACTGGTTAAGCACCTGCAGAAAACTAAAGTTGGATCCTCTATGTCACCCTGCACCAGGATTAATTCCCAATGGATCAAAGACACCGAGGTAAAAGCAGATACCCTAAAAACTTTACAAGAAGGAAAAGGAGATACACTAGTCCTCCTTGGCACAGGTCGAAACTTTCTTAATAAAGACCCAGTAAAACAACAAATTAAAGAAAGTTTGAACAAATGGGACTGAATTAAATTGCATGTATGGCAAAGGACATAGCTAGTAAGTTAAAAAGAAATCCCACAGAGTGGGAGAAGATCTTCACTAGCAATACAATAGACAAGGGCTTCATATCTAAAATATATCTACAGCTAAAAAAAAAACCGAATCTCTCCAAATGTCCAAAGAAACAACCATCCCATTAAAAGATGGGCTAAAGACTTAAAGAGAGACTTCTCTGAAGAAGAAATAAGAATGGTCTATAGACACATGAAGAAATGCTTGATATCTCTGGCCATAAGAGAAACGCAAATCAAAACAACTCTGAGATTCCACCTCAGTCCAGTTAGAATGGCCATGATCAAGAAATCCAGTAACAGATGCTGGTGGGGATGTGGCCAAGAGGGATCACTACTACACTGTTGGTGGGAGTGTAAACTCATTCAACCATATGGAAAGCAGTATGGCAGTTCCTCAAAAGACTAAATATAGAGCTCCCTATGATCTAGCAAATTCACTACTTGGCATTTACCCAATGGTCCAAAGACAAGGACATACTAAAGCCACTAGCACAACAATATTCATTGCAGCATTATTTACCATAGCAAAGATATGGAACCAATCCAAATGCCCCTCAGCATTTGATGATTGGATCAACAAGATGTGGTATTCTATGCTACCATCAGGAAGAATGACATTTGTAATGAAATGGAAAATACTTGGAAAAAATATTAAGTAAGCCAGACCCAAAGGAACACAGACTCAATGGTTTCCCTCATTTGTAATAATTAGTACAAACGTAGGACTCTCCTAACAGAGGATTACAATAGCTCAAACCCTAGATACATAAGGCCAAATAGAATGAGGATAAATTAATAGACCTCCAGGACATGGAAACAAGAGCTTATTTATGAGTGATTGTTGTTCTTACTATGTTTTTTCTCTTCTCTTTTGTTTCCCTTTGGTTAATCTCATATTGTTACAACATTTTGTTACTTAGTATACTGTATATACATTTATTTGTTTATTTGAAATAGGAAAGGGAAAAAGGAAAAAAAGATGAGGAGGAGTGGGGGAAGGAAATAGGGACAAAAACATCAGAAGGGGTATCAATGTGTGAGAAGTAATATACCTTCTATATGGCAAATATAACTGTAACCCCTCCATACATTAAAATAAAAATAAAAAATTTAAATGAAAATGATGCTCTCCCCCTTAAAAGGATCATTGTGAAAAATTAGTAATGTATAGAAAGAGCCTACATAGTACAAACTACTTTCCTAGAAGATATCAGAAACACTAGTCATCTATTTTCAGGTATATCTTGTAAGCTACCTCAGAGGCAATGTGAAATCCCTTCATAAGGAGAAAATGTGTATTAATAATGCTTGCATAGAATAATAAAAAAAAAAAAAAAAAAATATATATATATATATATATATATATATATATATATATATATATAATAGAAAGCCAGGCACTGGTGACACATGCCTGTAATCCTAGTTAAGATCTGAGGATTGCAGTTTGAAACCAGCCTAGGCAGAAAAGTCCCTGTGAGACTCTCCAATCTCTAATTAACCACTCAAAAACTGGAACTGGGCTGTGGCTCAAGCAGAAGAGCACTAGCCTTGAGCATAAAGAGGACAACACCCAGGTCCTAGGTTCAAGCCCCACAATTGACCAAAAATAAATAAATAATAATTTAACAGACTGGACACATAAAAACAAATGAGCACCCACAGCTCATAACTATACTCCCAGCTACTTAGGAGGCTAAGATCTGGAAGACTGCAGTTCAAAGACAGCCAAAGCACTAAAGTCTAAGAGACTCCATCTCCAAATGAACCAGTACAAAGTTGGACTGGAGGTGTGACTCAAGTGGTAAAACTGAGCAAATATGAGGTCTAAGTTTGAACCCCAATATTGGTAAAAATAAAAAAAATAAAAAGTTAAGGCCAGACTCCATTTAGGAGTCTGAAGTATGAGGATCTATAGTTCTAGTCCAACATGGGCTATTCTGCATAATCTTGCATTAAAAAAAAAGAGCTGGAAGGGCTGGGAGTATTGCCTAGTGGTAAAGTTCTTGCTGAGCACGCACAAAGCCCTAGGTTCAATTCCTCAGTACCACATAAACAGAAAAGGGTAGAAGTGGTGCTGTGGCTCAAAGTGGCAGAGCACTAGCCTAGTGTCCAAGGATAGTGCCCAAGTCCTGAGATCAAGCCTCAAGACTGGCAAAAAAAAAAAAAAAAAAAAGAGCTGGTAGCTAAAACCTATAATCCTAGCTACTCAGGAGGCTGAGGGTCCTACTTCAAAGCCAGCCCTGGCAGGAAAGACATGAGGTTCATAGCTTCAGCTAACCACCAAAAAGCTGGAAGTGGAGCTGTGGCTCAAGTAGTAGACAAAAACCAGCAAAAACCAGCAATGACAACAAAATATACAGAGACAGGCTTCTGGTTGCTGGGGTTGCAAGCCCCACACAGAAAGGAAGGAATGGAGGGAGCGAAGGAGAGGAGAGAGGGAGGGAGAAATGAACTGGGTTTTTCTAAGTAAGACTGTGAAAGTAAGAGTATGTACAAAGAAATGCATATTGCAGCTTATGAAGACATTTTTTATTTCTTTACTATATACCCTATTAGTGAGTACACGAGATTGTATTTCCTCAAGTAGTAAATGAAGCATAGGATAGCATTTTTCTGGTTCTTCTTAGAAGCTTGATATCATCGGTCTTTTGGAGGATTCATTTTCTTACGACGTCTGTGATACCTTGAAAATAAAATAGTGAAATAAGATTATTCTGAAATAAGATTATTTTGATCAAATTTACTCGATACAATTCTTAAATTATGAAGATTATCTTGGTGTTTGGATTAGAACTACTTGAAAACTAATTATAATTATACTATTATACACAGTGCAGATACTTAACAATAAATCACATTTCTCCCATTATGAAAACTGTTTCTGTGAATTAAGCTTTTAGGGAAATTTTCCTTTATGCTGTGATGATAATCTCACAATAATCTGAGGTAAAAAGAATGGCATGTAAAAGAACAACAAAGCCAGAATGAGCAGATAAGTACAGTAGGAAATGAGATCGGTAGAAAGATAAAGCCTATAGCTTTTCTGAGCAAGATAATAAAATTTGAAAAAAGAAATTCTAAGAACTAATAACAGATTTAACAAGGTTACTTTGCTATAAACAAGCAAAGGATGGTGGCTTCTGAGAAGCATCGTATCAGAAGAAATGGTGGTAATAAATAGTAGGCTCTTGGGTAAGCTTAGAGCTGAGGCTAATGGGCTTGCTGACCAGATGCTAGAGGTGAGACAAAAAGAAAAGTCATAAATTATATCAGAGGGTGTAGTTCGTTCAGCAAAAGAACTGAGATTAATTGAGAACACAAAGGTTACAGAAGCTGGTTTAGCAGAAGAATATCAGAAAAGAGGTTAGAAACATAGGCTGGTGGTACAATTTTAATTTAAAAAAAAAAAACAAGAAATTAGAACCAGGCTCTGTTGAGAGACTGCATTTGTGCAAGGGGATTGGGCAAACAAGGGGAGTGAATAAAGATAAATAGCATTAAAGCAGTTTCTTTATAAATGTAAAAATAGAACAATGAAATTGCTCTATGAAATTGTTTTTCAAGGGGGAAAGAGGAAAAGGAGAATAATGGCCATTGCAAATGATTGGAGTTCACTTGTACTTTTATAGAAATATCCCAATGAATACCTCCCCTCACAGAAATGGAGGGACAGTGAACAAATACCAGACACTATGGTGAAAATAAACTACACAACTAACGGGTGGGGATGGGAGGAAAAAACTGGGAGAGAATGAAGGAAGGGGCAAAAAAGAAATATACTCATAGCCAAGCACCACTGGCTCATGCCTGTAATCCTAGCTGATCTGAGGATCACAGCTTTACTCCACTTAACCACCAGAAAACTGGAAATGGCACTGTGGTTCAAGCAGTAGAGCTAAAGAGTTCAGAGACAGCACCCAGGCCCCGAGTTCAAGCCCCATGACCAGAAAATAAACTTTTTAAAAGCTTTGGTTAAATCTACTTAACATAAGAGGAAACTAAATATTATTTCATTTTAGGTACAGTATATGTAGATTAAATATTCTATAGTATATAATCATACTTGTGGTAGTTTTACCATGTACAATACCTGTATGGACATTGTCAGTGTAAGGAAAGCTGTATATTCAACTGTGTATAGTGAGTTGACTTAAAAAAAAACAAAAAACGGCAGGGTACTGGTGGCTCATGCGTCTAATCCTAGTTACTCAGGAGGCTAAGATTTGAGTATTTCAGTTCAAAGGCAGCCCAGGCATTAAAGTCTGTGAGACACTGATCCAATTAACCACCAGAAAACTGAAGTGGTGCTGTGGCTCAAGTGGTAGTATGCTAACCTTGAGCTGAAGAGGTCAGGAGGTCAGGGACAACACCAAGGCCCAGAGTTCAAAAAAAAAGAAAACTTACTGTCCATAAGGATACCAGCGATGCTTGGTAGTAAAGAACATTTTGCTAAGTTGTTCTATCATGGGTCCTTGTTCAAGAGGTCCATTTGTTTCTTCCAGTCTGGTTTTCAGCACTTGATAATGTGTTTCTTCATTATTATGCACAGGATTTGATCGAGGGATGGGCTACAAAATAATCCATAATAAATAACACACAAATGTACCCACAGCCAGAATTTTACTGAATCTAAAATAAGACAACAGATGCAGTAATTCGTTACAGTACTATTGGTGTAAGTTATTTTTTTCAACTTTAAAGTTAGTTGCTGGCCAGGAACATAGCCTAATGGTAGAATGCTCACCTAGCATGCACAACACCCTGGTATCACACACATAGAAAAAGCCAGAAGAGGCATTGGGGCTCAAACGGCAGAGTACTAGTTTTGAGTAAAAAGTATTCAAGGACAGGGCCCAGGCCCTGAGTTCAAACCCCAGGACTGGCAAAAAAAAAAAGTTAGTTGTCAAAGGCTAGTAACCCTAGTAATCACGCCTGCAATCCTAGCTACTTAAGAAGTTCTGAAGATAGTGGTTCAAAGCTAGCCAAGGCAGACAAATCTAAAACTCTTTTTGTTCATTTGTTTCTTTTTGGGGGGGCAGTGATAGGGCTTGAACTCTGGGTGCTGGTTCTTCAGCTCAAGGCTTATACTCTATTACTTGGAGCCACAATACCACTTCTAGTTTTCTGGTGGTTAATTGGAGATAAGGTCTCATGTCATGGATGGGCTGGCTTTGAACCACAATCCTCAGATCTCAGCTTCCAGAGTAGCTAGGATTATACCGCGCCTAGCTAAAAATGTTTATCTCCAATTAAACACCTGTACCTCAAGTGGTAGAGCACTAGCCTTGAGCAAAAAAACTAAGGGACAGCACCCGGGCCTAGTTCAAGCCCCACAACTGACAAATAACAACAAAATTATATATTTTTTAAAAAGCATCACTTGGGGCCAGGACTTTGGCCTAGTAATAAGAGTGCTTGCCTAGCATGCATGAAGACCCGGGTTCGATTCCTTGGTACTACATACATAGAAAACGCTGGAAGTGGTGCTGTGGATCAAGTGGTAGAGCACTAGCCTTGGGAAAGCCCAAGGACAGTGCTCAGGCCCTGAGTTCAAACCCTAGGACTTTCAAAAAAAAAAAAGAATCACTTGGAGCGTCAAGTGTTTTCATTTTAGATGTGACAATATAACTCAATAATTTAGTTATATTAGTAAAAATAACATGAACAATGATAACATTGCCTCACTTTTAAAGAATCATATACTATATGATGTTGTATTATGGTACAACCAAAAATTGACTTGAAAAGATATGAGCTGGGTGTGGTGGCTCATGCCTGTAATCCTAGCTACTCAGGAGGCTGAGAACTGAGGATCTTGGTTCAAAGCCAGTCCAAGCACTAATGTCCGTGAGACTCTTATCTTCTTAACCACTAGAAACTGGAAGTGGCATTGTAGCTCAAAGGGAAGGGCAGTAGCCATGAGCTTAAGAGCTCAGGGACAACATCCAGGCCCAGAGTTCAAGCCCCATGACAGAAAAAAAAGAAAAGATATGAAACATCCAAACATAAATGTCTTCTTCATATTGGTACACTATTATTAACAATTACTACATTCTACTATTATAACAACTATTATAATATGCATTATACCTAGCTTTAAAAAAGCAATAGATTGCTGGGCATCTGTGGTTTACACCTATAATCAGGAGGCTAAGATCAAAGGACCGAGGTTCAAAGCCGGCCCAGCAGGAAAAGTCCAGGAGACATTCATCTCCAAAAAACTACTCAGAAAAAGCTAGTAGCGCTGTGGCTCAAGTGGGAGAATAACTGTCCTTGAGCAAAAGAAACTCAGGGACAGTGCCCAGAGTTCAAGCCCCAGGACTGACACACACACAAAAAAAGCTATATATATATATATCTCAGAGACTGAGATCTGAGGATGGCAGCTCAAAGCCAGCCAGGGCAAGAAAATCCATGAGACTCTTTTTAGTATTTTCTGTGTATGTGGAATCAAACCCAGGGCTTCGTGCACGCTAGGTAAGCACTCTACCACTAGGCCATCCTCCCAGCTTTCCATGAGACCCTTATCTCCAATAAACTACCAAAAAAGTTGGAACTAGGTCTGTCCCTTTGAGAGTACCCATACTGTTAAGAGTGTGTTTCTGCCTTTCTGCTTGTCTGTTTGTCTGCTTCTTATCTGGAAGTAGTGCTGTGGCTCAAGTGGTAGATTGCTAGCCTTGAGAAAGCCCAAGGACAGTGCACAGGCCCTGAGCTCAAGCACCAGGATTGGCAAAAAAAAAAGTCAACTGAAGATTTTAGACCAGAAATGACGTCATAATAGCTTTCAAATGTTTAATTTGTATACTAAGAAAAATCCTTAAGGAGAGAAGAAGAAATAAAAGAAGCAGAGCACAGGTGGCTCACACATGTAATACTAGCTACTCAGAGGTTGTGATCTCAGGATCCAAGTTCAAAGCCAGCCTGGGCACAAAAGTCCAGGAGACTTCCAATTAACCATCAGAAAAGCAGAAATGGTGCTATGCCTCAAAGTGGTACAGTGCCAGCCTTGAGCACTAGGTGGGCACCCGTGGCTATTCAGGAGGCTATCTGAGGATAGCAAATCAGACAATACTGGGGTTTTTTTGTTTTTGGATACTATAACAAAGTATGAACATTTCCTATTTTTTTTTTGTGGGGGAGAGGGGGTGGAAGACAGAATTTGAACTGAGGAATTCAAACCTGCTAAGCAACACACTACTATTGAGTCAAGCCTCTAGCTCAGCAGTGTAAATATTTCTTTCCTTTTTTTGTGGGTCTTGGGGTTTGGCCTCTGGGTCTGGGTGCTGTCCCTGAGCTCTTCAGCTCAAGGCTACAGCCCTACCCCTTGAGCCACAGCACCACTTCCTGTTTTCTAGTGATTAACTAGAGATAAAAGTCTCACATTCTTTAGAGATCCTCACATCTCAACCTCCTGAGTAGCTAGGATTATAGGCATAAGCCACTGCAACCGGCTTCAGCAGTGTAAATATTTCTAACAGCAAATTTAAAACTACATGAGAATTTTTTTTTTTTACATACTTTAGTATGTTCATATGGAATATCCACAGAAGGGTGGTAGCATACTATTGTCCTCCCATCAGATGTCAAAGCAAGCTCCACTTTGCTGAAAGAGAATATTCCAGACATATTATTTATAAAAGTTACCCTTACAGCTACAATTCATTTCCAAATTGATTTTTAAAAAGCCTGATACCTGCAAGATAGTTAAAACAAGTCAAAATAATCTCGCAGAGTATGTCAATTCAATACTACACAAATCAGATGGCTCAAGAAAAAATGTTAAAACCAGGTGCCAGTAGCTCATGCTTATAATCCTAGACACTCACAAGGCTGATATCTGAGGATAAAGGTTCAAGCCAGTCCTTCAATTAATCTTCAATTAAAAAAACAAAACAAAACAACAACAACAACAACAAAAAAAACCAGAGCTGTGGCTCAAGTGGTGGAGTACTAGTCTTAAGCTAGAAAAGCTCAAGGACAGCACCTAGGCTTTGAGCTCAAGCCACAGGACAAGAAAGAAAAGAAAAGAAAAGAAAAGAAAAGAAAAGAAAAGAAAAGAAAAGAAAAGAAAAGAAAGAAGAGAGGGAGGAAGGAAGGGAGGGAGGGAGGGAAGGGGGAGGGGAGGGGAGGAAGACAGAAGAAAGAAAAAAGAGAAAGGAAGGCAGGAAGGAAGGAGAAAGAGGAAGGAAGGAAGGAAGGAAGGAAGGAAGGAAGGAAGGAAGGAAGGAAGGAAGGAAGGAAGGAAGGAAGGAAGGAAGGAAGGAAGGAAGGAAAAAGAGAAAGAAAAAGAGAAAGAGGAAAGGGGAAGGGAAGGGAACGGAGGGAAAGGGAGGTAGGAGAAAAAGAGAAAGGAAAGAAGGAAGGAGAGAAAGAGAGAGAGAGAGAAAGGAAGGGAAAAGAGAAAGAAAGGAACAAAAGAAAGAGAAGAGAAAATGATTCAAGCACACTGACTCTGTTATAAAGAAAAACACATTGTTATGTGTGACCTAGCTGTTTAGATAATGATTAGAACTGAATAAATACCAAGCAAATGGTACTGAATTCAGTATTTTTCATGTACAATAATTCAATATCAAACAAAAGATAAATAACTAGTTAATCTAATAAGATATGAACCTCAGAAGAAAACTATAGAAAAATAAATTAACTTTTCCAAAAAGCTAAAGCCTGAGAAACAAAAGATAGGATTTCTAACTGCATGTAAGTCTTATGACAAATTATTAACTGAAATACGATGGTAATGATTTTTATTTAAAACATTTATAATCTCAGATACTGGATAAATAAAATCATCACAGTAATTTTTTAAGGAAAATTAAAGAAACAACAACCTAAAAAGCCAGCAGAAAAGACAATCAAATCATTTCAAAAATAGCTAGGGTTGTTACTTTTCCAATTGAATTTTAATACATACCAATTATAGTCATCTGAAAGAGGAGAGTAGGTAGATTTGTGACAAAGACAAGATAAAGCTCCATCTGCAAAAGCCCAAGAGAATAAACCAGGTTTAGTTAATCTGGGCATATGTTCTCACATAGATTTAAAACTAATTTTACTCATCCAAGCAATGTTTACTATTTGCTATAAAACTGCTCTGACAGGCCAAGAGTTTGGCTTAGTAGTAGAATACTTGCCTAGCATGCACAAAGACCCGGGTTTGACTCCTCGGCACCACATAAATAGAAAAGGCTGAACTTGGTGCTGTGGCTCAAGTGGTAGAGATCTGGCCTTGAGGAAGTCTAAGGACAGTGCTCAGGCCCTGAGTTCAAGCCCCAGGACCCACACACACAAAAAAAATCTTCTCTAGCAGTGTCCACTGATTCAACAACAAATGAGATCAAGGGTACAGTCTACTGGTACAGGAGACAGGTAAGAAATAATTCCATTATAAAGCCTTTTTGTGGTGGCTCACACCTGTAATGCTAGCTATTCAGGAAGCTGAGATCTGAGGATCAAGGTTCAAGGCCAACCCAGGCACTAAAAAACTAAGACCATGAAACACTTATCTCTAATTAATCACTAGAGGGGAAGTGGGGCTGTAGCTCAAGGGGTAGGGTGGTAGCCTTGAGCTCAGGAGCCCAGGGACAGTGCCCCAGGTCCAGTTCAAGCTCCAGGATGGAAAAAAAAGAAAGAATTCCATTATAGAAGATCTGTGCTAGCTGGGCAGGGTGGCTCAAGCCTGTAATCCCAGCTACCCAGGAGGCTAAGATCTGAGGATCAAGGTTCAAAGCCAGCCCGGACACAAAAGGACTCTTACCTCCAATTAACCTCAAGAGTAGGACTTGTCTCAAGGGTAGGGTAGTAGGCTACAGCTGAAGAACTTGGAACAATGCCCAGGCCCAGGGATAGGGCAGTAGCCTTGAGCAGAAGAGCTCAAGGATAGCACCCAGTCCCAGTTCAAGTCCTATGACCCACCAAAAACAAAAACAAAATTAGTAGAGCTGTGCTAAACTAGACAAGGTGGAGAAGTGGTACCGCCCACAATCCTACCTACTCAGGAGGCTGAGATTTGAGGATCTCAGTTCAAAGCCAGCCAGGGCACTAAAGTTCGTGAGGCTCATCTCCAACTAACCATCAGAAAACAGGAAGTGGTCCTGTGGTTTAAGAGGTAAGACTTTAGTCTTGAGCTGAAGAGCTCGGGGACAGAGTCCAGGCCCAGATTTCAAGCCCCACAACTGACAAAAAAGAAACAAACAAACAAAAAAGATATGTGCTGGCTAGGAATGTGGCTTAGTGGTAGAGTGCCTGTTTTTTGTTTGCCAGTCCTGAGCTTGAACTCAGGGCCTGAGCACTGTCAAGGTTGGCAACTACCACTTGAGCCACAATACCACTTCTGGCTTTTCCTACATATGTGATACATCAACGATCAAACCAGGGTCTTTGTGTATGCTAGGCAAGCACTCTTACCACTAGGCCAAACTCCTGGTGAGTGCTTGTTTAGTACGCATGAAGCCCTGGGTTCAATTCCTCAATACCACATACATAGAAAAAGCAGGAAGTGGCTCTGTGGCTCAAGTGGTAGAGTGCTAGCCTTGAGCAAAAAGAAGTTCAGGGACAATGCCCAGGCCCTGAATTCAAGCCAAGAAGGAGGAAGAGAAGGAAGAGGAGGAGGAAGAAGAGGAAAAAGAGGAGGAGAAAGAGGAGGAGGAGGAAGAAGAGGAGGGGAGCGGGGAAGGAGGGGAGAGGGGGAAGAAGGGGGAGCGGAAGGAGGAGAGGAAGGAGGAGGAAAGGGGGAGGGGAGAAGGGAAAGAGGGGGAAGGGAGGAAGGGAGAAAGGGAGGAAGGGAGGGAGGGAGGGAGGCAGGGAGGCAGGAAGGCAGGCAGGTAGGCAATGTGTGCTATTAGGATTGGAGAGAGAAAGGTACACAGTCAGGCTACCAGACTACACTGTGCAGATTCAAGAGTGGAGATGAAGATGTCTAAGGTGCTCTGAGGAAGAGAAAATGAGCAGGACTGATAAGAAGTAAGTGCAGTGTTTCTTGCAAAGGAAGTTAACAAGAGCAGAGATTTAAAAAGAAAAGAAAATGAAGTATATGGGTATTCCAATCTTTCTAAGATAAAACATGAAATGTCCAGGCATTCCAAGATGCATACTTTAGAAAAAGGACATGTTGTGTGAAATTAAAAGTATCTTGTTAGCCAAGTACTGGTGGCTCATGCCTGTTACCCTAGATACTCAGGAGGCTGAGATCCAAGGATCTCTGTTCAAAGTCACAGGCAGGAAAGTCTCTGAGACTTTCCTCTCCAATAAACTACCAAATGGCTAGAAGTAGAGTTCTGGCTCAAGTGGTAGAGCACTAGCCTTAAACAAAGGAAGCTCAGGGACCTTACCCAAGCCCTAAGTTCAAACACTACGACGGCATCAAAAAAATTAAAATTAAAAAAAGAAAGTAATAGGTTCAACATTTTTATGCAAAATGCTCATTTCAAAATGTATTTTTAGTAGTTACAAATTCAAGACCTGTAATTTTTGAAAGGTTTACAAAAGGCCCTTTCACATTAAAGAACTTCTTTTAAATCCAAAGGAGAAAAAAAAATTTTTTTTTTTTTGCCAGTCCTGGGCCTTGAACTCAAGACCTGGGCACCGTCCTAAGGCATTCTCAAGGCCAGCACTCTACCACTTGAGCCACAGCACCACTTCTGGCTTTTCTGTATATGTGGTACTGAGAAATCAAACCCAGGGCTTCATGCATGCTAGGCAAGCCCTCTACCACTAAGCCATATTCCCAGTCTGTACTTCTGGCTTTTTTGATAGTTAATTGGAGATAACAGTCTCATAAACTTTCCTGCCCAGGATTGGCTTCCAACCTTGATCCTCAAATCTCAGCCTCCTGAGTAGCTACAATTACAGACATGTGCTACCAGAGCCTGTCTTAAAACTCTTTTTAAAGATTTAATAAATTAAAAAAAAAATAACACACTTACTTTGGATGGGAAGTAAATGCTTCAAGACAGTTCTCTTTGATATCACCCACTTTACTGCTGCTGCCATGATGTCCCAGGGTGATTAGCAGGCAAGATGAGAAAAGAAACTCCCTTTCAAATCTCCTTCTAGGCACACCAATTTTCATTCCTGTTAAGAGATTAAAAAAAAAAAAAAATCACTGCTCCCTATGGTAAACTTAACATTCCAAGAAGAAGATAGGAGTCACTACCTATCAGCCATTTAAAACAGGTTTTTGCTAGGCACCAGTGGCTCACACCTGTAATTTTAATTATTCAGGAGGCTGAGATCTGAAGATTGCAGTTTGAAGCCAGCCCCAGCAGGAAAGTCTGGGAGACTCTTATCTAGAATCAGTTACCAGAAAAACAGAAGTGATGGGGCCAGGAGTTTGGTCTAGTGGTAGAATGCTTGCCTAGCTTGCATGAAAACAAGAAAAGCTCAGAGACAACTACTGTACCATGAGTTCAAGCCTTGTAGTTCCACATGACTTGATATAAGAGTAGTAACATTAAAATACCAAATGAAAAACCCCAGAACTATGTTCATTACTTATTTCTCAGAACCCAGTGCAGCTTTTTCAATGTTCTGAGTACTCAGTAAATATGTAGTTACTTTTATCAAGTCACTCAGACATAGGATGAGAGCATCTCTACCTCTTAATACTGGTGTGTACAGCCACCCAGCTAACACAGAAAGTATCTTATTACAGGGCCAGTTTAGTTTAGTGGTAGAATGCTTGCCTAGCATGCACAAAGACCTGGGTTTGATTCCTTGATACCACATAGAAAAAGCCAGAAGTGGTGCTGTGATTCAAGTGGTAGAGCTTTAGCCTTGAGAAAGCCCAAAGGGCATCCTGAGTTCAAGCCCCAGAACTGGCAAAAAAAAAAAAAAAAGTATCTTCTTACAGCAGAGCACTAGTAGGCCATGTAATTGCAACTCCTTGGGAGGCTGAGATTTGAGAATCCATGTTCAAAGACTATCTCCAATTCACCAGCAAAAAAAAGTGGTATGCTAAAGTGGGTGAAGGGCCAGCTTTGAGCAGAAAAAGCTGAGTGAGAGCCAGAAGCCTTGAGTTCAAGTTCAAGCTCCAGCTCCAGTATCTACACATGTGTGTGCACGCGCGCGCGCGCGCGCACGCGCACACACACACACACACACACACACACAATTCATTATACCACATATTATATCGTGTTTCTGATTCAATGGAATGTTAAACAAGAAGGTCTAGTCTGTTCATCTCAAAACAAAAATTTCACCATTTTGCCAGGCACAATGATGTTCATCAGTAATCCTAGCATTAGGAGGCTAAAGAAGAAAGATGGTTAGTACAACGGGAGCTTGGGTTACATAGACAAATCATGTCTAAAAAACAAAATAAAAATACATTTTGCCATCTTATCCTCTAAACTTTCACCATCATTTTTTTTTTGGGGGGGGGGGGTGGGTAATAGGGCTTGAACTCTGGGCCTGGGCACTGTCCCTGAGTTCTTCAGCTCAAGGCTACTGCCCTACCCCTGAGCCACAGCCACACTTCCCCTTTTCTACTGATTAATTGGAGAAAAGAGTCTCAGGTTCTTTAGTGTCCAGGCTGGCTTTGAACCATGATCCTCAGATCTCAGCTTCCTGAGTAGCTAGGATTACAGGTATGAGCCACTGCGCCCAGCAACTTTCACCATCTTATAATCTAAACTTTCCAACAAGCTTTACCACCATTTCCTTCATATCAATTGTGTAAAGTGTCCTTATTTTGATTCATAGAAAGCTAACAAAACTGGGTGCTGAAGGCTCAGCCTGTAATCCTAGCTATTCAGGAGGCTGAGATCTAAGGATCTTGATTCAAAGCCTGCCCAGGAAGTCAGTGAGACTTTTATCTCCAATTAACCACCAGACAACTAGAAGTGATGCTGTGGCTCAAAGTGGTAGCACTAGCTCTGAGCTGAAGACCTCAGGGACAGGGTCTAGGCCCAGAGTTCAAGCCCCATGACCAACAGAAGGAAGGAAGGAAAGAAGGAAGGAAGGAAAAGAACTTAAAGGAATTATTTCCAAGGACTTGAGACTTATTCACATACAAACCGTAAACTTTGGGCTAATAATCAAATGACCCTCTGTTTCTTAAATGGTAAAATGGGGTGAATAATCACAAGCTTCATAGGATATTGTGAATAAGTAACACATAACTACATTACCCTAGTCCTTAATTTGTCTTAATGACTACTTGTGCCCTTCCATGAATACTACTGAAAGGAAATAAGGGCACAGGCTGCGTCTTTGCAGGCTGAACTTGACACTGCTAACCTTAGATTCTCACCCGTGGTGTTATTTAGGGTTTACAACCCACTTCCTTATGCATTACGTGCTCTCGAATTAAGTCCGTCAAGTAACATCTTATTTTACAGATGGAAAACACAAGTTCGGGTTTGGAGACGTGGCTCAGGGTACAGGCCACCAGCCCACCAAGCTCAAAGCCCCAAGTTCAAATCCCAGCACCTCCAAGCCCCTAGCACATGATTTGTCACATGACTCAATAGACGGCATGTATGGAAGAACACAAGCCCAAAGTCCTTTGGGGTGGTGAGGAGGGGCATTACGTTCCCTCTGCCCGAGGCCAGCACAACCTATTGGTGGTCAAACTATTAACCTTAGACCCTTGGCATGGAATTCAACCCCAAAGCAAGCGCTGGAGTGGGGAACAACCAGTGGGGTCGTTAGAGTCGCAAAGTCAATCGAACCCCGCCGAATGCCCGCTGAGACCCGAGGGTGGCCTTACAGGAAGCGCGCCATTACACGCGGGCCCTGTTAAGTGCAGGGACAGAGCTGGGAGCCACCAGCAGCTTCCACTGCGGGCGACCACAAGTGGAGAAGGAGCTCAGCCACCCGGTCGAGAAGCCATCGGGCCTGCCCAGCAGCTAAGGACTCCCCGACCGAAGAGGGTCGGCGAGTCTCAGTTACCTTGATAGCTACTCACCGCAGAGACCGCCATCTTGCCTCAATCCGGGTCCTTCCTTCCTGCGTCCTCGTTCGTCTCGCGGAGCACTCTGGGAATTGTAGTCTCTGCAGGAAAGCTTGTCGGGGGCTGAGGGGAGGCGGGACTTAGCTTTACCTTCTCTCACTTTCAGTGGCCGCAGCGTGGCCTCCACTTAACCAGCGGTACTGTTAGTTCAAAACAAATCTCTGCTCCACGCATACATCCACTCATACACACTTGCTACTAAAAAGCATGTCTTTTTAATAGTATAAGCACTACTTACAGACACATGCACACACACCTTCACTATGTTACTATTCAGAGAAAATGCTAGATTATTTCTTAGTGGATGAGTTAAATCTTCCCGGGAAAGATTGCAAGGATGTAGAAGTTTTAAGTGGAAAGATCTTCCAAGCCGATTAATTGATTGGACTTGGGAGAATAACTTTGTTAAGTAGCTTGATTGAGCAAGCCATTCATGAGCTGGGGAGACTGAACAGGTTTATTTTTGTGTGTGTGTTGGTGGTGGTGGTGGTGGGGTTTTTTGTGGGGGCGAGGGAGGTCCTCAGATAAAGGTGGAAATTAATTTTTTTGTTAGGACATTAAGTCAAGGATACCTCTGAACATCCAAATGGAGATATAAAATGAGGCAGGTCCTTAGGGAGGGTGGAGGTTAGCATAAATATAATAAATATAACACCACGGAAATGAAGGAAGTATAGCTCAGTGGTAAGGTACACACCCAGCATGCCCAAGACCATGGGTTTGATCTTTAGCACCTCAACAAAAAAAGTAAATAAGACTGGAGGTGTGTCTTAAGAAGTGGAGGCCTAGTGGTAGAGTGCTTGCCTAGCATGCCCAAAGTCCTGGGTCAATTCCTTGGTACCACATACACAGAAAAAGCCAGAAGTGCTGCTATGGCTCAAGTGGTAGAGAGCTAGTCCTGAGCACAAAGAGGCTCAGAACAGTGCCCAGGCCCTGAGTTCAAGCCTCAGGACCGGAAAAAATAAAATAAAATAATAGTAACAATAATTAACAATAATAATATTTATCAAGAACAGGGAATGTGGCCTAGTGGTAGAGGGCTTGCCTTGCATGCATGAAGCCCTGAGTTTGACTCCTCAATACCACATAAACAGAAAAAGTTGGAAATGGTGCTGTGGTTCAAGTGGTAGAGTACTACCCTTGAGCAAAAGCAGCTCAGGGACAGTGCCCAGGCCTTAGTTCAAGCTCCAGGACTGGCATCATTATCATCATCATCATCATCATCATCATCTTGTAATGCACGGATTTGGGGGGGGGTCCTCAAAGACCACTGAGGAGCTGAATTTGATGTAAGCTCATGAGAGTCTTTTTTTCCAAGCTTGAGCCTGGGCTCACAACCGAAACTGACGCAGCAGGTCAGAACTGAGAGCCCCAACCCTTTGTTAGCCGGATTTTTATAGTAAATTGACCATAAGCTGACCACATGCAGGTGGCCAAAAAAATTGTCCAGCTATTAGGAATTTACCAGCGCCCACCTGGTTTCTTGCCTTTGTTCTGCTATCAGGAATGTACAGCATCCACCTGATTTCTTGCCTAAACCTGAAATGGCTATATTTTGTTCAAGCTCCACAATATTATCATCATTGTTATCTAAATGAACTCCAGGAAATAGAAACCAGAGGTTTTTCCTTTGTTTTTGTTTTCTTTTTGTCTTGTTTGTTCATTTATCTGTCTTTGGGCAGGGAGAAGTGGGGCACAGAAATGGAAGCAGAGAGAGTGAACAAATGCAGCACTGGTACTCACTAGTTACGTTGATAGTGAACTATACAACTTGTGGGTAGGGATGGGAGGAAAAAACTGGGAGAGAGCAAGAAAAGTGATGACATTGTCCAAAATGAAATGTATTCATTATCTGATTTGTGTAATTGTAACCCCTTTATAATAACAATAAAATATAAAAATAAATATAAGAAAGAAAAAATACTGAACTAGAGGCATGATTCAAATGGTATAAAAGATATCCTTGACCAAAAAAGCCAAGTGAGATATCTTGGCCTTGAGTTCAAGCTTCAGTACAAGTAGGAAGAAAGAAAGGAAAGAGGGGCCGGGGGGAGGAAGAGAGAGAAGTGAGGATGAAAGGAAAAAAGAAAAAAGAAAAGAAAGATAGTACATCTGGATATGCCTGTAACCCAGCACTGAAGCTGAGGTTTCATGAGTTTGAGGCCATTGTAGACATAATGAACTCATTTATACACCATGGAATTCTATGCTGCCGTCAGAAAGAATGACATTGCCCCATTCATAAGGAAATGGAAAGACATGGAAAAAATCATATTAAGCGAAGTAAGCCAGACTCAAAGGAACATAGGCTCCATGGTTTCCCCCATTTGTAATCATTAGTATAAGTCTAGGATGCTGGGAACCAAATAGCTGTTACTATGACATCCAGAAACTATAAGTTTCTGTAAACTGAAAGAACTTAGTAACTGTAAGACTCTGTCTGTAAACTGAAAGAATTAGTTATTGTTCCTACTACCTTTCCCACGATGGCCCAACTGCAATATCCTGGTGGATGAAAAAGAACTTGCTTTATATATCCTGCTTGGCTAAACAGCTTGACTGCCTTCTGACCCCCTCCCCAGACCTATTTCAGGTACATGTTGTGCAGAGATGGTTACTAAGCAATATCACTAAGCAACCTGCTTGCGTCAATCACCTTTCTGCTAAACGTATATATTCTGCTGTGCAAAAAATAAAGATTGAGACCTTGATCAGAATACTGTCTTGGTCTCTCATCCTCCTCGAGCTCTAGTTGACTACCCTGCAGGCCAGGGCACTAGGAGACTCCTAAACAGAATCACAATAGCTCAAAAGCTATGTACATATGGCCATATAAGATGAGGCTAAGCGAAATGAACTCCAGGATATGGAAACAAGAGGTCTATCTTCGTGATTGTTGTTCTTTTTTTTTTTTTTTTTGCCAGTCCTGGGCTTGAGCTCAGGGCCTGAGCACTGTCCTTGGACTTTCTCAAGGCTAGAGCTCTACCACTTGAGCCTCAGCACCACTTCCAGCTTTTTTCTATGTATATGGTACCGAGGAATCGAACTCAGGTCTTCATGCATGCTAGGCAAGCACTTTAACCACTAGGCCAAACTCCCAGCCCCGAGTGATTGTTGTTCTTAAAACACTATGTGAAGTGATTTCTTTTTTGTGATTTTTATTTTATTCTTTATTATCGAGGTAATGTATTCGCCAGATAGTATGTGCATTACTTCTCACACATTGATATCCCTTCTCATGTTTTTGACCCCATTCGTGAAGTTATTTCTTTTCTCTTTTTCCCCCTGATGGTTTATCTCATGTTGTTACTGTATCTGACTTTGTTATCTGGTATATTGTATATATGTTTGTTTATTTGAAACAGGGAAGGAGAGGGAAAAAAGAAGATGATTGGGAATAGGTGGGGGGGAAGGAAAGTGGGAGGAAAACATGGGAAGGAGTATCAATGTTCAAGAAGTAATATACCCACTATCGGACAAATGTAACTGTAATCCCTCTATGAATCACCCCCCCCAAAAAATATAATACTGTGTGCCTTTCATTCAGCATTAAATTCATGAATTTATGTCTACTTTTGATTCATCTGTACTCTCCCTCCAAGTAACTTCTCCTGTTTTCTTTTTGTTGTTGTTGGTTTTGTTTGTGTTTATTTTTTTCCTTTTCTTTGGTCAAAGCTGAGGACTGAGCGCAAGATGCAGACAACTGCTGCTCTTCCACTGAGCTAAATCCCTAACCCCTCCCATTTCATATTTGAAGCAAATTCCAAGTGCCTATAATTCTATCTATAAATATCTCAGTACACCACGTGGATAGGCCCCCTGTCATGCAGAAAACTCTTTTGGTTCTAGCTGACCTTGCAGAGATCAAATGTCTGGCTGCCTCTACCAGATTGCAGGTCTGGAATTCAGCAAACTGTAGCTTCTACATCCCTGTTATGTGGCCTTTCACCAACCTGCAATCTCAATCTAGTGAGCAATAGGATCATAGTGTTTGAACATGGTTGTAGCTTTTTAAAATTTTAATTTTATTGTCAGGGAGTTATAATTACATATGTAAGGTAATGAGTACATTTCTCCTCCAACATTGTTACCCCCCATGTTTTTCTCCTACTTTCCATCCCCCAACCCTTCTGCCCAGTTGTAAAGTTCATTTCCAAAATATTGTCTTGTGATTATTGCTGTTACATTGATTTAGTTGTAGCTTTAAAGAAACTTAAAAGAGTGGAGATTGTATTATGAGCCTCATGTGTTTTTAAAATATATTAAATCTATACTAATATATTTCATTTTTGTTTTCCAAATAAAACACAAGGGTGTTTTGTTTTGTTTTGGTTTTTGCTAGTCCTGGAGCTTGAACTCAGTGCCTGAGCACTGTCTTTGAGCTTTCTTAAGACTACAGCTCTACCACTTGAGCCACAGCACCACTTCTGGCTTTTTCTGTTTATGTGGTACCAGGGAATTAAACTGGGGTCTTCTTGCATGCTAGGCAAGCACTCTACCACTAGGCTAAACTCCCGGCCCTTTTTGTTGTTTTTTTTTTTCACAGTAGTGGGGCTTGAGTTCAGTGAGGTCTAGGCACTGTCCCTAAGCTCACAGCCCAGGCACTGGTGGCGCAAACCTATAATCCTAGCTACTTTAGAGGCTGAGATTTGATAGTGGCTTGAAGCTTGCTCAGGCAGGAAAGTCTGTGAAACTCACATCTCCAATTAACCACCAGAAAACTGGAAGTGACATTGTGGCTCAAAGTGGTAGAGCACTAGCTTGAGCAGAAGAACTCAGGGACAGTACCCCTAACTGACAAAAAGAAAAAAAAAAGGGGCGGGGAGGGCGGAAGAAGAGGAGGAAGAGCAAGAGCCCGTTAAAAGCACAGATAAGTGAGTCCTATATAAGAACTTAAAATAGGGTCCCTTTACCTGCATGTTTAACCAAACTCTCAGATGAGAAGGCATACTAAAGTCTGCAAATATCTGATCCTTTCATTGTACCCAGAACAAAAAATTCAGAAATGTCTCTAATATTCTATAACCAATGGGCATATTGGGATGTATATGAAAAATGAAGAGGACTTGAGTTAGATATGTGAGGTAAGGAAGAATAAAATGATGAGCCTATGCAGAAATCCCTTGGGTGGGGCACACCAGGTAAGAAGAAATAGAAAACAGTTCAGGCTGGGCAAGCTTAGTATGTAGTCACAGTAGAAGCCCCAGGACAGGAACACAATAATTCTGGGAACCTGAGAGGGTGGTGTACAGAGGCAAAGAGCCTTGCTCTTACTTGTTCTTGATAGTCTTCCGGCCAGGTGTCTTGAGTCACCAAGTCTCCAGAATCCTGCTTCCACTGGGAACTGGCTCAGAGAAAAAGAAGAGACACCCAAATGTATGTGCAACACTTTTTTCCCCTTATATTATGGCTTGAACTCAGGGTTTAGACTCTGTTCTTGAGCCTTTTCACTCAAGGCTGGAACTCAAATGATACCTTGAGCCACACCTCTATTTTTTACTTTCTGCTGGTTAAATGGAAATAAGAGTATCTGAATTTGGGGTGTCCTGGGCTACTTTGAGCTTGGATCTTCAGATCTCAATATCTTAAGTAGCTACAATTACAGGTATCAGGCACTAGCACCTGGCTCATTTTTTATTTAATTTAGGAGCATTGTAAAATCAGTAAAGGTCTCTATGGCCCACATCAGTGGTATGCACATTTAAAGACTCTCCTTTGGTGAGATTTTTTTTTTTTTTTTGCCAGTCCCAAGGCTTGAACTCAGTGCTTGAGCACTGTCCTTGGGCTTTCTCAAGGCTAGAAGTCTAGCACTTGAGGCACAGCACCACCACTTCCAGCTTGTGTGTGTGTGTGTGTGTGTGTGTGTGTGTGTGTGTGTGTGTGTGGTACAGAGGAATGGAATCCGGGTCTTCATGCATGCCAGGCAAACACTTTACCACTAGGCTAAACCCCTAGCCCTGGTGAGATAGTTTAAAAAATGTTTAAAAACTGCACAACACTCTCAAATGTAGGCCTTATGCTTGGTTTTATTTCATTTCCTCCTTTTCTTACCCTGAGATAATGCCACTGGGGATTGCCCCTGGATGACCCATCCGGTTCTTCTCACAGCTGTTACTTATCTGTGTTAGTTCAGTTTCTAAGTACTCAGCAACAAGTGATAGAGATATGAATGCAAGCCTACCCGCACTGTTTCTTGTTTTAAATCAGCCTTCAGCTTTTTCTTTCTCCCCACCCACTGCCTGCCTGAATCACTGTACATGAACCCGCCTCTCATAGATATTTCTGTCTTGATCGCCCACGAAACAGTTTCCCTACACTGCAAGAAAACAATAAAAGGAGCTTGTAAACAAATACTTCTGATGACTCTTGCTTATGAGTTGAAACAGGGCCACTATTAAGGGTAACACATACCAATTTCCAAACAGATTATTTTTTTTAAAAGTCAGGATCTTATGTATCCTAGACTGACCTCAATCTCATAATCCTCCTGCCTCAGCCTGAGTGCTGGGATTACAGAGATTTATCTCCATTACTAGCTTCAGATCTGCCCTATTTTATTTTTGCAAACTTTGAGACAGTATATAGAAAAGGGATGTCATGCCAGGCATGGTGGTACACTTTTGTAATCCCAATCCTTGACCTTGACAGAATTTTTTTTTTGAGTTCAGGTTAGTGTGAAAGCCAGCAAATCTTTTCTCCGTCAAACAAAAAGCCAATTTCTGTGTCTGGTTCCATAGGATGTCAAGATGAAAAGTGTAAAGATGTACACATGTTTTGTGCCTTCTGTATCTACTTATAGATCTCTATGGCAAGCACTCTCAAACGTGTTTATTTTCTCTCTTCATTCACTGACTCATTTTTTTCTTTCTTCTTTTTCCTCTCATTTCTTTTTATGGCTGTTCCTGGGGCTTGAAGTTGTGGCCAGGGTGATGTCTCTTACCTTTTTCACTCAAGGTTAGCTTTCTATCATTGAACTACACCTCCACTTCCAGTTTTTGGTGGTTAGAGATAAAAAGTCTCCGGCTGGGAGTGTAGCTTAGTGGTAGAGTGCTTATCTACTGTGCACAAAGCCCTGGCCTGGGTTCGATATCTTAGTACCATACACACAGAGTGGTGCTGTGGCTCAAGTGGCAGAGCACTAGCCTCGAGCAGAAGGTGTCCAAGTACAGAGCCCAGGTCCTGAGTGCAAGCCCCAACACCGGCAAAAAAAAAAAAAAAAAAAAAAAAAAGAGTACCACAGACTTTCCTGCCCTGGCTGGCTTTGAACTGTAATTCTCAGATCTCAGCCTCCTGAGTAGCTAGGATTGTAGGTGGGAGCTATAGGCTCCTAGCTCACATTTCAGGAGCCTGCATATGGACTACTTTATCACCTCTGACCTACACACACACACACACACACACACACACACACACACACACACACACACACATTTTGTTCTCCACGTCATTAGATGTAGTAAATAAGATCCTGTACCAGCCTGCTCATGAGAATAAACCCCATCTCAGTCCTGTGACAACCATTCTTCAGTACTATAGCCTTTTCTACAGTACTTCCATGATCAGACATTGAGATTTTGTTTTCCACATGAGTGTGGGCTGTTCTAAAGGGAGGAAGAAACCAGACAGAAACAATCAGGGGATGCCGGGGCCAACCGGCAGCAAACCAGGGTTCGCAGATTGGGGTTCCTGAAATCGGGGGCAAGGACTAGCAAGAAATAGAAGAGAGACAGACACACCGGGTCCGGGATGTCCGCAGTCCAGGTAAAGACTGCCGAGACTGCCGCGTTTATTTTCCACTCCCGCTTCTTCCCTCCTCCAGACCCAGGGAACCTCCAGGTGTTACATTCATATGGTAATTCTCAGGTCATTTACATAGAATAGGGCCAGAAAACAATAAGACAATAAAGCCATCGTCTGATGCAAGTCAAGGTACAGTTTGATTCCACTCTGGCTCCCAACAAGGGGAGACATTTTTAAATATACTAGCTTAAATTTTAGTGCAGAGTCGTATATACGCTATACTAAGTGTTGTACTACTGAGCTACATTTCACCTTCCCCTCAATCCAAACACTACCATTTAAAGAGTTCATGTTCTAAGATCATTTCATACTATCAGATCAATCTCTGCCTAACAAAATATATAGCTAAGGTGTTTTTTTTCTGAGTTTTTAAAAGTCTGATTTCTTGAAAGACATTGTACTTGCTCTTGTCAATTTATAAAAATACAAGCACTTTCTAAGGGCCAGGTATTGTTCTTAGTAATTTATGTCATTTAAATTTTACAACCATTACAGATACATAAGTGTATTGTTTGGTGGAGAAAACGAAGGACAGATAAGCAAAATGTAAGGTTCAGTCTGCTCCTTCAGTCTGCAAGGTATTTATTGTCAATAGATGTGGGACACATCACATCAGGAAAATGGGCTCATTTCCTGGTCTTGAGATCCGACCTGCCTGTCACCTCTTTGGGAGGTTTGGCTGTGGGATTGGCTCTTCGGCCCTCTTGGACAGCACATGCATCCTACCATTTTTTTTCGAGAGATGGACTCCCTCCATGACCTTTAACTTGAAACTGGGTGGGCTTTTGTGGCTGGTTGACTAACAGATTATGATGTTAGGTGCTAAAAAAGCAGGGCACTAGTGGCTTATCCCAGTAATTCTACCAACTCACAAGACTGAGATCCTAGGATCATGGTGTAAAGCCAGTCAAAACAGAAAAATCAGAGGATCTCATCTCCAAATAACAAGCAAAATGCCACAACTAGGGATTTGGTTCAAATGGTAGAGAGCCAGAAATGAATAAACAAGGCCCCGTACTGGTGTACACACACACACACACACACACACACACACACACACACACACAGACACACCCCACATACAAAAATGCAAACATGCTTAAAAACTGCTTTTGCTGAAAATCACTATTAAACAAAGTAGACTAGTGTGGCATATTTGTCTTTATTTTATATGTCTTTGCTCTAAGTCATTTTCTACAGCCACCTTACAATCATCCTGGATTCCAATAGTAGTACTAACATCTTTATGACTAGGGACTACTCAAGACAGACTATCCACCAGACAATGATGACTCCTCACCAGGGATGACAGGATAACAAGTTCTCCTGAACCCCTCCCCTTCGTGCATGGTAGGTAAGTTCTCTACCACTAGGCCAAACTCCCAGCCCCTGAACCTGGAAGAATTTAATCATTAGGCATGCCTTTTCCTCCCTGCCCTTAGTTCTCTATGAAACCTAAAGCTTATGTCTAGACCTTGAAGACAGCTAACCATGATTGAAGAGGGGCTGAAGTACTGTTTGCCCATGGCATGCTTATGCCTTTTAATGTCCTTTCTCTGTCCTTCACCATGCATCTTTATTGGGAATGTTGGAGTAAGTGGCTAGAACAGACACACAGAGTCTAATGTGACGCTATGTGGCTTCCACTGATCAAAAGAAGCAATTCAGCTTCTACTTCGGCTATTAGATGCTCACTCTTGGAACCCTGGCATCATGCAGTATGGGATGCCATGATATTCCAGGGTGAAATCCACTTAAAGATAACAGTCAGGGGGCCGGGAGTTTGGCCTAGTGGTAGAGTGCTTGCCTAGCATGCACGAAGACCCAGGTTCGATTCCTTGATACCACGTACATAGAAAAAAAAGCTGGAAGTGGTGCTGAGGCTCAAGTGGTAGAGTGCTAAGCCTTGAGAAAGTCCAAGGACAGTGCTCAGGCCCTGAACCCAAGCCCAGGACTGGCAAAAAAAAAAAAAAAAGATAACAGTCAGGACCAATTGGAGACATTATGGCCTGAGTCAAGTCGCCCAGACTAAGGCATGGAATAGAGATGTGCCTTCATTGCCAAGACCTTCCCAAATTGCAGGTTTGCATGCTTCCAACCCAATGGTCACTTTGTCTCCTGGCCTCTAAATATCCTGAAAGTATCTTTGTCCAGCTCCTTCATCTTTCTAGGTTCTTCTAGTCACTGAACCACTCATTCCAGACATGTCATGATTTGTAGTTTTTGTTCTCAAATTTTCATGATCACTTTTGAGCCTTACTGTTTAAGTTTAAAGGAACTGGGAATAATAGATATAAACTCTTATACCCAAATGGGATAATCCATGTAGTCATTTAGTAATGTACATAGCAGCAGATGTTTTTCACCATTCTTAAGATTTCCTGAATTCATATATTCATGTTTCTGGTTTCTGCCTCCCCCTTGAGGCTTCAACTCAGAGCTTCATACTTGCAGCTTTTTCTACTCACCACCTGAGCTTCTACTATTTGGCCCTCAATCTATTGAGCCACACCCCACTTCTACCTTTTTGTTAACTATATGGAGTTAAGAGTCACAAAGATTTGACTGCTAAGTCTGGCTTTGAACCCTGATCCTCAGATCTCAGCTTCCTGAGTAGCTAAGATAATAGATATGAGTCACTGTCTTCTGGCTCCTAGTTTCTTCTTTTTTTTTCTTTTTCTTTTTTTTTTGCCAGTCCTGGGCTTGAGCTCAGGGTTTGAGCACTGTCCTTGGACTTTCTCAAGGCTAGAGCTCTACCACTTGAGCCTCAGCACCACTTCCGGCTTTTTGCTATGTATGTTGCTATGTATGTGGTACCGAGGAATCGAACCCGGGTCTTCGTGCATGCTAGGCAAGCACTTTAACCACTAGGCCAAACTCCTGGCCCTCCTAGTTTCTTCAATGTACTTTTTCCATTTTAAAAAAAAAAGTGCAATGTTATTTCACAGGTTATTTCTTATGCTTGCTCGGCTGCTCTCTACCATCCAGTAATCTATCATATCGGATTTCTTTCTTTTGCTGGTCCTGGGGCTTGAACTCAGGGCCTGAGCACTGTCCTTGGGCCTTCTCAAGGCTAGTGCTCTACCACTTGAGCCACAGCACTGTTTCTGGTATTTTTCTATGTATGTGGTACCAAGGAATCAAACACAGGTCTTTGTGCATGCTAGGCAAGCACTCTACCACTAGGCCAAACTCCTGGCCCAGGATTTCTTTAAAAATGAATTCTAATGGGCCGGGAGTTTGGCCTAGTGGTAGAGTGCTTGCCTAGCATGCATGAAAGCCCTGGGCTCGATTCCTCAGTACCACATACATAGAAAAAAAAACCAGAAGTGGTGCTGAAGCTCAAGTGCTAGAGCTCTAGCCTTGAGGAAGTCCAAGGATAGTGCTCAGGTCCTGAGCTCAAGCCAGGACTAGCAAAAAAAAAAAAAAAGAATCCTAATGCGGTTTAATGCTGATCATAGATTGTTTTTGCCAGTCCTGAGACTTGAACTCAGGACCTAGCACTGTCCTTGGACACTTTTTGCTTAAGGCTAGCACTCTGCCACTTGAGCCACAGCACCACTACCAGCATTTTCTCTCGGTGTGTGTGTGTGTGTTTGTGAGATTGGGGAATTGAGCCTAGGGCTTTATGCATGCTAGGTGAGCACTCTACCACTAGGCTATGCTCCAGGCCCTTAATGCCCATCAGTGTTTAAATAGCTCGTTAGAGCCTCTATTAACGCAACAGCTTATAATTGGCTTTCCTACCCTGGACTCTAAATGGAAGACATGACTTTTCCCTTCTCACTGCCTAATACAGCACTTGGACATTCATTTACTGTCACTGTCTATCCTAAGACACTATGGTTAAGTAGCTAAGGCCTATGTCTTGGCAGACCTATCTGGGAGCAAAACTGCTCCTCTCTCTCCTGGGAAGATTTAGAACTCTCAAGCCTCACGTTAATAGCAGAGGCAACACCTTAAGATTGTTGTGAAGATGAAGTAAACTGCTTGTGAAGAGCAAAATGTCTCACCATCAATTCTGAGGATGAAATGTTTCACAACAGTCTCATCCCTGGCCATCCCCACTCTAATCCTCCTTTAGTCCTCTCAAACCCCACACTCCACAGGCACACACTGCGTTCTCTAATCTTCTCCAGGGTAAGCCAGCAACTCTGGCGTCTCTACTCCTTTATCTTGGGGACCCTTTACTCGTTCCAGATCCTTTTTCATCAGTCTATCCGAAGTCTAATGTGCCTGAGAAGCTCGACTAAGGTGGAATTTAAACATCAAGACTGCCTCGAGACCCACAGTTGGAAGCTTTTGCCCGGCGATCCGGTCCAGGCTCGGCTGGCAGGTAAGGGCACGCGTCACAGCAGCGCTCGGCGTTTCCCGCAGCGCCCGGCCGGTTCGCCCGCCAGGCCAGCTCAGTTGAATGAACCAACCAACCAATGAATGAGTCTCTGGGGCTCGGCCTCTGTGACGTCACGCAACCACGGGGGCGGGGCCGCACATAATAAGAGACCAACGGGCGCGGGCGGACTAGTCTTACCTTGGCGCGCACGCTCGGCTACGAGCGCCGGAGCGTGCTCCACCCGGCGCCGCCTCCCTTCCCCCTTCCCCCTCCCCCACCCCGCCCCCACCAAGTCCCTGCCCCATCGCGGCGCGTCACTTCCGCTAATCCTCGGCTGGGGCGGGGGCGGGGAGCGCGGGGGAGGGGGCCAGGTCTGAGGGAAACCCATCCGAACCCGCGCGCAAAGCAGGGACTACATTTCCCAAGGGGCCTCGGCGGCGGCGGCAGCAGCAGCGGCGGCGGGTGCGGCAACGTCCCCCGGAAGTGGAGCTCGGGACTTCCACTCGTGCGTGAGGCGAGCGGTGCCGGAGACGAGAGCTGAGGCCGAACTCGGGATTTGACAAGATGGCCGGGCTGCCCCGCAGGATCATTAAGGTAACCGTTCAAACTGGCCTCGGGTCCCTCACCCTACTCCTCCTTTGCCGGCGGGGCGGCGCGGGGACGGGGAGGACGAGGCGCGCGCGGCCCTCAGTGGGTTTCCTCAGATCCGCGGCCCGCCACGGGAGGCCTCCCGAGGCAGCGCGGAGAGGGGGTTGTGGCGGTGGTGTCGAGGGACGTCGGGCGCTGGGGAGGGGGCGCTGGGGAAGACTTCCGGCCGCGGCAGGGCAGCCAGGCGGCGGGGCGGCGGGGCTTCCCGGCGACCGCGCCGCTCGTAGGGGAAGGTCGGGCCCGCGCGGGGCGGAGGGTGGGGCGGCGGGGCTGCGGGAGCTCGGCCGTCGCGCGCGGGCCTCCTTCCGCGGTCTCTCAGACCACCCCCGGGGCGGGGGCCGCGGGCGCGCGGGAATCTCGGCTGGCAGGGACACTGGGCCCGAGGGTTGGGTCCGAGCGCCGCGCCTCGGCCCCGGAACGTTCCTCTGGTCCGCGGGCCGGAACGTGGGGGTGCGGCAGCCCCGAGTACAGAATGAATGAATCGTCCAAGTGAGGCCGGGCGGCGCCCGCGCGCCCCGGGAGGCGGCTCCTGGAGAGCTGCGAGTCCGGCGGCCGGCGTGGGCACATGCTCGCCCTGGCTGCTGGGGGCTTGTCGCCCCGCCATCTCCTCGCCTCAATATTCCAGCTCGTCGAGTCCGCGAAGTGGTTTTTACTCCGCTTAACAGACTCTTTCAGAGCTGCCTCCGTTCCGAGGAAATAATTCGGAGGTCGGTCACAGTTGAGGGTGGAGTGGGGGCTGTGAAACCTTTTCCTTGTCTATTTATACATGGAAAGTACGTCTGGAACCATGAAAAACTCAGTATCTTGACTTTGAATCCTCAGACACGATAGGTTTCCTGCAAATCATGCGAACAGAAACATTTTGGGGACCAATTTTTTTTTAAACGAATATTTTAATATTTACAGTCAATGCCTTTTAAAGGAGTTGAATTAGACTCTGCTGGACATAACCTGGTCGAACACATATTAGTCTTCTTCGTTCCTTCAAAGTTTTGAGGGAAAAGTATATTGAATAGAAGACTTGAGGCTTTAGGGGACGATATATTTGTATAGGGCTTTATACAGTCACAGATGTATCTGAAATGGGACTGTCACTGGCAGAAAGGTGCTTGATTAGCCAAATAAGACCTTCTGTAAGGTCGACGGTCTTAGAAATGAGGGAAGAACAGATTGTCAGTGAACACTGGAATTTTAACAATGGGAACCTTTATTGTAGTCTTAACAATGTGAACCTTTATTGTATTATGAATTAGTCTCATTCTCAAAAAATGTTAATTGGTATGTATTGGAAGGTCATAGTGTGATGTTATAATACAGTCACATAGTACCAGCGATCATGTTTTATCCATGTCTTTTTTGAAAAATAAAAGTTCTACACTACTGTGCAGTGTTTGCTTAGATTATGCACAAATTACATAGTCAATTTACACTGAAGGAAATTGTCTAAAATAGAATTACATAGTACAAATTGACACTGAAAACAGTTTTCTAGAGTGGAAGGTTAATCATTTCACATATATGCTAACTCTGAAGATATTCTGCAATGTGGAAAAATAATTTTTGCCCATCCTTGTTTATCAGGTTTACAGAAATCATTTAAAATACTAAGTTGACATTGTATAATTCAGTTCACTTGGCACACAATTTTTACACTAAGCATTAATATTTTACTGTTTAGAACGATTCTCCTGTGATACATAATTTTGATTTTTCAGTGTTTTTCTGTATGTATTAGGGCATCTCTAATGAATGTGCCTTGATTTTTTTTTTTTGCCAGTCCTGGGCTTGGGCTCAGGGCCTGAGCACTGTCCCTGGACTTTTCTCAAGGCTAGGGCTCTACCACTTGAGCCACAGCACCACTTCTGGCTTTTTGCTTAGTATGTGGTACCGAGGAATCGAACCCGGGTCTTCGGGCATGCTAGGCAAGCACTCTACCACTAGGCCAAACTCCCGGCCCTTTGATTTTTTTTTTTTAATCAGATATTAGGTAGCTTTAGTTTAGTATCCCATAGCTTTAAAGAACATTTTTTTTCTAATCCTTGGCTTAAAAGAGTGGTTTTTTTGTTTTTGTTTTTTTTGCCAGTCCTGGGCTTGGGCTCAAGGCTTGAGCACTGTCCTTGGACTTTCTCAAGGCTAGCACTCTACCACTTGAGCCTCAGCACCACTTCCAGCTTTTTGCTATGTGTGTGGTACTGAGGAATCGAACCCGGGTCTTCGTGCATGCTAGGCAAGCACTCTACCACTAGGTCAGATTCCCGGCCAAGAGTGTCTTTTTTTTTTTGAGTGCAGATGCTTGTATCATATAGGCTGTTTTATAATCACAGAAGATCTTTTTTTTTCTTCCAATGGTACTTATGGCCCTATACACACTAGGCAAACACTTTCTTACTATAAGCTTCATCCCTAGCAGAGACTAATGTTTTGTTTTTGTGCAGGTTCTAGGTCTTGAACTCAGTGCTTGGGCACTGTCTTCAGCTTTTTGTGTTCAAGATTAGTGCCCTACTATTTGAGCCCCACTTTTGGCTTTTTGATGATTTATTGGAGATGAAAGTCGCAGTAGAGTTCCTGCAAGCGCTGGCTTTAAGCCGTTGTTCTCAGATCTCAGCCTCCTGAGTAGCTAAGACTACAGGCATGAGCCCTGCACCTGTTCATCCAGTTGCATTCTTGCTTAGATTCTGATGTTCAGAACAGTAGCATTCTTTAAGCTCTGCTTTCAAAATATATTCTAAATCAGGTACATTCTCCCACTTTCTTGAGACCCCTGTTTAGTTTTTATCATAAGTTGCCTGGCCTACTATTTTAGCTTGATACTAAGGAGCAGCTCATGTTGTTTAAAAAATACAGATCATTTTACTCTCCTGATAGAAACTTTAGACATTTTCCATTATGTTTAAATTTTTAACGTTTTTCTCATGTAGCAGATCAACCCCCCACACATTAGAAAATGGAGTTTTGTAAAATTACCAAGTACTTTCTAAGTATCCATACTAGAGGACATCGACATGAAAAGTATTATGCATTTGCAAAATTTGGGAAATTTTCCCCCACATGTGATGTGATTTTGCTTGAACTCAGGGCCTGAGCACTGTCTCTTTGCTATTTTACTCAAGGCTAGTGTTCTATCCCTTGAGCCACAGCTGCACTTCTGGCTTTATGGACTTCTGGTTTTCTGGCTTTTTTTTTTTTATTTCCAGTCCTGGGCTTGAGCTCAGGGCCTTGAGCACTTGGACTTTGTCAAGGTTAGAGCTCTACCAGTTGAGCCTGAGCATCACTTCTGGCTTTTTTTCCTATGTATGTGGTACTGAGGAATTGAACCTCAGTCTTCATGCATGCTAGGCAAGCACTCTACCACTAGGCCAAACTCCTGGCCCCTAGCTTCTTGGTGGTTAATTGGAGATAAGGTTTCCTTTTCCCCCCTCCCCCCATTCATGCCTGGACTGGCTTTAAATTGTGATCCTCAGATTTCAGCCTACTGAGTAGCTAGGATTAGGTGCTTGTCTTAACAGCAGTTGCAGAAATTTCTGTAACAGAACATTATTGTTATTTTGATCAATTGTGGGGCTTTAACTCTGGGTCTGGGTGCTCTCCCTGAGCTCTTTAGCTCAATGCTAACACACGACCCTTTGAGCCACAGAGGCACTACCAGTTTTCTAGTGGTTAATTGGGGATAAGAGTCTCAGGGACTTTTGTTCCCAGGCTGGCTGGCCTTAACTGTGATCCTCAAATGTCAGCCTCCTGAGAAGTTACAGGGGTGAGCCACGTGTGCCTAGCGAGAGCATTATTTTTATACTTTCTCCTCTGGTAAGGAATTTATGGGCAAAAGTAGTTTGTTCATTGACTAGGATTTCTGACTTGTAATTCAGTCCATCCATCAATAACCCCCAACCCTACACAATATCCTGTAGGATTTCTTTACCTGAACAGATTTAAGAAGAAAATGATAGTTAAAATGAATACTGGATGCATATGCACCATAGAAATAGGTGCCAGAAACAACAGCACTGGCTTTGGACATTGCAATTATAGTTATCACAATTCTAATATTGCTGATTAATTTATACTGTTACTTTGCAAAACAAATCTGAAAGAAATGCTACATATAGCTATAATGTTAAATGAAGAGATAATTTTCATGTATGTAAAAAGTTGAAATTTTCTTGCAGTATAGTATATAAGCATGGTCATAAAAACAAATTAGGAGATCTGGTAATAGGGAATCAGACAATTTCAGCTAAAACTTTTATTTTGTTTTTGGCTGGTCCTGGGGCTTGAACTCATGGCCAGAAAACTGTCCTTGAGCTTTCTCAAGGCTAAAGCTCTAGCACTTGAACACAGTCTCCAGGCCCCCAGCTGAAATTTTTAACTTAAAAATTCAAGTGATGTGGTGCTGGGAGTGTGGCCTAGTGGTAGAGTGCTTGCCTAGGATGCATGAAGACCCAGGTTGGATTCCTCAGTATCATGTACACAGAAAAAGCCAGAAATGGTGCTGTGGCTCACATGCTCAAGCCCCAGGACTGGCAAACAGACAAAATTCAGGTGATGCTTTTTTTTTTTGCCAGTCCTGGGCTTGAACTCAGGGCCTGACCACTGTCCTTGGACTTTCTCAAGGCTGGAACTCTACCACTTGAGCCATAGTACCACTTCTGACTTTTTTTCTATGTATGTAGTACCGAGTAATCGAACCCGGGTCTTCATGCATGGTAGGCAAGCACTCTACCACTAGGCCAAACTCCCGGTCCCAGGTGATGCTTTTAAAGAAATGATTCTTGCCAGGGAAAGTGGCTCATGCCTGTAATCCTAGCCACTTAGGAGGCTGATGTCTGAGGATCGTGGTTCAAAGCCAGCTGAAGAACTTGAGACTCTTATCTCCAATTAATCTCTAAGAAATGGGAAGTGGGGCTGTGGCTCTAGGGTAGGGTGGTAGCCTTGGTCTGAAGAGCTCAGGGACAGTGCCCAGGCCAAGAGTTCAAGCCCAATGACCTCCCCACCCCATATATATAAAGTGTTATTAAGCTAGGATCTAGTGGCTTATACCTATAATCCTAGGTACTTCAGAAGCTGAGACTACAAACTCTCGAGTTCAGAGCCAGCCCTGACAGAAAAATCCTTAATATTTCATCCCCAATTAACTAGCAGAATGCTGGGCTGGAAGTTTAGCTCAAGTAGTAGAGTGCCATCTGTGACTAAGCAAGTTGAATGACAACTTGAACTCTGGGCCTGCACACTGTCCTTGAGCTTCTTGTACTCAAGCCTAGTGCTCTAGCACTTGAGCCACAGCACCACTTCCTACCTGAATATAGTTTATTGGAGATAAGAGTCTCTTGGACTTTCCTGTCCTGGAAATTACTCAGATCTCAGCTTCCTGAGTAACTAGGATTTTAGGTATGAGCCACTGGTTCCAACCCGATGTGTATTTTTTTTTTGACAGTCCTGGGGCTTGAACTCCTCAGGATCTGAGCACTGTCCTTGTGCTTTTTCCTCAAGGCTAGTGCTATACCACTTGAGCAACAGCAACACTTCCGGCTTTTCTATGTATGTGGTACTGAGGAATTGAAACAAGGTCTTTGTGCATGCTAGGCAAACACTACCACTAGGCCAACCAGCCCCCCCCCCCCCCTTTTTTTAATGCTGGTTCCTGAGTGCTATCCCTGAGCTTTGTATTTAAGGCTAGCACTCTTCCCACTTGAACCATAGCTCAGCTTCAGACTTTTCGGTTGATAATTAGAGATGAGTCTCTTGGACTTTTTTTTTTTTTGGTCAGTCCTGAGGCTTGAACTCTGGTCCTGAGAACTATCCTTGGCCTTTCCTTAAGGTTATCAATCTACCATGTGAGCCACAGCACCACTTCCACCTTTTTCTATGTATGTGGTGGTAAGGAAATGAGTGCATGCCTAGGCAAGCACTCTACCACTAGGCCAAACTCCTTGCCCTGATTTCTTGGAGTTTCTTATGTCACTTGGTACCATATCTTATAGATTTGTTATCCTGCACAGAGGGGTTCGATTTGTAGAGCTCTGATTTGTATAGCTGTGGTTTTTGTTGTTGGGCTTGAACTGTAGGCCTGGGCACTATTCCTGAGCCTTTCTGTGCTCAAGGCTAGCTCTCTGCCACTTGAGCCACAGTACCACTTGTTTTTTGAGTGGTTAATTGGAGATAAGAGTCTCACTGGAACTTTCCTGCCTAGGCTGGCTTTGAATTGCAATCCTTAGATCTCAGCTTCCTAAGTAGCTAGGATTACTGGTGTGAGCCACAGGTGCCTGGAAACTGCACATAGAATGCACCAGAACATATACGACCTTAGATTATAACTAGTACTGTTTTTTGACTGTGTGTCTGTGTCTGTGTGTCCTTGTGTGTGTCTGTCATGGGGCTTGAACTCTTGGGCCCGGGCTCTGTCCCTGAGCTCTTCAGCTCAAGGCTACCACCCTACCCCTGAGCTTCAGCCCTACTTCCCATGTTCTAGTGAGTTACTGGAGATAAGAGTCTTCCTGCCTGAGCTGGCTTTGAACTGCAGTTCTCAGATCTTAGCCTCCTGAGTAGCTAGGATTACAAGTGTGAGTTGCCGTACTGGCTGACTTTTTTGTTGTTGCTGTTTATGAGGTAATGAAGAATTGAACCCAGGCCTCATGCATGCTAGGCAAGCACTATGCCACTAAGCCACAATCCCAGTCCGTAATGCATGTCTTTTTTTGTTTATTCAGCCCTGAGTCTTGAACTCTGCTATCCCTTAGCTTTTTTGTGCTCAAGGCTAGTACTCTATCACTTGAACCACAGCACCATGTATGGCTTTTTTTTTTTTCTTTTCTTTCTTTCCTTCTTTTTTTTTTTAGTAAGTTTTCTTCCTGGGCTGACTTCGAACCACAATCACTTCAAAGCTAGGATTACAGATGGGAGTCACCGGTGTGTGGCTGTGTTGTAATTACATATATAATTAAAATAAACATATACATATATATACACACATATTTACACACACACACACACACACATATATATATATATATGTGTACATATACACACACAAGTGCTCTGCCACTTGAATCATACCCCATAACTTCTGGCTTTTAGTAGTTAATTGGAGCTAAGAGTCTCATGGACTTCCCTAACCAGGCTGGCTTTGAACCAAAATTCTCAGATTTCAGCCTTGAGTAGCTAGGATTACAAGTGTGAGCCATCAGTTCTTAGCTTACTTTTTTATTTAGCCAATTCTGGGGCTTGAACTCAGGGCCTGAGCACTGTCTTTGGGCTTCCTCAAGGCTAGATAGAGCTCTAGCACTGAGCCACAGGACCACTTGCAGCTTTTTCTATGTATGTGGTGCTGAGGAATTGAACTCTGGGCTTTCATGCATGCTAGGCAAGCACTCTACCACTAGGCTAAACTCCTGGCCCTATTTTTTGTTTGTTTGTGCTGGTAATGAGGCTTGAACTCAGTGTCTGCTTTTTGTTGTTGTTGTTTTTGCCAGTCCTGGGGCATGAACTTAGGGCCTGAGCACTATCTTTGGGCTTTTTCCTCAACTCTGGTCTTCGTGCATGCTAGGCAAGCATTCTACCACTAGGCCAAACTCTTGGCCCAGTGTCTGGTATTTTTGCTTGGCTTTTTAGGCTGGTGCTCTACCACTTGAGCCACACTTTTGTTTCTAGCTTTTTGCTGGTTGATTAGAGCTAAGAGCCTCTCAAATTTATCTACTCTGGCTGGCTTTGAACTGTAATCTTCAGGTCTCAGTCTCCTAAATAGCTAGTGCTGAGGCTCTTTATACTAATGTATTTCTCTTAAGGTGAAGTGCTTTTGGTTCCCTGAATTTGAGGAAGTTTGTGTTTCTCTGAGAAGGGACCTAGACGTAGAATTCTTTTATTTCCTGCTGCTTTTTTTCTTTGTGTTTTTTTCTTCTTCTTTCCTCTTCCCTCCCGTCCTTCTATTGGAATGGAATATTACTATATAGACCTCCTTGACCTCAAACTTACTATCTTCCTACCTCAGCCTTCTGAATGCAGATCTGTTTTCCTACCTCAGTCTCCTCAGTTCTGACAGGATCCACAGGTATGTGCTACCTGCTCACTATTCTGCTGTATATTTTTACTGCATCCAGTGTATCATTGGATCAGAAGTCATCATAATATTATATGTAAATGAGATTTTAAAAGATTAAGCCTAAAAAGAGGTTAAAATTATCTTGGACTCACATATTAAATTGAATTTTGTGCTTTCAACGCATTTATATCTGACTTAATTTGTTTGAAAAAAGAAAAAGTTACTTTTCAAAGTACGGCCTTTTACACTTATAAATAAAACTTGCTTTGGCTTTGGAAAGTCATTTTCTTTTCCACAGTTAGAGACTCAGTGATTTACAACTATAAAACTTGATATTTCAGCCAGGTGTGGTGGCTCATGCCTGTAATCCTAGGTACTCAGGAGACTGAGAGCTGAGGATCTCAGCTCAATTGGTAATGTGCTAACTTGAGCACAGAGAAACTCAGGGACAGAGCCTAAGCCCTCAGTTCAAGCCCCAGGACCAGCACAACCAAACAACAAACTTGACATCTCCCCTTCCCTCCCCTCCCATGTGTGTCTGGGTTGTGGGTCTGGAACTCTGGGCCTGGGTTCTGTCCCTGAACTGTTCAGCTTAAGGCAAGCACTCTACTACTTGAGCCACAGTGCCAGTTCCAATTTTCTGGTGGTTAATTGTTGGTAAGAGTCTCATGGACTTTTCTGCCTGGGCTGGCTATGAACCTCAATCCTCTGATCTCGGCCTCCTGAGTTAGGTTTACAGGCTGGAGCCACTGGTGCCCGGCTTATTTTTTACTATAAGAGAGCTATTCCCATTCAAGTAAAAGACAGTGTCCTCGATGTTTTTGTTCTGTTTCAGATAAAGGATTAAATAAACTAAAAGTACTGCTTGGGGTGGCTGCTACTAACTGGTTAGAATAGAAATGCTGGCCCAAACTTTGCCTGTTTCTTATAAAATCTCCTGGTTTTGTTGGCAGGCCTATACTGATGTATTGATGAGAGTGATGGGAACCATTAAGATACTAATGTTGTGTATTAGAATTATTTGGGAGTATTTGTAAATTTGCCTGTTGTATTGATGAGAGTGATGGGAACCATTAAGATATTAATGTTGTGTGTTAGAATTATTTGGGAGTGTTTGTAAATTTGCCAGTTGTAGTTCCAATCTGCTTTATTTTAATATTGCCAGATGATGTTAGTGTATATCTTGCAGAAACACTGGTCTTGTGAGTGCTTGGCTTCAGTGAAAGTATGGGTAGAAATCATACAGTCAGGGCCGGGAGTTTGGCCCTAGTAGTAGAGTGCTTGCCTACCATGCATGAAGACCTGGGTTTGATTCCTCGGTACCCCACATACATAGCAAAAAGCTGGAAGTGGTGCTGAGGCTCAAGTGGTAGAGTGCTAGCCTTGAGAAAGTCCAAGGATAGTGCTCAAGCCCTGAGCCCAAGCCCAAGACTGGCAAAAAAAAAAGAAAGAAATCATACAGTCAGTGCTGCCTTAAATATAGTATACAAAAGCTTTGGTGGTAATACTGAGGCAGTAAAAGGCTTGGTGGAACCTAAGAATTAGTTTAAGGGAAAGATTTTTAGAGGATGGCATTGGAGCTGAATTTTGAAAGTAGAAAAGTCATGTGTCTTTCTAGACATTTAGACACACCAAACTCTAGGGAGATATTTGAGCCGTAGTAAAACTTTTAACATGTGGTAGGAACACCTACCTAGCAAGCTCAAGGTCTTGAGTTCAGCCCCCAGCAATCCCCCCCAAAAAAGAAACCCAAAACAAAACAAATACAAACCTGTAACAAGAATCAACACTTCTGTACCATAGATAATTTAAAATTGTTTTTGATAAAAAATTTCACTGTATAACCCAAGCTGCTCTGGAACATGCAGTGATCCTCTCAGCCTCCCCAGTGCTAGGCTTTACAAGTGTGTACTACCACACTTAGCTTTACCTTCAGATTTTAATTAGAAATCTTTCCTCCATAAATGTGCTTTGTAGGCTAGGAATGTGGCTTAATGGTAGAGTGTTTGTCTAGCATTCATGGAGCCCTAGGTTCAATTCCTCAGTACCACATAAACAGAAAAAGCCAGTAGTAGTTCTGTGGCTCAAGTTGTAAAAAAAAAGTACTTCATAAATACATATTTGTTACTATGCCAGATAAAGTCATATAAGTGAGTGTGTGCGCGTGCGTGCGGGCGCACACACACACACACACACACACACACACACACACACACACACAGAGGCATGTTTGTTGGTCCTGGGGCTGGGCTCAAGGCCACGGCCCTACCCTTAGAGCCACAGGGCCACTTCCTGTTTTCTAGTGCTTAATTAGAGATAAGAGTCTCACAGTCTTTAGTTCCTTGGCTGTCTTTGAACTCGATCCTCAGATCTCAGCCTCCTGAGTAGCTAGGATTACAGCTGTGTGCCACCTTGCCCAGCTAGAAAAGTTTTTTTTACCCTTTATTTTCTTTTGGTATTAGAATTTCTAGTTCATAGGTAAAATGCCACAATCACTGAATATCAAAGGGAAAGGAAAGCTCAAATGTTTTAACTATTTTGTTTATTCATTTGTATTTTTTGCTCAACTTGGTACATATGTTTGCTAAGCTTGCTTGCTTGCTGTACTTGAGTCATAGTTTTAGATCTTTTTGTTTTCATTTAGGGGTTATTTAGTAGTTTTAAATATAATTCATAAAGTTGTATAATCATAAGATCCTTTTAGCACTTCCCAGAGAAACCCTCTGGACCCATTGGAGTCACTTTCCATCCTTTTTTTTTTTTTTGCCTGTCCTGTGGCTTGAACCTCAGGGTCTGAACACTATACTTGGGCTTTCTCAAGGCTAGAGCTCTACTACTTGAGCCACAGTACTACTTCCAGCCTTTTCTATGTATGTGGTACCAAGGAATCAAACCCAGTTCTTCCTACATGCTAGATAAGCACTCTACTACTAGGCCATGCTCCCAGCCCCATCGCTTTCCATCTTTACTCATCAGCTTTTGGCAACTACCTATTGACTTTTTGTCCATACATGTCAATTTGCGCAGTTCATGTAAGTGAATACATGCTATAATATTTCTCTGCTTCCTCTCTTCCTTCCCTTCCCTCTTTTTCTCTCCTCCCCTCCCTTTCCTGTACTGGGGCTTGAACTCAGGCCTAGTGTTCTTGTTAGGCTTTTTTTTTTTGCCAGTCCTGGGCTTGAGCTCAGGGCCTGAGCACTGTCCTTGGACTTTCTCAAGGCTAGAGCTCTACCACTTGAGCCTCAGCACCACTTCTGGCTTTTTTCTATGTATGTGGTACCGAGGAATCGAACCTGGGTCTTCATGCATGCTAGGCAAGCACTTTAACCACTAGGCCAAACTCCTGGCCCCTTGTTAGGCTTTTTTTACTTAGGACTACTGCTCTACCACTTGAACTTGGACCACATCTCTATTTCTGGTTGTTGCTGATAATTGGAGATTAAAGTCCCTTTATGTTCCAGCTGGCTTTGAGCTGTAATCTTCAGATCTAAGGAGTTAGCTAGGATTACAGGTGTGAGTCCTTTAGTGTCTGGTTTCAAGATTCTTTGGTATAGTGGCATGTATTACACATCATTCTCTTGGAATTTTTTTTGGTCAGTACTGAGGTTTTGAACTCAGGTTTGGCACTCCACTGGCTGTTTGCTTGGCTTGTGCTCTGATACTTAAATCAGCCTTCAACCCTTAGAACTTTTAGATTTTTTTTTTGTGGCTTATAAATGTGCGTGCGTGTGTGTGTGTGTGTGTGTGTGTGTGTGTGTGTATGTGTGTATGTATGTATGTATGTGTGTGTGTGTGTGTGTGTATGTTTGTACTGAGATTTGAACTCAGAGTCTGGGCACTGTCTCTTAGTTTTTGCACTCAAGCATTCCTGATCCTTCATTGTGTGACTTTGGTACACAGTGGAACAAGCAGCCATAAGTCATACTTCATTAGCTTTTAATGTATTCATTTTCTCCTCCTAGTCCCTGGACTTTAATCTCCCTTCCCCTTCTCTCTTTTTGTCAGGTGTGGCCTTTCTGTGCCAGGCTGAGTACTGTCCCTTAATTTTTTTTTCTTTTCTGTTAAGACTGGCATTCTACCACTTGAGCTATAGCTGTACTTCCACCTGGCTTTTTGCTGGTTAATTGGAGATGACAATCTCTTGGATGTATTTGTCTGAGCTGGCTTTGGTCTTAATTCTCTTAGCCTCCTGAGTAGCTAGTATTAAAGATGTGAGCCACTAGCATCTAGTCTTGCTACTCTATTCTTTTCCCCCTTCAGTATTATCAAATTGTCTCAACATAATGCCTAACTAGTGTAGTTTCTTCCCCCAAATCCAAATAACTCTTTTAACAAAATTAAGATCTCTTTCTTGCCCTCAAGTTGCACATAACTTTTTAAAAAATAAGGTATGTGTTTTATACACACACATACACACACACACGGAGAGAGAGAATAAGGTATGTATTTTATACACACACATATGGAGAGAGAGAAACAGGGAGACAGAAATATTTACTTGTTTTGGTGGGGACAGTACCAAGAGTTTCAATTCAGAGCTTTGAATTTGTGAGCCATTCCTCCAAGCCCATTTTGCTTTCATATTTTGAATAGGGTCTTGTTTTCTGCCCTGGCCAGTCTGGAACACAATCTTTCTATTTATGTTTTCCATGTAGCTGGGATGACAGGAGCATGTCATTGTATCCAGATCCTCTAGTTAGAAATTAGAACTCTTCTTTTCTTTTTGAAGTTTTGACAAATTTATTGAAACATACAGGGTGTAAGCAGAGAAATTCAATGGTATGTTACATCTTGCTACTATATTGAATATATAATTTAAAAATTATAAATATTTAATAACTAAGCCTTTGGTCAAAAAATAAAGTCACTTAGCATATTTGTTAAAGACCATTAAGAAATGCATTTTGAACATTAGAAAGATCAAGTCACTGAATTAAATTGCAGCAACCCATACGAATCTAAAATCCCATAGTATTGAAAGTGAAGGGGTCTGCACAGGCTAGTCACTTATTACAGCAATGAAAAGAGATGGGGCAGGCATACTATTGTAGGTGGCTGCAAAGCTAGCAGAGCAAGGGGGCCTTGCTTAGGTGAGCATGTCCCAGAGACAGTAGCAACAGAGAGCAGTCCAGCAGGCTGTTGAGGCAGGTGAATGGGCCCAGATTATCTCTTCTTTGGTCTTCTACCACATATATTGTGGTCTTAGGAGACTCCTGAGGTGTTCCCTGCCAACCATACTGTGGATATCCTTGATAAGGGTAACCTTGAGGAGGTGGAGGTGGATATGGGCCTGCCATTGGTCCCATGGATGGCTGTGGATAAGGTGGGTATGGAGCTGTGGGGCCTGGGCCTGGATATGGTGAAGTTTCTCTGGGTTTGTCAGGGATCTGCAAAGTACACCTTGAGTGGCACCCACTAAGACTGGGCTGGTAATGCTTGTTCTTCCTCAACTTTTTCTTTTCACTTCTTCTCTCTCTCTCTCTCTCTCTCTCTCTCTCTCTCTCTCTCTCTCTCTCTCTCTCTCTCTCTCTGTCTCTCTCTCTCTCTGTCTCTCTCTCTCTCTCTCTCTGTCTCTCTCTCTCTGTCTCTCTCTCTCTGTCTCTCTCTCTCTCTCTTTCTCTCTCTCTCTCTGTCTCTCTCTCTCTCTCTCTCTCTCTCTCTCTCTCTCTCCTTCCTCCCCCCCCCCTTTCTTTCTTCATGGGCATTGTCCCTCAGCTCTTCAGCCACTTTCAGAAATTAGAACTGTTCTATCTTAGCTCCAGAAAACTGGAGCTGCTGCTTAAAATGGTAGAGTCTTGAACAAAAATACTTAGTCTTGAACAAAAATGCTTAGGGACAGTGTCCAGGCCCTGAGCCCAAGTCCCAGAACCGAAAAAGAAAAAAAAGCCAGAGTAAGACAAACCTGGTTGCAGTGGCATACTGCCTATTGTGAGGTAGAGGCAAATTAAGTTCTATGCCAGTTTGGGCAAAGTTAGCATAAGTTTTTAAAAATAAACTAAGAAAGGGTTTGGGGGATAACTCATGTGTTAGAGTACTTATGTGGCTTATGCAAGGCTCAGGTTCATTCTTCAGCATGGGGAGGATGGGGGAAGCCAATTCTCAACCTTGTAGTAACAAGGTTGAGAATTGTCCTACAGTGAACATGTCACTGCATACATGATGTTCTGTGTACTCCACTGTGTATTCACTGTGGTTGCTGATGCAAAGTACAGGGTCCTACCAGTAGAACCCTTCCATCACTGCCCTACTGGTGACTAGTATTCTCTCTGTATTCTTTCATAGCTTAGATTTTGATGTATGGATATTGACTGAACTTTGATCACATACTTTATTTCAAGGCAGGAAATAAAACTTCAGCTTCTGTTAAGGGAAATGGAAATCCATAACAGAATGTGAATGTGAGAATATGTGCTTTGTGCACATGTATATGTGTCTAAGGGTATGTGCTAATTCTCAAACCAAGGGTGTTTGAGCCTTGAGGTAGCCAAAAAGAAACAATGAATGGCCACTGTACCAAAATCTTCATTTTGCTTATAGTATTTACTACCTAGGCGTCCTTTTGTGTGTCCATAGGTAAGTTTTTTTTTTTTTTTTTTGCAAGTTCCCATTTCTCTAACTCCTAACAGTGTATGAAGGAAGAAAAAAAAGAATATGAACAAATGGGAGAATTTTTACTACAGTATAAATCCACTGGGGTGTGTGTGTGTGTGTGTGTGTGTGTGTGTGTGTGTGTGCTTTTTTTTTGTGGCTAACTTATTTCTTGTGATTTTAGTGTTTGCTACACAGAAATATATTTTAAAAATTTTTCTACTTTTCATTCAGGAAAATAGTTAACCAAAGTTAACTATTCTGTCTTAGACTTTAAAGTATTGCAGGTTTTTTTTTTTTTGCCAGTCCTGGAGTAGGGCCTGAGCTGTGCCCTTAGGCTTTCTCAAGGCTAGAGTTCTACCACTTGAGCCACAGCACCACTTCTGGCTTTTAGACCTGGGTCTTTGTGCATGCTAGGCAAGCATTCGACCACTAGGCGAAATTCCCAGTCCAAAGTTTTTTTTTTTGAAAGCCATTTGATGGCTGTCTTAGTAGTACTGTGGTACAAAGTACTTTCATTGAAATGTTGTTCTGAGATAGCAGCATTGATCAAATCATTCCTGATTCACAAAGTTTCTGAAAAAAGAAAGTGATCTATTATTGAAATCACTAAATATTTTTATTTTCTTTCTTTTTTTTTTTTTTTTTTGCGAGTCTTGGGCTTGGGCTCAGGGCTTGAGCACTGTCCTTGGATTTTCTCAAGGCTAGCACTCTACTACTTGAGCCTCAGCACCACTCCTGCTTTTTGCTATGTATGTGGTACTGAGGAATCGAACCCAGGTCTTCATGCATGCTAGGCAAGCACTCTACCACTAGGCCAAACTCCCGGCCCAATATTTTTATTTTCAATGCTAATTTTATTTAATTTTGTTGATTGTGGGGCTTGAACTCAGGGCTTGGGTGCTGTCCCTGAGCTTTTTTGCGGAAGGCTAGTGCGTTACCACTTTGAGCCACAGTGCCATTTCAGGTTTTCTGATGGCTAATTGGGGATAAGAGCCTCATGGACTTTCCTGCCCAGGCTGTTTTTGAACCATGATCCTCAGCTCTCAGCCTCCTGAGTAGCTAGGATTACAGGTGTGAGCTACTGGTACCCCACTTGTGTCACTGTTTTCTTGTTTTGGTTATATTGTAACTGATTATTTTTAGTTCCCCATTTATCAAATGAGTATGAGCATTGAATAAATAGAACATTTGAATCAGTATTTGTTGGGGCTTTGAACTTTTTTGTGTGTGTGTTCACGTCCTGAAGCTTGAACTCAAAGCTTGGGCACTGTCTCCGAGTTTTAAAGGACTCATGCTAGATACCATTTAGCCACAGTGACTTTCTGCTTTTTGTTGGTAAATTGGAGATAAGTCTCATGGACTTAACTACTTGGGCTGCTTTTAGACTGCAGTGCTCAGATCCTCAGCCTTCTGAGTAGTTAGTATTATAGGTGAGAGTCACTTGTGGCTTTCTTCAACTTATGTTATTTGCATTATCCTTTCATTGCATGCAAGTGTACATGGGGGGGCACAGACTACAAATACTGTTCTTGTGTTGGCAGATGAGATTAGTTGGGGAAAAATAATCAAGATGATATGCAAGGAAATCAAAGTATTCGTCCTTTACAGTTACTGTTTTTGCCCAAGGACGTTTTGTTAGTAGGATTTTCTTGTTTTTGTTGTCAGTGGGTTAATCGTTATTTTTGGTATGTGTGTGTGTGTATGTGTATATGCTGTATGCCAGTATTAGGATTGTCCTTAGTTTTTTTTCATAATGGTTGAAATTCTACCCCAGCCTCATGTCTGACCTTTTCCTGTTATTGAAGCTAAGAGTCTTTAAAGACTTTCTTGTCCTGGTTGGCTTTGAACCATGATCCTTTTATCTCCTCTTGAGTACTTAGGACTACAGGCATGAACCACCAAATGTCTGGCCTCATTGGGTTAATTTGTTTTTGAGATAGAAGTAACTGGTTAACAGGAAGAATAACAAGTATGTGTGGGTACTTAGTGCATTTGTGTGTTTATTCATGGAACCAAGTAAGCATTTTACATTCACTGTTTGCTAATGGGGCTCTTTGTCTTTATAATTTAGGGTTTGGCAAGTAAACCAGTGATTTTTTTTTTTTTGGTGGGTCATGGGGCTTGAAACTGGGCTTGGCCTGGGCCCTGTCCCTGAGCCCTTCAGCTCAAGGCTACCACCCTATTCTTGAGCCAAGGCCAATTTCCTGTTTTCTAGAGATTAATTGGAGATAAGAGGCTTAGGTCTTTTTGTGCTTTGAACCTTGTTCCTCAGATCTCATCCTCCTGAGTAGCTAGGATTACAGGTGTGAGCCACTCCGCTCCTCGCCTGGCTGAAACCAGTGATTTTTGTGTTACTTACTATAGTAAGTAGAGTGTTGGTAACAAACAGAAACTGGAAGTACATGGTGATGTGTTCTAAGTGGTAGAGCACTAGCCTTGAGCAAAAGAGCTCAAGAACAGTGCCCAGACTCTTGAGTTCAAGCCTCATGAACTATTAGTCTGGAAATGAAAGTCATTGGGGTGTGCGTGTGTGTATGTGTGCATGTATATTAAACATAAGACCAGATTAGGACAGGCCTTTTTTTCATGAACATGTTAGGTGAGTGTGCTAAGCTTTGTTTTGGTTTTGTAGTGGTGATCATCTGGTGTAATTTGAAAAAAGAAAATTGGAGTGAAATAAAGGTAACTGGGAAAATTGTAGTGAAAATGAGGGTAACTGGGAAAAAGTTTGAAGAAGTGTATGTCCACTAGGGGGTAGTGTACACTGTAAAAATTGAGGTGGCTCCTTCAACCCTTATTTCCTTAGGTAGTTGTTTCATTTAGATTAAAATTTGGTTTTGTTCTTTTTGTTTCTTTGGGGGGCCATACTGGGGTTTAACTAAAGGCTGGTGTTCTAGCACTGGAGCTATGCCTTCATGCTCTGTCTTGTCTTTTGCAGATGGAATCTCTTGTCCTTTTCTGCTAGTTACTTGAATCATAATTCTTCAGTCTCAGCCACTTAAATAGCTAGGATTACAGTCCTGAGCCACTAATAACTGGCAGCTTTATCTTTTCTTGACACAAATTAACTACCACTTCCTAATACTGTTTATTGTCTCAAAATTCATTATACACAATTTAGTTACTCCCTTGCAAAATGCATTAAGATCATATTGTATCTGATCCCTGGTGGCTCATACCTGTCTGTAATCCTAGCTACTCAGGAATCTGAGATCTGAGGATCACAGTTCAAAGTCAGCCCGGGCTCAAAAGCCAGTGAGACTCTTATCTCCAGCGAATCACCAGAAAACAGGAAGTGGCACTGTGGCTCAGTGGTAAAGTGCTAGCCATGAGCTGAAGAGCCCAGGGACAGAATGCAAGCCCTACAACAACAAAAGACTGTGTTGTACTTTAAGGTCATTAATAAGTAATGTAAGTTACTTAAACACACAAATTCTGGGCTATTGCTACAATTACTCTAATATCAGACTATAAGTAGATGGGCACTAAAATGGCTAATGGAACGGACCAGTCGTGTATTATTCGTATATAGGCTAGACACAGAAGGATTACTCACGCCTAGGTGGGACTACATACTAGATGATACTTTAATATTGTGCACAGGGTACACATTGTATAAAACTTAGGAATTGTTTATTTCTAGAATTTTGCACTTAAGCATTTTTTTTCCTGCTTGAGCTCAGTGTCTGAACACTGTCCTTGGACTTTCTCAAAGCTAAAGCTCTATTACTTGAACCACAGCATGCACCACTTCTGTCTTTTTCTATGTATGTGGCACTGAGGAATCGAACCCGGATGTTTGTGCATGCTAGGCAAGCACTCTACCACTAGGACAAATGCATGGCCCCTTTAATAATTTTTGAGTGAGATTGACTAAGATTAATTGGAACTTTGGAAAGAAACTGCAAAAGGAAACTGCTGTAATTTTGTATGGGAAGTTTTGGCTAAACAAGTTTGCTCAAAGAAAAAAATCTGAAACAGGAATTTGAGCCTTTTCTTGATTAAAATTAAATTGTACTTTACTGTCTTTCTGCCAAAGAATGGTATTAAATTGAAAATATTTCTTATCTAGTCATGTTGATAGGAGCAAGAAGGATTTAGTTTCCTAGCTAGTGCTTTCTGTATCTCTCCTTTGGTCAGTCCTAGAGCTTGAACTCAGGGCCTGAGCACTGTCCTTGGGCTTTCTCAAGGCTAGTGCTCTACCGTGTGAGCTCACAGCATTATGTATGTGGTATCAAGGAATCGAACCCAAGTCTTCAATAAATGCTAGGCAGATACTCTACCACTAGCCACACTCCCAGCCCCCCGTTCCTCTATTTTAGGAAAAAAGTTGACATCGACTTTTATGGGTAAGGGTCTTAGATATTGTTTTCTGAGATTTGTTCCATTTGGTTTGGATTCTATTCTTTATTCTTTACTCCTTCTATGATTGATGCTGTGGGTTTTGGGAAATCAATGTATAGTCAGATAGTTACATGTTCTTTATGTAAAATCCATTGGAAACTGAGAATATGTAAAAACTTTCGAGGCCTGGGGATGTGGCTCAAGTGGTAGTGCACCACCTATAAACAAGTTGAAAAACTGAGGCCCCAAGTTAAAGTCCTGGTACCAGAAAACTAAAACAAAATGAAATACCAATTTCAAAATGTTAGAAGCTTATTCTGAAAAGCGTTCCAGTTAAATATTATAATTGATCTGGTCACATAATTTGCTTTCTTCTGTACCAATCTGAACTGGAGCAATTTGGAACTATTTTTGAGATTTGATTTTGGAATCTCTTCTGTAGCTTTTTTTCCCCTCTCTTGGGTCTGGGAACTGTCCCTGAGCTCTTCACATCCAGGCTAGCTCTCTACCTAACACTTTGAGCCACAGTGCTATTTCTGGTGTTCTGGTGGCTTATTGGAGATAAGAGTCTCACAGACTTTTGTGTCCCGGCTGGCTTAAACTGTGATCCTCAGATCTCAGCTTCCTGAGTAGCTAGGATTACAGGTATGAGCCATGGTTGCTTGGCTTCTTCTGTAGTTTTTTTTTTTTTTTTTGTCATTTGTGGGGCTTGACTAGGCCTGGGTGCTGTCCCTCACCTCTTCCGCTCAAGGCTACCACCCTACCCCTTAAGCCCCACAGCCCTACTTCCGGTTTTCTAGTGGTTAATTGGAGATAAGAGTCTCATGGATTTTAGTACCTGGACTGGCTTTGAGCCTCAATTCAAATTCAGCCTCCTGAGTAGCTAGAGTTACAGGTGTGAGCCACTGCATCTGGCCTTTTGTAGCGTTTTATAGTGACTTAGGAGTGTGTGTGTGTGTGTCGGTGTATCCGTGTGTATCCTGGGGCTTGAACTCAGAGCCTGGACATTGTTCTTGAGCTTTTGTGCTTAAAGTTAGCATTCTGCCACTTGAATCACTACAGCTCCACAGATTCCACCAACTATAGTCGAAAATATTAGGTGGAATGGGGAGCTTGTATGTGCTGAACATACTAAAATGATCTTGTCATTCCCTAAACACAGTATACCTATTTACATAACATTTTCATTGTGTTAGATATTATAAGCAGTCTGCAGATTATTATATAAAGTATACAAGAAGATGTATATAGGTTATATATAAATACTATATGTCATCTTTTTTTTCTTGATATTGGGGATTGAATGCAGGAATGAGTGCATGCTCGGTAAGCACTGCCACTGAGCACTTGGCTATACCCCGAGCCCTGCTATTCCATCAATCCTTGAGTATCCAAGGATTTTAGTATTCTCTGTACCAAAGAGTATTGGAGAATCCTAGACCCAATGCCAAATAAAAAACTTTCAGAAAAGGAGATTACAGGGGCTTTAAAACTATTTACTTTTTGTAAATGGTTTGGTTTGGGTTGAGTTTAAAGGAGGCTCCATTTTCTATTGTGGTAATCCTATTTTCATTCTTTTAAGTATAAAATAAGTTTCATTAACCTTATTATTTTATTTGTAGAAACATCTAACTAGAAAATATGACAAACCGTTGGTATTCTCTTGTAGTTGGAATTTGGCTGATCGTGATTACTTTTTGGTTTTTTGGGGGGTGCTGGTACTGGGGCTGTCATAAGGTTTTTTTTGCTCAAGGCTGGTCTGCTTAAGCCACAGCTCCACTTCTGGCTTTGCATTGGTTAATTGGAGTCTTACAGCCAGCCACAGGCTGGCTTTGAACCACCGTCTTCCTGAGTATAGGATTGCAGGTATGTCTAGCACCTGGCTTTGAAGGGTCTTTTCTATGAATTATGCATGTTAGGAGCAAAATAAAAATGATCAGTGTAATGGAAAAGTGTCTCTTATTGTCTACTGCCAAGAGATGAGCTTCTAGCGTTAATTTTGGTATCTACTGAAACAACATTTGTTTCACAAATGTGTTTGTGTTTCTCTTGTAGGAAACCCAGCGTTTGCTGGCAGAACCAGTTCCTGGCATTAAAGCAGAACCAGATGAGAGCAACGCCCGTTATTTTCATGTGGTTATTGCTGGCCCTCAGGATTCCCCCTTTGAGGGAGGGACTTTTAAACTTGAACTATTCCTTCCAGAAGAATACCCAATGGCAGCACCTAAAGTACGTTTCATGACCAAAATTTATCATCCTAATGTAGACAAGTTGGGAAGAATATGCTTAGATATTTTAAAAGGTAAGTATAATCTTTGTCCATTATATGATGTTAAAGATTTATCCTTTCTGTCTTAAGCAGTCTATATTTAAAATATAAACATAATATTGTATAAAACCCCAAAGGTCTGTGGGAGGGAAATAGCAGTTCTAGGCCTGTTTTTTGTTTTTTTTTTTTTCATACTTTTATCATATTGGGCCTGTTGCCTTCATAGATAAGTGGTCCCCAGCACTGCAGATCCGCACAGTACTGCTATCGATCCAGGCTTTGTTAAGTGCTCCTAATCCAGATGATCCATTAGCAAATGATGTAGCGGAGCAGTGGAAGACCAACGAAGCCCAAGCCATAGAAACAGGTATTTAACATTTATTCTTCCCATTTCTTTTACTTTTAAAAAACCATCTTTACTACCGTTCTTGGCAAAAAAACCAAAAATTAATGTTAATGCGGCTTATTGTAGGCAAATTATCCCCTCTCCCCAACACACACATATACACATGAAATTGAATTGTGGATCTTGCAAAATGGCAAGGTTGTATATGTGGTAGGCAGATACTCCATCACTGACCTACAATCCCAATCTCATTTTTACAAAATGTTTCTTAAAAAACATTCAAGTTCCATCCTGGGGCTGATGGCTCATGCCTGAAATCCTAGCTATTCAGGAGACTGAGGTCTGACAATAGTGACTCAAAGCCAGCACGGGCAGAAAAGTCTGTGACACTTAAGTACCCAGAAAAGACTGGAAGTGGTGCTGTGGCTCAAGTGCTGGTGTGCTAACCTTGAACACAAAATGGCTAGGGCCACTGACTAGGCCTTGAGTTCAAGCCTGAGGATCAGCCCCCCCCCCAAAAAAAGATTTTCAAGAACCATCTTCTTGCCTGCTTATAAGACTCCCCAAGTTTAAAGGTAGCCATAGTTGAGAGGTTCTTGGATTCTGGATTTAACAACTGTCTCTCACTATCAAACAATATGTAAAGATACTGCAAAGCTGTTTTTGCAATCTGTTTGGTTAAAGCATGCAACAATTTATGATTAGAGAATGGAATCAATAGGCTGCTTTTGCCAGTTACATCAAAATTAGTGAGGAGCCTTATACATATTGAAATGAAGGCTTATAGCTTGTTCTAATGTTGAACTTTATAAAACTGAATTTCATTTTAATGTTTTGGTAATTAGGCATATAGAAAAATTTTCAGACCTGATTCAGTATATAGGACAAGACTTGAAATTTAAGAAATTATAGCATGACATTTCTGTAATTGTGTTTGCTGTTTGTAGAATTTAAAAAGTAACTCATTGAACTAGAGTAAAATTAATTACATGTTTGTTCTTGTCTACAGCTAGAGCATGGACTAGGCTATATGCCATGAATAATATTTAAGTCGATCCGATCATCAAATGTGCATCACTTCTCCTGTTCTGCCAAGACTTCTTCCTTTTTTGTTTGCATTTAATGGACACAGTCTTAGAAACATTACAGAATAAAAGCCAGACATCTTCAGTACTTTGGTGATTAAATGCACATGCACATTAGCAAACTTATGTCTTGTCCTGATTCACTGTTGTAAAGCATGAGCAGAGGCTAGAAGTATCATCTGGATTGTTGTGAAAAGTATAAAAGCAGTGGCTCTCTGCTTTTATTCATTTCCCCCATCATGGTTTAAGTATAAAGCACTGTGAAAGAAGATAGTTGTCGGGGTTAGCTGCAGGGGTTTGGGTGTTTTTCTTTTTTTTTTTTTTAAGGGGGAAAGTAGTTTTATTTTAATTTTATGAGATCCATCCCCCTCCGCCCTCTTTTATGGGAATCTAATTGTATTGGTTAAAAGCAGCTAACCAGTTGTTTAGAGTACACTCTAGCCAAGTCTAACTTTAGACACCATAGATGGACAAGCTCGATTGTTTGAACCAACATGGGAATATTAAACATTACAGCCCTCACTAATATCATTGTGACTTTACTGTCAAGTGTAGATTTTCTCCCTTCAAAAAAGCTTGTGACCATTTTGTATGGCTTGTCTGGAAACTTCTGTAAATCTTATGTTTTAGTAAAATATTTTTTGTTATTCTACTTTGCCTTTGTATAGTTTTATTTTATGGTGTTTATTTCATTTTCCCAAAGTGTGACAATCGTATTTAAAAATTAAAACTGAAGGAACGTTCTGGTTTAGTCTTTACCGTCTGACAAATTGAATGGTTACTGATGGATTTTGCCAGTTCCTTCACGGATGCAAATTTAAGATATTACTACTGGAGTATTTATAAACTAGCCCCTAGCATGCATTGAAACATCAGTATCTGATCTTTTTTTTACCTCCAAGAAATTTGAGAGAAATATGTATTTTGTATTGTCTGATTAGTTAGGTGATCATTGACATCTTGCCACAATGTTTGAAAATTAATTACAGGACAGCCACTGACTGACCTGTAGGACTTTGTTGTGCCACATTTTTGCCTCAGATGTGGATTATGACCTTTTTCTTGGTTCTCATCTGAAAAGTTCATGTGTGTGCTATTATTAGGAAATACCAATCTGAACATCATTTGGGGTTTGCTAAGGCATTTGTGAGTTTTACTAAGGCGTTTGCGTGTCTTCCTTGGAGATCTAATGAGCAAATCCCAAGCAACCAGTTTGCACAAGTATCATCAGAAAGGTTCTTCTTGAGAACATCATACCTTCAGGTAGCAAGTCTTGTTTTCATCCTTGTAGCATTTATTGTGGGAGCTCCTTTTATTCTTGTTACTATTTTTTTCTTTATTGACAAGACCTTTTTTTCCCCTCATCTGTTTGGTCCCACGGTTTCCATATCTAAGTTCTGATTCTTGTTATTCTCAAGTCATAAATGTAGCCAGTCATAAGTATGTAAAATATGTTAACCTTCAGGTTGGAATCTTTGTCTCTTACAGTTTAAGGTAATGGATATTGTAGCCCATCTGAATTTTCCTTTCTTATTCCCATAACTTCTGGAGTTTCTTCAGAATGTGGTATATTTTATTGTGTTCCTATGTAAGATGAATAATTATTAAAATTACATTTTCAACATATAAGAGCTTTTGATGACTTGTAACTGATATCCTTCCAAATAAATGTATTGTTTGGTAACAGATGTTAAATTCAGAATAAAATTATTAATAACCCTAATAATAAAATTGTTAATAGCCCTAATATTTAAATAAGTAAGACATTAATACCAGTTGTTATATAATTCTTGGTCTGAGGGTATTATTAAATACTACAGCTAAAGAAACGGACTCATTTTTAAAAATGAACTCCATCGGATTAGTTTAAAGATTAGCATTATTTTTTTTTTTGCAGTTAGCACTGTGCTATCTCAAGTAGGACTCATGTCCACTGAGTTTGAGTTCTAAAGTACAGAAATGGAATTGTCACTTTGATTTTACACATACTCACATTCCTAATTTTATGGTATTTTTTTTCTTTTGAAATTTTCGTAAGATTCCCTATTGTTTTTTACAAAACTTTTATTTCTAAAACCATTGGGAACAAGAAAGAGCCAGTCTATGACTGAACTTTCCGTAGAACTTAAGGGGAATCAAAGAGCCGCCAAAGGAGAGATTGAAAACTGGCAACTGTATCTGGCTTAAGCTGAATGGTTGACTAAACAGTTTGAACTTAATGCTAGTACTTGTAAAACTAGAACTTCACATGAGAATATAGAATTAGTAACTTAAATTGTCTGAAAATCTAGTACTAGTTGAACTGATACACCTTTGTGCCTGACACCTACTAGGGGGAGCTGAGGAGAGGAGTCTCTAAGAACATTGCCGTTCTCTTGATCTCCAGTTGGCTAATGTTCCCTCTGGCTGGTCCACTTGCTCCTTAATGTGCCCTTGACTTTACAGCTCTTGCTATTTGCCTACCACTGGATGGTGAATGAGCGGCAAGAGACTTTTCCCTTCAGGACTTCATAAAATAATCTATGAGGCAAGCATGGATGGGGTCCTTTACAAGGTCTTATAAGGACTAGGGTCCCTTACAAGTAGTTGCAGCCCTGTCATGGAGAAAGATGAACACCTCCAGGCAGAGGGAACAGCTGATACAAAGTTCTGGCTGGGAGAGAAAAGAATTTGTACCTATTGATAGTTTTTCTGAGATGCTGAGGTATCAATATTAGCTTTCTAGTTTCGTTAGGTTGTAGTGTGTGGTGCCATGATTTACCTCCGGTTACCTTTTGTTCTGAGTCTGCTTAGTAAGATCTTAAAGCTGGTATGCATAGAACTTAAACCTTATTCTAAACCAGGAATGTACATGTAAAAATGTCAGAAACATTTGAAGATTAACCATGTTTATTGAAAGCCACAGGTACTATGAGTTAGCACTTTTTAAAGGAAAGTAGGGAAGGAAATTGTGTGTCCTGCACAAGAACATTATAAGCCTAGTGCTGGCGGCTTGCACCTGTAATCTTGAGATCTGAGGATCAAAGTTCAAAGCCAAGCCTGGGCAGCAAAGTCCATGTAGACTCTTACCAATTGATCACCAAAAAGCCAGAAGTGGAGCTGTGATTCAAGTGGTAGAGCACCAGCCTTGAGGGAAAAAAAGCTCAGGGACAGCTCCCAGGCTCATTGTTTCAAGCCCAAGGACCACTCCCATCCCCTCGAGAAATAAACCCACTTAGAATTTAGTGGTGTCATGGGAATAATAGGACTTTATATTTTCTTATTTCATGGTTAAGGAATATTTTCTGGCTACTCTTGCCACTTTAATTTTCGTTAAGTGCAGTAGCCATCCAAAAACAAAACGTGAAAAACAGGGAACCTAACTGATGTAATATTTTATCCAATAATGTATTGGGGGTGGCAGCAATATTATCTAGCATGCTTATGGAAATTTATTGGGGTTTATATTTTAAATAACAAAACCAAATGGATGTTTTCATCTGAAAGAAGTTTAATAAAAATGTGTAATCCACCAATTGGACTGGTGATACTTTGTTTCCTAACTGTACACTCCTGCATTATTTTCCATTGTATCACTGAGTCTGGGGCTAATATTTGTTCTCAAAGTTGACTTTGCTGTAGCTTTAAGGTATAAATTGGGCAAGTTACGATTAGTATAAAAAGACCTGAACTAAAATTTCTGAAATGCGGCTTTCTGCATGTTCGGGTTCTTTCTCTTTCTTCCAATTTTGTAATTGCCACCTTTGAGCTGATCTCATTTCATATGTGCATGTTGACATGTCATTTGTAATGAAGACTTGGTCCCAAACCCAGTTTCTGTTGACTTGTTTTTTTTTTTCCACATTTTTTTAAATTGTAATTAGTAAAGGGTTACATGATATTTGCCAGATAGAAGGTGCATTAATTCACATTGTTGACTTGAAAAATTTTCAAATTCTTGCGGAAGAATATTTAGACCTTATTGTTTCATTTTACCCTCTAGAATGTCCAGTACAATTCCCTTTTCACATTCTGGGTCTGTTCTGACCTACCACAAGCCTCAGTAGTTCTTAAATGTTCTCATAAGTTCAAAAAGTTTCTGACTTAAGTCCATGAGTAAACTACTCAATGAATAAGCAGACGCACTTGCAATCTCAACACAAAAACATGTTGTGCCAGTTTTTGTGATGCTCAGGGTTGAGTCCAGGGCCGTTCCTTTCATGTGCCTCACTGCTCACCTGTAGGCCATTACTTCTCCCCTGGCTATACCAGCTATACTTGATGTTTGGTTTCGTTAGGAAGGACTGTGTGGCTAAACCATGAGTAGGCCACGTTCTCATATTGAAACTGAAACAATATTAGGGCCTTTGTAAAAAACAAGTCTCTCAATCACGTTTTCATCACAGTAGTGGAATGTAGACATATTCATAGATCATTGGTAAACAGGCCATCAAATGTTACTTAGAACCACCTGAAATCTTCTATAGCCCAAACTTAGAAAGTCTGGCTGCAGGCTGGGCTGATCTCTCAACAGTGAACCCAATGGATCCTTTCCCCAGTTACTCTGGCACATTATGGCAAATGTAGCAATAACTGACATTTTCCCATATAAAATGATACGAACGCTGGGCATTGATGGCTCATGCCTGTAATCTTAGCTACTTAGGAGGCTGAGATCTGAGGATTGCAGTTCGAAGCCAACCCAGGCAGAAAAGTCCATGAGACTCTTGTCTCTAATAACTTACTAAAAAAAAAATCCAGAAGTAGAGTTATATAGCTCAAGTGGTAGAGCACTCTCCTTGAGCAAGAGCTGAGGGACAATGCCCTCGCCCAGAGTTCAAGCCCTAGGACTGCTCACTCCTCCCCACCCCCAAGAAAAAAAAATAATCCAGTTCTTTAAAAAAAAAAAAAAAAAAATCCTTCCCAGGAGGCCAACTGTGGAGATGGAGGTTTCTGGCCAGCCTGAGTAAGAAAGCTGGGTGTTGTGAAACAGGATTATAGTCCCAGAAAGATCCTATTCAGAATAATAACTATTTTGGTTTTTTAACTTGTCCTTCATACACATATATGTATATATATATATTATACATATATATATTTTTTTTTTTTTTGGCCTTGAACTTGGCCTGAGCACTGTCCTTAGGTTTTCTCAAAGCGTTAGTGCTCTACCACTTTAACCACAGCACCACTTTTGGCTTTTTCTATGTATGTGGTACCAAGGAATAGAACCCAGGTCTTCTTCATGCAAGCTAGGCAAGCACTTTACCACCATGCCAAACTCCCAGTCCAGAAATTGGATTATTTTAGATGTATTAAAAACAAAACCTCACAAAGGTCACGTTCCAATGTTTATTTGATGTTTCAAATGTAAAAAAGAAAAGTCAAGATTCTTACACCAGTTAGAATGAGACCATCTCAAAATGAGACCATGCAAAGTAAATTCAGAATGTGCGTACAACAATCATTCCTCCCCTTCAGTTTTGCAGCCAGATACAGTGAATGGTACAACAGGACATTTGGTTGGCATGTACTTGCTTGAGAAATCTCATCTCTTTACAACAAGAACATGCAGGGCAGTTTCTACTTTGTAAATCAGTTTACAGTAACTACTTCCTGTTTTAATTTATGAGGCACATGGAACTGAGAAATTTAGCTGCCCAGTTTCACTCAGCCAACCCACAAATAAGCGTAACTGTTGGTCTCATCTGTTAACTCTGGAGGACTGAGATAGATAGTTGAACAGATTCATCTACTTAGCCTGAGAATGTCAGCTTTTACTATTTTCCTTGGATCCTTTCTTAGGGCTCCAGAATAGTGAAGAACCTCTCAGGAAATTTTTGTGAGTTGCATAGACTTAACGACGTAGTTTTCTAAATTGTACTGGAGAAAATCCTGACTCAAGTGGCACTGTTTGTCCAAAACTATACAACAATATTTATAGGCTAACTTTTAAGAGATGGTTGACACTAATACTGTACATATTTTACATGACAATACACAGCCCAAGAGTTTATAAAACATGTTCATGCATTATTACCCCTAAGAGTATCATGTACAAGATAAGTCCCTCCCTAAGTTTGTGTGGTAGCATTTCAGGTGGAAGCAATCTTATTTACAAAAACAATCCAGTTTCTCTGTTGTGTAATTCAAAGAAATTTGAGATTTAGAGAAAAATCTTAGTCCATTGGTAATTGATAGAAAGCATCAATTTGTGGGATTTAAAAGGTCTTTAAAAAAAACAAAAACAAAACCAAAACACCCAGAATATGTAAGCTCTGTACAAAGAAAAATACAAAAATCCTGGATGATCCAAGTTTATTATACTACATAATTCAGAATGAAACATTATTGGTTAGGTTTTTTTACTTTATTCATTTCTTTGACAGCACTAGTTCGTGAACTAATTTTTAGATTTAGTTCAGCTGCATTTATGGCACAAGATCTCATTTTCAAAATGGCACCAATTTTCCTTAAGTGTAAGGACTATTTTTAGCAGCAATTATATATTTAAAGGTTAACAGCTTACACAGCAAATGCTTTAGCTATACTTTTTCTATTTTATACTTGCCAGTTACAATATTTACAAAAGGCTAACAATGTCTATATAAAAATGACCTTTCACTCTCCCTCATCCATATCTTAGTCAAAGGCTTTATCCTTCCTCCTTGTTTTTGATCCCATGGGGAAGAGCATAAGATTCAGATCAGGGACTTAAGTATTTTACATGGGATGCCTGATTTTAAGGAAGTGTAAGAGAAGTTAAGATGAAGCAATTCTTAAAAGTTCTGTGACAGGCACTATCTAATGACAACCCAGAAGAGATATCCTTAATCATCAGCCTGTTAACAGCTGAATGTCTGGAAGGCCATTTCATTCACTGTGATACAGTCATCATTGACTGGCATTGAATGTTAAGACTCCCAATTGTGTGATTATTGGTAAACATGGAAATTTAACTGAAGAGGTGTCACTAAACTAGAAAACTAAAATTCATTTTAAGAACAATTTACATTGAGGGAAATATGTACTGCATAAACGAGGAATTGTAAGAACTGGCAACTGAGCATGCTAAGTGGATTCCATGAGTAAGTTTCCATGATAAGGTCTACTTACTACATGCATTTTGCTAAAAAGTATTTCCCTAAAGCCTAGCAACTCCATAGAGTTACAGTTCATGTGAAACTACTATTGTAGTTCAGGGGAAATTGCCATATGTTGGTAGTGATGTAATGCTAGTTGTGAACATCCAGCCAGAGGAGCTGGTAAATTCCTGAAAATAGCAAATCAAATCCTTTTTCAGTTATTGGAACATACAGAAATAGCTCAAGCCTGAAATTTAGGAATTAAAAATGATCTTCTGAAGTTTGGGGATGGATGTTTCTTTAATACCAAGACTGGGTATGTCAATATAGTGAGTGAGACAATTTAGGGGGAAATATGAGCAATTTGATCTGACAAATAAACCTGACTGATGTTAATGAGAAAAACGGAAAAAATTCAGTGAAAAACAGCAACCAAAATAACAGGTGGGCATAGTTAAGGCATCTTAAAAAAAAAAAGTCCCACATGGCTTTGGCTTCTTAAAATATTTTTACACTATTTTGTTTTAAAAGACTTGAAAGCATCTGAAATATATGCAAAATTGTTTGAAATTCCTGTGTGGCAAATTCAGACAGTTTGCGTCATTCAGATGTTTTCCAAAGAAAGTGAAGAAGCCTCTCCTCATGAGATGGCATGTGGTGGAGAAGGCCTCCAAATTTTCTCTATCTTATACCCGGTGGCACCCCAGAGGTCTGTGCAGCAGTCACAAGCAAGGCATTATTATCTGGAAGGGAAGGGACTGTGGAGTTTCCATTGGTTGGGGAACAGCCAAGCTTTAGTTTTTCCAGATACTCTGCATGTACAGGTTTATGACACTGGAGAACTTTGATTGCATCTTCTACTTTGAACCATTCTCTCTTCCTTCCTGGAGAACAGTATGACATTGGTTACTATAAAGTCAATTTTAAGAAGCTATATCTAATCAACACTAATCCCCAAACTAATGTTTTAATAATAGGAAAAAATTACAAGGCAATAACCAATGTGCAAATAGTTATCTTCCCTTATCTAAAAAAGCCACCAAAACTGAAGTTGGAAATTGGATGTAAGTAGATAATGACTGAAGAGAATTCAGATAGCCAGAGGATTAGGAACTTACCTATATTAACAGAATCTTCCCAATCTTCTAATATCTCAGTGACTGTAAGAACATAAACATATGTTCTGTGCTTTCGGTCTTGGTTCTGCTTGAATATAAAAAGAAAAGCATTTTAACTACAGCAGTTAGTTAAATGTCTTTTCAGAGGAAAAAAATCAGTGTTGATTAGTATATATTCCAATGCAGGGTACTAGACAGAATCTAGCAAAATGATTTATAAAAAGCTGGGCATGGTGGCTCACACCTATAATCTTAGCTACTTAGGAGGCTGAGACCTGAGGATCACAGTTCAAAGCCAGCCTGGGCACTAAAGAATGTGAGATTCTATCTCCATTTAATCACTAGAAAAGGAGAAGTGGGGCCATAGCCTTGAGCTGAAGAGCTCAGGGTCAGCACTCCGGGCCAGGGTAGTGAGATGTGAGGATGGCAGTTTGAAGCTAGCCTGAACAGATAAGTCTATAACTCATCTCCAATAAACTACCAAGAAAAAGCAGGAGATGGGCTTGTGGCTCAAATCAATGCTAGCTTGGGGAAAGCTTCTAAGGCACTGAATTCAAGCTCCAGGATGCCCATCAAAACAAGTCAATAGGACTTGATAATGGAGGTGCCTCCAAAAAACAAAAACAACAACAACAAAAATAGGCCAGATGCCAGTGGCTCACACTGAAATCAAAAGTTCAGAGCCAGTCCAGATAGTAAAGTCAGATGCTCATCCAGTTAACCACCAAAAGCTTAGGAGGGAATGTATAGCTCAAGTGATAAAGAGCCTTGAGTGAAAAAAAAAAATAAAAGCAGGAGGCCTCAGTACTGGCACTAAACACACACACACACAAAGCTACTAATGGTTGCAATTTTTCAGTATATGGAAACAAGCCCATGTACACAAAAGCAGAAAGTTTTTTTGTCTTTTGGTTAGTCATGGCGCTTGAACTCTGGGCCTAAGCACTGACCTGAGCTCTTCAGCTCAAGGCTACAGCCACCCCTTGAACCACAGCACCACTTCTAGTTTTCTAGTGGCTAGCTGGAGATAAAGAGTTTCAGTCTTTAGTGCCTGGGCTGGCTCTGATCCATGATCCTCGTATCTTAGCCTCCTGAATAGCTAGGATTACAAGCGTGAGCCACTGTGTCTGGCCCAGAAAGGGATTTTTAAGGCAATTAAAATTTCCTTCCAATACAATAATGTGAATTCTCTTCAAAGACCCTGTCTGGATACTGACAAATACTTTACTTGTACCATGGCATTTAAGTCAGGGAAAAATACTTGTTTTTTTTTAGTTTAACCAGAAGATGGTGCTGTGGAACTGTTAAAAACAAGTGCTCCATTTTACATTTTTGAATAACACCTTAAGGACTTAATTACTGTATTCTGGTGAACATCATCCATTCTACTAAGTAATGCATAAGCAGGATTTATAGCTGAACTCCTAAAGACTAAAAATGTAAATAGTTCACCTAGTATGGCTTGGGTCTAGAACCTGACTTCCCCGACTTGTACCCACTTTCCATGTTGTATCGGCACTTTCAAATTCTCTCAAGAGATTTCATCTAGCCTTAGGATGAGATTTGCAGAAATGAATCTTTTTAGCATCTATTTTAGGAAACTGCATCTGTATCTTCATAAGTCCTTTGGAGATAGTAGTTTACATACACTGTCAAGCCATGGAAATACTATGGTACCTGTAAAAGCTAAGTGACTCTTGTTGTCCTCCTCCCAATCCTCATGAAATGTGTAGCTACCACAGACCTAGCTAGTTAGGGAGGAATCATGGATTCGATTAGCAGCAAAAAGAAGACTACTTTTGTAACTCACCTCAAATATGCCCAGGAGTCTGCCTAATTTTCCTTTGACTCCAGCCTATTAAAAAAAAGTTTAGATATAAAATATTTATCTTCTCATGACAGTAAAATATGACAAATTGCATGTTAATACAATTCTAGGAACTCCAACTCTGATTTTAGCTCTATTTTTCCAGGTAGAAAAATCAGGTGTACTGCAGAATGCCAACTATAGTTGAAAATGTTGCATCAGTACACATTCTTGTGGCCAGTCTCTTCAGGGCAGAAAACCTGCCTGTAAAACCCCCAAAACTGTGGGAAAGGGATCTCACCTCCTCATAAACTTCCCTCACAGCAGCACCGCCAGGCTCCTCCTCTGGCTCCATTCCTCCTCCTGGGACAATCCACTGGTCTGGGTAACGACTGCTGCTCACCAGCAGCACCTGTAAAACCCACGGTAACCATGTCTTTCTGGTTCGATAAACATTATGAATACAAGCAAACTCCCCAAACCTTCTTGAGGTTGGTAACTTGACTGCAAATTAATCTATTGTTAAATTTCATTGAAATTACTAAATGTACAAAAAGCAGCTAGCTGACAGCATGAAGTGTAGGCTGAAGTCAGAATTCTGCATTCAGCACTGTTCCTAAAGAAATCATTTAAACTACTAGAGTCAAGTCCTAACATTCTCCAATCAATGTAGAGGCTTGGTTTATTAGCCAGAAATAAGTACACTGAGGTTTGTGGTCACATCAGTTAATTCTTTATCCATGGACATATGGATGCTATAGGAGAGTCACTTTTGGCTTTGTCACTGATGGATATTAAGAGTATATTAGAAGATAAATGCTGTGAGGAAGGAATAGGAAAATGCATGGAACCATTGACTGATGATACATAGTAGAGAGAGGTACCTTTTGTATTCTGTTCTTTGTCGAATGAGCAAATGTCCTATTTTGAAGATAGTGTATACACTGTAGCCTAAAATTTGGCTGGCAAAATAAGCCCCCTCTTGTCTAGGCCAGATTTTTACATTTTTCAATTATTTGACATTCTATTTCAGTGTTCACTAGGATTTGGTCACACTCATTCACTTGTTTGGCTGTTTTTTGTGTTGTGACAGCAGAGTTGTGGTTGTGACAGAGACCATATGGCCTATAAAGCCCAAAATACTTATCTGGCTTTTTACAGGGTGGCTACAAGACCTCTGTCCAAGAACAATATTAAGCTGGAACTATATAAAGTATATAAATACATAAAAAGAAATTTTCACTGTATTACCTTAGCCTAACATCCAAGTTGAAAAGAAAGCTAACTGGATGGATGAAATCTGAGAATTCCGGTTCAGTGCTAGCCCACAGAGGAAAGTCTGTGAGACTAATCACCAGAAAACTGGAAGTGGTGCTGTGGATCTGATGGTAGAGTACTAGCCCTGGGCAAAACAGCTCAGGCCCAGGACTAACTCAGAAATTAAAAAAAAAAAATTCTGTATCAAATATTTACATCAAAGTATCAAATGTCTGAACGAAAATGATCAACAAAACAAAACACACCCACTAAGTTTACTAAGTTTTGGTTGGATTTTTTTCCTTATGGTCCTATTAGGCAAATAAATGCACTACAGCTACATACCCAGTTTAATCCCCAGTGTGGGTACTAATTTTTTACAAGCATACATGCAAGCAGTTCTATCTCCCCATCTCCCTTCCACAAAAGGAGCTGCTGGACCTCCAGAATTCACAGGCAGCACAGATCTCTTCCTCCTGCCTCAAACAAAGCTAAGTGGAACCCAACTTTCCTCATTGAAGAGTGTCAGGCAGACTGTATGGAGTTCAGTAATTCCTACCTTTCCTCCTAAACCCTCAAAAGGCTGGGATAGAAGCCAACAACACCTACTCAGACACACAATTCTGTCAGTTAACAGGATGTCAGTACCAAAATCAGAAACTAAAGAGCCAACGGTTAAGCTACTCAGGAGGCTGAGATCTGAGGATTGCGGTTCAAAGCCAGCTTGGGCACTAAAGTCCATGAGACTCTAAGCTCCAATTAACCACTAGAAAACCAGAAGTGGCACTAATGGCTTAAGGGGTAGGACTGTAGCCTTGAGCTAAAAAGCCCAGGGACAGTGCCTAAGCCCACAGTCCAAGCCCTATGACTGACCAAAAAAAAAAAAAAAAAAAAAAAAGAGCCCAGGATTAAACAAATCCAACAGTCCTGGAAGACAAAGTGTGCACATGATCTACAAAGAAGTGACTTTTCAGTATATCAGCTTCCTTGTCTACAAAGAAAAAATAATTGTCCTTAAAGAGTAAATACCTTGGATCCTGGCTTAATAACTCATTATTGGTCATTAACAGCTCTGTTTTCCCATCTATTGAGTTGAAACAGTTTATCAAGAATTAAGAGTTGTTCTAAATAGTGCCAGTTGTGCTTGAGCCACAGAACCACTTCTGGCTTTTCTTTGTATGTGGTAATGAAGAATTGAATCCGGGTCTTCATGCATGCTAGGCAAGCACTCCCGGCCCTAAGCCTTAGATTTAAAACCAAATCTTTATCAAGAAATTATTAAAAGCCCACATGACAGATATATATTGATTTTAGATGGTAACTTAGGGCTATTTTAAGAATGAATCACTAAAAAATAAATTTGGTGGGACATTGGTAGCTCATATCTGTAATCCTAGCTACTCAGGTGGCTGTGGATTGTGGTTCAAAGATAGTCTTGGAAGGAAAGTCCATGAGACTCTAGGTAACTACCCAAAAGCTAAAAGTGGAGCTGTGGCTTAAATGGTAGAGTGCTAGTGTTGAGTAAAAACTCAGAGACGGTGCCCATGCCCTGAGTTCAAGACTTAGTAAGCCAGGCATCAGTAGCCTGTAATCCTAGCTACTCAGGAAGCTGAGATTTGAGGACTGAGTTTCAAAGCCAAGCATGGGCACTAAAAGTCCATGAGATTCTGAACCACCAGAAAATCAGATGTGGTGCTGTGGTGCTGTGGCTCAAGTGGTAGAGTGCTAGCCTTGAGCTGAAGAGCTCAGGGACAGCACCCAGGCCCAGAGTTCAAGCCCCAGAGTTCAAGCCCCATGACTGACCAAAATAAATGGAATAAATTTAAAAATATATTTGGCAGGGTATTGGTGGCTCACGCCTGTGTCTTACTAAGGAGACTGAAATCTGAGGACTGTGTTTTGAAGTCAGCCTGGTAAGAAAAGTCCATGACAGAATTTATTACAAAAAGCCAGAGGTGAAGCTGTTGCTTAAGTTGTCCAGAACCAACTGTGATTGAAAAAGCTCAGGGACAACACCCAGGCCCTGAGTTCAAGCATCAGAACCAGCAACAAAAATAAATAATTGCTTATTAAACACATCACTTGAAATATGATGTAAAAATCTATGTTAATACATTCTTTAATATAAATAAATAAATGAGGGCCGAGAGTTTGGCCTAGCGGTAGAGTGCTTGCCTAGAATGCACGAAGGCCAGGGTTCGATTCCTCAGTACCACATACAAAAAAAAAAAGCTGAAGGTGGTACTGTGGCTCAAGTGGTAGAGCACTAGCCTCAAGGAAAAAGCCCAAGGACAGTGCTCAGGCCTTGAGTTCAAGCCCTTGGACTGGCAAAATAAATAAATAAATGAAAAAATAAATAAGATCAAATTAAGGTCAAACCTATCTTTAAAATCCTTGACTAAATAATCACTCTTTGTTACAGAGAAAAAGATTAACATCTAAACTAGCTTTAAGAAGATTGTTAATATTTACCATTTGGTGATGACAGATTTGAAATCTGATTAGAAAACCTGATTAGCAAATGGAATACCTACATATCTACTTTTTTTTTTTTTGGCCAGTCCCGGTTTGATCTCAGGGCCTGAGCACTGTCCTTGGATTTTCTCAAGGCTAGAGCTCTACCACTTGAGCCTCAGCACCACTTCCGGCTTTTTTCTATATGTGGTACCAAGGAACTGAACCTGGGTCTTCATGCATGCTAGGCACGCACTTTAACCACTAGGCCAAACTCCTGGCCCCTCTACATTATTTTTTTTTATCACTAAATTCAGTGTGTCCCGAGCCCTGCAGCTTCTCTGACTTTCTGAAGCTCTAAAAGTGAATGTTACCACAGTTGTCATCAGCATTATATGACCATTTAAATTAATAAAAATGTAAGTAAGTTCAGTTCTCCTTAGTTCTATTTCAAATACTATATATTGAATAACTCAGATCAACAGGATCTTAAAGGCATTTCCTTTTCAGATGAGGCAAAATGCAACTGTTATCCACTTATAATCTTCCAACAGTTTAAGATTCTTCCCAAGAGAAACCAATAATAATTGAAAATGGGCTAGCAAAAAGAACAATTCACACAAGACATCCCAAGTAAAACTTCTGCTTGAAAATCTTCACATAGAGAATAGTCTACCGTCTGTCTAACACAATAGTTCAGCATCACTTCTCCAGCTTCAGCACTGATTTTTATTTCCTATTTCCTAAGTACATGTTACTGAACAAGGCTATGGTATAGATCATAAATATAGTTATTTTCCCTCAAAGCACTCCTGTTCTTGGAGACGAGGTAGAGGAGTAAAATGAGTATTTTCTGGCTGAAAATACAGAGCTCTATAAACCTATACTGACAAGAGACCTATACATATCTTGAAGGGACAGCAAAGCAACCATGTAATTCCATTCCCTGAGGTCTGTACAGGCATTCAGAACAGGTACACATACACCATCCTCAGCACTGAAAACTTGACATCATCTTTAAGAGGTGTGTCTATTTTTTTTTTTCCAGTCCTGGGAGCTGAACTCAGGGCCTGAGCACTGTCCTTGAGCTTTCTCAAGGCTAGAGCTCTACCACTTGAGCCACAGCACCATTCCCAGCCTTTTCTATGTATGTGGGACCAAGGAATCAAACCCAGGACTTTGTGCATGCTAGATAAGCACTCTACCTCTAGGCCAAATTCCCAGCCCAAAAGGTATGTCTATTTTAATTAGGTGGGTAACAGGACAATTGACTTTTTAGGCAGGAGGTTGAGATACAAATGAACACACATGCATCTCAGTATTTTCAAAGAACCATGAAAATATACCTGGTTTCATAAGTGCCAGTGATTGTATATAGATTCCCTTCTTGAATACTTGTTTGTTAAACATAACATTTGGAATATAATGTAAAAATCAATGTTAATACATTCTTCAATTAAAAAAAAATTTAAAGCATAGGATTAAAACATTGGTAGGGGACTAGTGTTTCACACCAGTAATCCTATCTACTTAGTGGCTCAGACCCAAGAATTGTGGTTCAAGGAAACCTGAGCAGGAAAGACTAGGGGACCCTCATCTCCAATTAACTACCAAAAAAACCTTGAGCACAATAGCTTAGGGATAGTACCTGGGCCCTCAGTTCAAGTCCCAGAAAGTGGAGGGCGGGGGGGTCTGGGCGCTGGTGGCTTACTGAACAGAACCAGTGACCTTACTAATCTATCTCAAGAGGAACCCAGCAAGTTCACGGATATTGGTCCACAGATTAAACCCACTGAGGCCAGATATTGGTGGTTCATGCCTGTAGTTCTAGCTACTCAGGAGGCTGAGATCTGAGGATCATAATCCAAAGCCAGCCTGGGCAAGAAAGGCTGTGAGACTCAAAAGTGGTGCTGTGGCACAAAGTGGCAGAGTGCTAGCTTTGATCAAAAGAGCTCAGGGACAGTGCCTAGGCCCAGAGTTCAAGCCCTAAGACCAACAAAAAAAGTGTGTTAACTGAACTATTAATACTTTCTAATCAGACTAACTGATTTTAATTTGGAGGAGGTAAGTGAATGTCTTTCTTTTTTTTACAATGATACTGTGAAAAAAGGGCAGCACTGCCCCTAAGTTCTTCCTCTATGTACACACTGAAGAATCAACCTATAGAGTCATGTCACAAAGTATTATTCTTCCTGCCACCTTGTCTCTCTTTCCATCGATTCATGGGACATTGTCTTATACTTGTCTTTTTCTAGATGACTAATGTTTTGAACATTTACAAGTATTTTTAATATTGCTAATGTAATGATAGCAGCCAACTTGGAACTAGCCTTGAGTCCTACAACATGAAGGCTTATGTGAACTGAAATGATCTAATAGAATAATTGTGGACAATATTACCACCCTAATAGGTCCTCCTCACTGGGGATAAGTAAGGGTGCCAACTAAGCCAAGTATGGTGGCATATGCCTGTAATCCTAGCACTCGGGAGGCAGGGAGACTGACTTTCCAGTCTGCCTATGGTATATCTATTTCAAACAAACAGATGAAACATGTAAAGAGTGGTGCTTAGCTGGGTACTAAGGGGCTCAGACCTGTAATGCCACTCAGGAGTTACTTGGGAGGCTGAGATTTGAAGAACAGTTCAAAGGCAGCCCTGGCAGGAAAGTCCATGAGACACTTATCTCCAATAAACTACTCACTACTCAGGGGAAAAAAAGTGCTGTGGCTCAAGTGGTAGAGTGCTAGCCTTGAGCATAAAGAAGCTCTGTGACAGCGCCCAGGCCAGAGTTCAAACCCCAGAACTGACAAGGGGGTAGAAAAAAGAAAGAAAAAAGAATGCTGCTTAGGATCCAGGTTTGCAGTTATACTTTCCATTTTTGCTTCAGGTTTCACCCCTAAAAACTCCAATGGCCACAGCCAGCACCTGGAAACCTCTTGGCACTGATATTTCTGTTCAAGGGAAAGGGAAGGGATCAGGAAATCCAAGTGAAGTGAGGGTACTCAGAGAAAAAGCAGTTTGGGGGGTTACAGTTCCCTTTTCCACATTATAGTGACCAGGATACCACTAATGGTTCAAACTAAGAGCTTATCTACCTGTCCTTACAGAAGAATTTACTCAAAACCAGGCCAGCAGCAAATCAGGAACATCTACAAGCAGCCACTTTAAGAGACTGCAGGTTCAGAGCCAAGTAGACAGCTCACACCCAAAGCTCCTGCTACAGGCCAGATTGGAGTAGATTTCAGTTTGAGGCCAGTGTGGGAAAAAGTAAGTAGCACCCCTATCTTAACGAACAAGCTGACCTTATTTGAACTTGAGATCCTGAGTTCAAATCCAGTACTGCCAAAGAGGGGAAAAATAAAATACTTGCAAGTTCTGCAATGGTTTTACACACACAAATATATAACATATATCTTAACTTTAAGGGTTTTTTTTGGTTTATTTTTACCAGCCCCAGGCTTGAGCTCGGGGCCTGAGCACTGTCCTTTGGCTTTCTCAAGGCTAGAGCTCCACCAGTTGAGCCACAGCACTACTTCTGGCTTTTTCTGTGTATGTGAGAAATTGAACCAAGGCCTTCGTGCATGCTAGGCAAGCACTCTACCACTAGGCCAAACTCCCAGCATAACACATATCTTAGTACATGTATATAAATACTAAACACGATTAGGCTTAATTAACACTATCTTTTAGACTATATAGTGACACAGAAGATAAAAAATGTTCCTACTACCAAGTTTTGCTTAAGTCAAAGCACGATATGTTGGACTGGTAAGCTGGTTTTTCCCTGCACACTTGTGTTTTGAAATGATGGGGTAACGTTTTTACAATTAGAGAAACCCTCAATGACACCAAGGGGAGAGACAAGACAAGCTGAAGAGGCTTTCCCTTCAGCTCAAGGCTACCACTTTACCCTTGAGCTAAGTCCCACTTCCCATTTTCTAGAGGTTAATTGGAGATAAGAGTCTCAGGTCCTTTTGTGCAGTTTGAACCTGGTTTAGAACCTCTATGATCTCAACCCCCTAAGTAGCTAGGATTATAGGTGTTGAGCCATTGCAGCCAGCGGCATTTCCCTATTTCAAACCCCAGCACTCAGAAGGCTTGGGACAGAAGAACTGAGAGTTTGAGGTAAGCCCAGATGACATAGTGAAGCATTGTCTGCTTGAGCTGGACAAGTATCTCATGGTAGGCACTTGCCTAGCATTTACAGGGTCTAGGGTTTGTGTTTGATTTCCAGCCCATGGAGGGGGAAGCCCTTTAAAAAGGTAAAAATAAAATAAAAGGCTAGTTTTAATTTTGACAAAGTGATCTCCATTTGAAACAAATACCCTCAATACTTTATGCTACATGGAATTTGTTCTATTGTCTCTGATTACAGTGGTTACTATATTAGACAGTTCTAGTTATGTTCTGAGACACTTTCCCATTAGGTCTTGGTTTAATGTAAGATTTTGTACAATCTGGACTTTCCCAGTATATTCAGCCCTAAAGCAGACTAAGAGCAGAAGATGAAGACCTAGGCTCCATTAGCTTTGAGAGCTAATAAGTGCAACATGTCTATGACATTCAGACTTTGTAACTAACTGCACCTATAGTCTACTTTTGAGATCAAATCATTATTACCTTTCCCCTAGCAGTCTAGGCCCTATGATATGTCAGATCATTGCTCTGACTGAACGTCTCTAAGATGGAAATGTATGAACCAAAGAGTCCCCTTTCTTTCCTAGAATGTACTCACTTTTCACTTGAGATAGCTGCACTTCTAGCTCACTGCATGTCCTTTTTGATTAGTCATTTATCTAACTTCCCATTCAGAATACATTACACCTAGGGGCTAAAGCTTCATCTTTGCCTCCACCACTGTTCAAATATTTATGCAAATATGTTCAACAGAACCTATTTTTGGTTACTAATTTAAAAGGGGACTGCCATCTTTCATTGCACAAGAACTCCAGCCACTCTATAGGACAATTATTTGTTCTCCATCTGCCAACACAAAGATGGTTTCCTAAAGAAATAACTAGCTTGAAAGAAAGACTGGTCAAATAAACATTAAAATTTGAAACAACAACAACAAAAGATCTGCCTGCCTGTCACACTGGAACAAGTTACCTTTTTTTTGGGGGGGGGGAGGGGGATAGTTTCTGGGCTTGAACATAGGACCTTGACACCATCCCTGAGCATTTGTTCTCAAAGCTAGTACTCTACCACTTGAGCCAGAGCTCCACTTCTGCAATTAACTACCAGAAAACCGGAAGTGGTGCTGTGGCTCAAGGGGTAGGATGGTAGCCTTGAGCTGAAGAGCTCAGGGACTACACCCAAGCCCAGAGTTCAAGCACCACGACAGACCAAAAAAACAAAACAAAACTTGCTTATCTTACTAGGCAAAAAACCCCCAAACAAACATGTATTTTATGTCCTAGCCAGGAACTAGGTGCTCTGAATCCAGTACCAACATGTTTATCTATGTAAAGCTAGCAACAGAATTTCAAGTGTGGAAGTGAATTTGTGCTTTTCTGGACATCTTACTGCTTTGCTAAGTTTATTCTGTAATTATCATATAATACAAAGAGTCTCAACTCTACACACCCACAGAAAAGATTCTGAAGAGCTAAACCCGATGTGAAAAGCTGGCTGCATATTTTACTTAAGAGAGTTCCTGAGTTTTCCCTCCCAGAATATCCTCTAACAAGCTGATTTACTTGGCTCCTCAATCTAAAAAGTTGTAAGAGTTACAGTTTTACATAATGGATTTCTGACATACCCCCAAATTTTGCTTCTAACTTCACTTTATCTAAGAACACTGGTTTCCTGACTCCACTAGAGGCAATGAATTTAACAATTATTTTATAGTGGACCCAATTTCCTGGTGCCCCTCCTCCAGCTCAGAAACTGAGTTATATTCTAACTATACTAAATACTGCCCCCCCCCCCCGCCCGGAGAAACCATTTCCAAGGACAAAAACAATTTACCCTCTAGTGTAAATATCTGAAACTCTTGTCAGACTTTTTGCCCACAACCACTATGGGGATCTGATCATTCCAGGAACCACCCCCCCACCCCCTGGGCACTGACATTTTTCACATAGCCTAAACCTCCAAGTTCACAACATGAGAGGACTTCAAAAATAAAAACTTCCAGAAAGGCTTCTGAGGCCTAGTTCCCCAAATCCGCTCACTCAACACAGCATATTCTCAGCTTGCTATGGGCCGGGGCCCTTGGCCCAGCACGTGGTGCAGGGACCTGACGGTGAATTCGGCCTCTACCACTTTCCTGTGGCATTTGGTCAAAGTGCTCGGCAGAGTCCCCTCACCTATAAAACAGGAAAAACCAGCACTTCCTCTTTCAGTGCTTAAAAGGTTCAAAAGGAACAAACTTCCCTCTGGCTGAGCCTAGGCACCCTGGAAATTCCTGAATTGTATTATACAACCGTGAGCTAAGCGGACAAGATTCTCCTCTATCTAGATCACTGAGAGACATTCTTCTGGACACTTTGTGCCAATACAATTATTCCTTCAAAGGTCTTTTACAGCGTGTATTTAATTCTTATTTACGTTTCACACGTAATCCTCCCTCCCCCCCACACACAAAGAGCTGAGCTTATCCAATAACCACAACTCCAATAACCGATCAGGCAAAAGGAGAGAGAGCCTGTTTTTCAAGCACGTGATTTTGCTTCACAAGAACTAAACCAGAGCGCAGACTGTGTCATGCTTATCCAAACTAGAGGGGACCAGCTGTGTGAAAGCCATAAACCCCCATTCTCCAACTCCGGCCTGGTATTTTACTGGACAGGGTTATTATAGTACAACTCAGAATGTTAACTTCCTATTTTAGTCGTAGTAATTGATTAAAGGAAAAAAAAAAAAAACTTTTTCATTAGCGACCAAAAGTGACTGCCTTCAGCACACTTTAAAGCGGAATAAACGTACCGAAATAGGTAGAAAGAAAAAAACACAAATCGTTGTCCAGAGAAAACCTCTAGGGCCTATCGACCCCACTATTACAGAAGGCTGACTGCTTATTCTTGGAACAAAGGCTGCTCTTTTCCAGATGCCAAGCCAAGGCGGCCGAGAAACCTCCATAAATACGCTGAGAAGCACAGGCTCCGGCCGGCCCATCTGGTCCCCATGCCGTCACCCCACATCTTCCTGTGGTCAGAAAACTTTTAGAAAGAGGAGGCCTGTGCCTGCCCCCCCACCCCCCCGGAATCAGGGTGTGAGGATGCCAGCGGCTGGTGGGTGAATGGATCCACTTAAAGGGTAAACTGCCCCAACTAGATAGAAGAGGATGGGTGGTGGTTTGGGGCTTTTTTTCCCCCCTCTCATTTTTGCAGTCAGGGAACCGTCTGCCAGCCCCCCCCCCCCAAAAAAAAACCCAAAACGAAACACAAGGCTACACAAAATCATGCCAAACCGCAAACGGCTCGACCCCGGCAGGACGCGGCGGGGCCCACGGGGCCCGGCTGCGGCTCGGCTCTCGCCATTTCGGCCCTCGGTGAGCAACCCTAGCTTCATCCGGCTTCACAGTTCCCTTCGCAAGTCAGGGAGGGAAGGGACAGGGCGCGGGGGGGGGGGGGTGTGACTCCCGCTACGCGAACCCCAAACGCCCCGGGACCTTCCCGGGTACCACACACAAGGCGTCTCGGGCCCGGTCCCCGTACATCGGGGATCCCGTCCGACTGGGAGAGCTCCTTTGTCTCCTCTATCAACTCCGGGGGAAGGAAGGAGGGCGGAGAGAAGTGGGAGAGGAGGGGGGGGAAGGGAGTGAGAGAAAAAGAAGGGGATCAGGGAGGGGGCCCGGCCCCTCCCCGGCCGGCTCTGCAGGCCCGAGTCGGGGTGAAGGGGCCCCGGTCGGGGTGAAGGGGCCTCGGGCCCCGCGGAGGCGACGTGCGTGCCGGCCGTCTCACCTCGTCCTCCTGCTCGCTCCGGAAGCACAGGCACGCCGCCCGCTTCTTGAAGCCCTCGCGGTCGTAAGTCCGCGTCTGGTTGGGCTTGAACTTCATCATAGAGGCGTGCTCCGGGGGCCGCGACTGCTCCGACCGACGCCGTGGGGGTCCGGCCGCCGCCACCCCGCCGAGGAGTAGGGGCGAAAGCCAATCTGGGCGCCGGGGCTCCGTAGGGATGCGGGACGGGGGCTGGCGAGGCGGCGGCGCGAGAAGAGGCAGGGAGGCCGGGTCAGTCCCGGGATCGACGGCCGCTCCGATGCGGAGCGGGACTCAAGGGCGGGTCACCAGAGCCCCGGGGCCGAGATGGAAGCGCCGTCTCTGCCTGGGCGCCCACCGTTCTCCATGGAGCCCGCCACCGCAGGCCGCCGCCGCCCCCTGCTGCCGCTGCCGCTGCCGCTGCCGCTGCCGCTGCCGCTGCCGCTGCCGCTGCCGCTGCCGCCGCCGCCGCAGGAAGAGCGGGGACCCAGGCTCGCGCCACGCCAAGGCAGTTGCGGAGACCGCTGTAGCCGAGCAGCGGAGCTGCGGCGGATGTGCGCCGCCCCCCCGCTCCGCCCTGGTTTAAGTCTGGCCCGCGCGCGGGCCACCGCGCCTGCGTGCCGGGACCGTTGCGACGAGGCGGGGCGAAGGGGCGGGGCTTCCGCCGCCCAGAGGGCGGGGCCTGGCGCCCGCGGCCTGGGGTTCGGCTGGGCCTCGAGGCTGGTGCTCGAGCGAGCGTGGAGTGAGCCGGCCTAGGTAAAAATGTCCATTCTGCGAGGAGGCCTTGGCCCCTCTCTATCTGTTTCTAAGTCCCACGGCCTTTCCGAAGACCTCGGTACTTTCCCGGGGCCGGGATCTCCTTACACCCAGCCCCTACAAAGTGGCACTCGGTCCTGAGGTGCCCGGAGACCATGCTCCCCCCCTGCTCCCCCGGCACGAGGAGACCGGGGCGTGAGGGCCTGGGAAGGTTAAGCGAACTGACGGGTTTTCTTTGTTTTCCTGAAAGGAGAAACGGGCCAATTTCTCTCTGTTTCTCTGTCTCTCTGTCTCCCTCTCTCCTTCATTTCTTTCTTCCACTCCTTGGGAAGGGCTTGTATTTTCTTAGAGTCAGCTCAAGCTGGAAAATGTCTCTGAGATTGTCCTCATTCCCGCTCACCCTGCGGAGTGTGTATGAGGCCCAGTAGTGGACACAGAGGGTGCTGGGGCCACCCAGAAGCGTCGTCTCTTGGGGACTTGGGACAGGTCTCAGAGAAGGGCGAGGTAGAAGCTCGGGGAACCAGGGCGCTCTCCCACACAGGCCCGGGCGGCTTGAGGTTGTGTCTCTCTCCTGGAAGGCCTCCCCGGCCCTGGCATCTACTAAAACCAATCATCTGCCCCTCAGGAACACTGGGCCCTGCGAGTAGACGGTGCAAAGTAACCAGCCACATGACTCCATGGAAAATGACCAGCAACGCCATGAGCCTTAGGGGTCTTGGACTTCACCGAGAGATCTGACCAGATTTAAGGCGGAAAAGGCTCCCCGGGGGCTTCGGGGCAGGGAGTTCTGGATTGAGGAGAGTGGGGTTAGGCAGACCAGAGCTGATTGCTCTGAAGGCCAAGGGAGCTGCAATTTATGCCGAGGCCTGTGGTGGGAGGGAGTGAAAACAACTGTGGGAATAAAAGAAAAACAGGCCCACAGGGTTGCTGTGGAGGAAGGAAGTTGGTTCCACCTCCCGGTGAGCCGGGCTGTAAGCCCTGACCCCAGAGGGCAGGAGAACCCTCAGAAAGCTATGCATGGATTTAATCCCAGGCCTCCACTCCTTTCTCTGTGAGACTGCTGCCTCTAGCTCATCTCTCTCCCAGAGTTAGCACATGCAAGTTTGTAGAATGAGTTAACGTGTTGAATTACTGGTTTAGGGGTGACGCTTCACCACAATTAGAAGTCAAGTCTGTACAGAGTCATTTTCTAACCTTTTCTTAGTGAAACCATTTGACGGCTATTTCCAAAATTTAAAAAAAAAAAAAAAAAAAAAAGCCGTGTGCGGTGGCTCACGCCTGAAATCCTAACTACTCAGGAGGCTCAGATCTGAGGATTGTGGTTCAAAGCCATCCCTGGCACTAAAGACTGAGACTCTTACCTCCAATTAATCCCTAGAAAAGGGGAAATGGGGCTGTGTCTCCAGGGGTCGGGTGGTAGCTTTGGGCTGAAGAACTCAGGGTCAGTGCCCAGGCCCAGAATTCAAGCCCCATGACCCACAACAAAAACAAACAAAAACAAACATAGGTGGCTATCTGGTTCCTTGATATTTAGGAATTCCAGTGTGGCTAATATACAAATAATATTTTTAGATGATTGGTTTACATTGATAACATAATTTCACTGATGTTTTAAAAAAAATCCTAAATGGACAAAGAAGATTCAGTTTTTCTATGTTTAACCCACTCAAAGATCTGCCTTGTAGTTGGTACACAGTAACTAGGTGTTGCTTCACTCAAGTCAGAACAATCAGAATTAATAGAGGAGGAAGGAGGTAGATGAGTGGACCCAAACTGATGAAGAATGTAAAAGCTATTGCACAAACACCAGTGTTTGTGAGTGAGCAGGCCTCTTGTTCCCCCTTTTCCATGTACCAGTGTGGGCCTGTGTTTGCTTTATCTCTGAGCTACAGCTTTCTTCACATCTCAACTGAGTATAATATAATTTATAACATTTTGCACACTAGGCTTAAGAGTTGAAGAAAGTACTTTGAAACTATAAATACAACACATTATTAATAAGGAATTTCTTTTTTTGTTATTCTGTTTTGATTTTTTTTTTGAAGGGGTGGAACAGGATCTTGTAGTTCAAATTGGTTTTGAATTCTCAATCTGGCTCAGCCTCAGCCACCTGGGAATACAGGCAAGTACCGCCACAACATCGCTGCAGGAAAATGTTCTTGAGAGAGCTCATCTTCTCTCTCCTTTTCTTAAAATAAAAGAAAACAAAAACAAAAATGGAGAGGTGCTTGGAGAAAGATCTGGATTTTAGCATTGTGAGATTAAGGAGAATCTTAGTTTTAAAGAAATGTTGCAAGAGTGGAAAGTTGAGGAATGCATTTCACTGTACCCATACTCTTTCCCTCCTATCTTCCTTGCTAACCCCCTTCCTCCGTTTTGCAATTAGTTGAGAGAAACCTAGTAGTAGAAAAGGGAGTTCGTCTAAAATGAGAAAAAAGAACAAAGACAATTACAATGCTCATCTTCATTTTCCAGTGACAATTCCTGATCTGGTGTAGACCCAGCCCAAAAGTCCTTGCTCAGGATTATCTGAAATAGATTATGCATATTAAATGAGGTTAGGTGCTGTTCAAAGCTTAGATCTTATCCTACCAGATCACAGTTGGGTAGGTCCTTGCTTGTTTTTTCCTCAGCAGGTCCAGTGAGGACTGGGCTCCACCGGCTGGTTCAGTTGGGGATCAGAGTCCATTTTCAGATTAATCTCTGTTTAGTTCATTTACTGCTTGCTGGATTGTCTTACCTGGAACTTAGTGTTCACACAGCCCATTTCTTACACTCTTTTCGATTTTTCTGACTTTTCAAAAGTGAAAGAGTAGAGTCCTCAAAGGTCTTTTTAACAATGTAGCAGACTTTCTTATAGGTGTGAGTCTTTAGGTACAAGAGGCTTTCTTCCCACCCCGACCCCCAGGGTTATCATAAACAAAATTCTTTCCTTTAGGGATCACATGATAACTGTGATATTGACAAGTAATCCCTTCCTACAGCCTGTGTTGATTGCTTTGTGTGATATCATTTGAATGACCCTGGCAAGGGCTGTAAGAGTTACAGGTTTGTGTGTGTGTGTGTGTGTGTGTGTGTGTGTGTGTGTGTGTGTGTGTGTGTGTATGTGTGTGTTGCCACTCATAGTCTAGGCTGGATTTAAATTTATTAAACTCAGACTGGCCTTAAACTAGAGCTCCTTCTATCTCAGCCTCCTGAGTGCTGGGTTTACAGGTTTGTATCACCAAAATGAAGAAAGCAGCAGCTTTTTTTTTTTTTTTGTCAGTCATGGAGCTTGAACTCTCCCTGAGCTTATTTGCTCAAAACTAGTTAGAACTCTACCACTTTGAACCACAGCTCCACTTCTGACTTTTAGGTGGTTAATTGGAGATGAGTCTCACAGACTGTCTACCTGAGCTACCTTTGAACTGTAATCCTCAAATCTCAACCTCCTGAGCAGCTAGGATTACGAGTGTGAGCCACTGGCCCAGCAAAGCTACTTTTTGTTGCCCCCATTGTACAGATTAGAAAAACCACAACACAGCTTTCCTGTACTGGCTTATTGCGAGTAGCCTGCTATCTCTTGCATGAGAATTATTAGTTTGCATGTGTATTACATCCTAACTCAAGAGTAAAATGAAAAAAGGAACTTGATAGAGATTTCTGTTGGAGAAGCTCTTCAAGGGGGAAATGGAAGGGGAAGTCTGGATTACAATTCCATTTACTCTAAATCATGTTTTTCTTTTCTTTTATAGAAACATGAAAATAGATACATTTTGAAAATGAAAGATATTAAATTGAAATTCTAGAATTCTAAAAAAAAAAAAAAAATGGGGCCAGGAGTTTGGCCTAGTGGTAGAGTGCTTGCCTAGTATGCACGAAGACTGGAGTTTGATTCCTAGGTACCACATACATAGAAAAATCCAGAAGTGGTAGAGTGTTAGCCTTGAGGAAAGTCCAAGGACAGTGCTCAGGCCCTGAGTTCAAGCCCCAGGACTGGCAAAAAAAAAAAAAAAAGGAAAAATCCTAAAAAAAATGACACAGTCCAACTGGCATTTAAACTTAGGTGCAGACTTACTGGTTTCACTGTTTCTTAGCACTGCATTTATTAGAGTAAATAAATTATTTTTTATTTACAAGCTATGCTTATATTGTCAGTTCCACTTCACTGTAGAACATTGCGTTTCTCAAGCATGGTTTTTATAAGCAGTTCTCTGAGTTGCTGAAGATGTTTACTGAAAAGTGTGTGTGTCTCTCTCTCTTTTTTTTTCTTTATCGTCCAGGGAAAGGTATAGGGCAAGGAGTTATCTCTTGGCAGAGGCATGACTCCACATTTTTGCTGGCTTCTTCAGGCCTGTATTTTAACTGCTGTGTCATTTGGAGAGGGAAGTTTGACTGTAACAATACTTGATTTTTTTTTTTCGTTTTTCAATAAAGGCAAAAAATAAAATGTCCCTGAGAGAATAATCCATTGTAATCTCTGCACCTTGTTTTAGTCTACTTTCTGACCAACTTAAAAATATATGAAAACATGCATTTGGTTCTAAATATCACTGATTGAATATTTGAGGATTATATATATATGTATATATTTGTTTAAATTTTGTTTAGTTTATGTTTACGTGGAACCAAGGAATCAAACCCAGGGTTTCATGCATGTTAGCCAAGCAATCTACCACTAAGCCACATTCTCAGCCCATCTTTGTGGATATCGAGTTATTATTGCTTCTTGTAGGTGACATTTAAGAAGGGGAAATCTTTCTCTTCTAGAGATATATTCTAAAAATATTTGTAGCTGGAGTACTGAAATGTCTTTGATTTCCTTCAAAATGATGTAGTTTGTTGGGGAAAGGACACAGGCTTGAGTGTGTAGGGGAAGCTTGGGACTCATTATTGAAGTTGAGGAATAGGATAAGGGGCATGCAAATGTGTGTGCACTCTACCAGTAGGCCACACTCCCAGCCCCACTCTGAAAATCTTAGACATTTCTTTCAGGTAAAATATTTTAAAAATTAAGTTAGGATTATTAGAAAAGTCAGCAAGAGGAAAGAGAAAAAAGAAGAGATATTCTAGACTTCATTAAGACTTGAAAGTATATCTCACGCTGTTAGAATGCAAATCTGCACACTCAAAAGTTTTTGAATGGCCAATTTAGAAATGTATTTATTTGATTAGAAATCAAAAGGAATCATACCTGTTTACAAGTTTGGTTCTGCATTTCTTTCTCCTATTTAGAAGCTGATGGCTCAAGCTCTAATCCTGGCTATTCAGGAAGCTGAGATCCGGAATGCAGTTCCAAGCTAGCCCAAGCAGGAAAGTCCATGAGATTTATATCTTCAACTAACCACCAAAATGCCTGAAGTGGACTTGTGGCTCAAATGGTAAGAGTGCTAGCCTTAAGCAAAAAAAAGTTCAGGGACAGCACCCAGTATGGACACACACACACACACACACTCACACTCACACACAGAGAGCTGAAGGGAATCTTTTTCTTGACAGGCATAAAAATTGACCCTAGATTATTATTAATCTTAGATAATGTGGATTTTTTGGGTAGGTTTCTTCTTTTTCTTTTCTCTCCCCCACCCAACAGGTTATTACTAACAGAAGTCTCTCAGAAGCACCTGTAAAAGCACCTGAGCAGGAGGTGTGGCTTGAATTCAAATCCCAGGACCCAAAGGTCAGGAATATCTTCAAACTGGATGCAGGTGTGTTTGTGTATATTTATACATGTAGACGCGCTTGTTTACACATGTATGTTTACACCTACAATGCTAGCTACTCAGGAGCCTGAGATCTGAGGATCATGGCTGAAAGCCAGCCCAGGGAAAGTCTGTGAGACTTTTATTTCCAGAAGTAGAGCTGTGGTTCAAGGTGGTAGACTAATGAACATGTTGGTGGTATAGTGGTGAGCATAGCTTCCTTCCAAAGTGATAGAGGACTGACTCTGAGCACAGGAGCTCAGGGATAACATCCAAGCCCTAAGTTCAAGCTCCCATGACTGACAAACAAACTAAAGGTATTATAGTCATGATTGGAAGTCAGAATCCCTATATAGAGACAGCAACAATGTCTGGAACTGGTGAGGGGAAACAAATAAACAAACAAACAAAAGCAATCTTAGTAAATACTGATAAAAAAGACTGAATTTTAAAGTTTTCTAGGAGCAATTAAGTATTCTAGTTTGAGCTAATATGTCTGAATTCACTTTTTTTCCTGAGCGGTCTCTCCACACATTTTAAAACAGCTTACAAGAGATTCAGAATCATAGGCCCTGGCTTTCTGTCATTGACATATGTTTTGTCACTACCTGTAAAAATCATGTCAGACATGAATGTAAAAAATAGATTGTGGGGCTGGGAATGTGACAGTGATAGAGTGCTTGCCTAGCATGCATGAAACCCTGGGTTTGATTCCTCAGTACCATATAAACAGAAAAAGGCAGAAGTGATGCTTTGACTCACATGCTAGAGAGCTAGCTTTGAGCAAAATAAGCTCAGGGACAGTGTCCACGCCCTTAGTTCAAGCCCTAGGATTTGGCATGGGTGGGGAGGGAGCGAGAATAGGGATACTGAGTGGTGAAGGGATAGTAGAACATTGCAGGTAGATAGAAATGAATATGACAAGTCAGGCTGGTGGATCATGCCAATAATTCTAGCTACTGGATCTCAGTTCAAAGCCAGCCTATGACTTTTATCTCCAATTAATCAGTAGAAAATGAGAAGTGAGATTGTAGCTCCAGGGGTAGGGCCGTAGCCTTGAGCTGAACTGCTCAGGGACAATGCCCAGGCCCAGAGTCCAAGCCCCAGGACAGACAAAAAAAAAAAGAAAAGAAAAACAATATTAATTTCTTTTGACATAGTGAAACTCATCAAACACTGAAAAAAAAGAGGAGACTAGAGCCTTATCTCAAGTGATAAAAGACCAGACAGGAGCTTGTGAGATTTTGAGGCAATGAATTCAAGCCTTAGAATGAGCCAAAAGGTAATGGGATTATGAGGTGAATATGTTCAATATGCACTATGTGTAGGCTATGGATAATAATAAGATCCCATTACAGTACAAATGTGTATGTTAGCTTGAAAATAAAAATCATGAAACAATTCTTACAAGATCCTGAAGCTCCAAAATTTTCAGGGGACTAATGTGAGTGCGCGCGCACCCCCCCCCACACATATACATTGAATTCTTGCAACTACATCATGTAAAAGCAGGTTATTGTAGATTCAAGATGTTCCACAAAGTAATAAAATTATCATTTGTTTTTATAGATCAAAGAATATTTTGAAGGATGATAGGGTTATGGCTGATTGTCATGGAATTCTGAAAGAATTTATTTCTTTAGTTTTTGTACAAACTGTAGCAGATTGTGGAGAAAACAAAAGTCAAAAGATAGTTCTTAACATTCTTCTTCAAAATACATTTTTTTGAGGAAACAATACAAGACAACATAGTTACATAAAATGAAGTTCAAAATTGAGTAGGTCAGATGCTAATGCTAATTGTAAGCACATCAGTAGGCTGGTTGAGTGTTTTTGGAAACAACAATAGCGCGCACACACACACACACACACACACACACACACACACACACACACTGCTTTCAATATCACTTTTCCTTTACATTTTAAAAGCCCAATCGAAACCAGTCTAGTTCAAGAACAGTCTAGAATATACTTTATAAAGAGGAGAGGTATGGTAGCACTTACCTACAATTTCAGCTAATAAAGAATTGGAGGTAGGTGGTCTTAGTCAAGGCCACCCAGGGCAAAGCAAGTTTGTGAATCAAGTGTTAGAACTCTCAAAAAGGAGGTACTGAGTTCAATCCTCAATATCAGGAAGGGGGGAGGGGAGGGAGAGAAATCAGCAATATAATAAAGTATGATCACATGGGGGATTTTTTTTTTCAGTTGCGTGTACAGTTATTGAAAACACCAGGAGTTTTCCAACATTCCATCTTAGCAAGAATGTCAACTTACTTAAAGAGGAAAATACCATGCACAGGTATCTTTTACACAGGTAAGTTTATCATGCTGAGCCGTTTTACATTTAGTTACGTTTTTAAAAATTGCCTTGCCTTATTTGATAAAATGTGGTAATGTTAAAATAGTTAATTTAAACCATATAAAATGTAGCTTTGTCCACATTTTTAAAAGATGTTTGCATTTCTTATTTGTTTATCATTTCAGGCGCATTCATAGTCCTCTTTACACCCCCCTCCCCCCACCAGTCTTTGCGCTTGGACTCAGAGCCTGGGCACTGTCACTGAGCTTCTTTTGCTCAAGGCTAGCACTCTACCACTGAGTCAGAGCACAATTCTGGCTTTTTCTGTTTATGTGGTATTGAGGGATAGAACTCAAGGCTTCATGCATGGCTAGGCAAGCACTCTACCCCTAAGCCACATTCCCAGCCCCCATCTTTTTTTTTTTTTTTTTGCTGCCAGTCTTGGGGCTTGAACTCAGCATTCTGCCACTTGAGCCACAGCACCACTTCCAGCTTTTCTTTTTTTTTTTCCTGTGTATATATGTAGTTCCAGGGAATCAAACCTGGGTCTTTGTGTATGCTAGGCAAGCATGGGACCACTAGGCCATGCTCCCTGCCCCCACCCCCCTTTTTTAATGTTATTTAATGTAAAGGTCCAAAACACTAGGGAAGTGAATGATAAAATTTTGTTTTGTTCCTACTTCTAGGTAGACTTAGATGCAAAAATGTTTAAAAAAAATCTTCACATAGGGGCTGGGAGTTTGTTCTAGTGGTAGAGTGCTTGCCTAGCATGCACGAAGACCCGAGTTCAATTCCTCAGTACTATATATGCCGGGGCCAGCCGGCAGCAAACCAGGGTTCGCAGATTGGGGTTCCTGAAATAGGGGGCAAGGACTAGGAAGAAATAGAAGAGAGACAGACACACCGGGTCCGGGATGTCTGCAGTCCAGGTAAAGACTGCCCCACTTATTTTCCACTCCAGCCTCTTCCCTTCTCGAGACCCAGGGAACTTCCAGGTGTTACATTCATATGGTAAATCTCAGGTCATTTAAACAGAATAAGGCCAGAAAACAATAAGACAATAAAGCCATTGTCTGATGCAAATCAAGGTACAGTTTGATTCCACTCTGGCTCCCAACATATATATGTATATATATATATATATATATATATATCCTGAAGTGATGCTGTGGCTTAAGTGGCAGAACACTAGCCTTGAGAAAGCCCAAGGACAGTGCTCAGGCCCTGAGTACAAGCTCCAGGACTGGCCAAAAAAAAAAAAAAAAAAAAAAAAAGCTCAAGGACAGTGCTTAGGCCCTTAGTACAAGTCCCAGGACTGGCAAAATAAATACATAAATAAAATAAAAAATTTAAAAATCCTCATATAGAGAACCTGGAGAAGCTTTAAGATAAACTTCATTGGTATATGCTTGAGAAAAAATACTGAGTTTATATGCCAAATGTGAAACTGAAGCAAGCAAGGACTATTTTGAGATAGCTGGTCACTGCAGCATCAGCCATGTGTCTACAGACCCTCTAGCAATACCATCTGTCAAAACCACGAGAGTCTAATATGGCAGGGGATGGGCATACTGGGCCAAAAGGCAAGATACCTAGAATCTGGTGGAAGTGACATTACTCATTGCCCAGGGTTTAGTGAAGACCGACTGTGATGAGAGGTAATTGGAAACACTTTGGCCAGGACACATAGAATGAACTGAAATTTTAAAAATAAAATTCTAAGAAGGAAAGTAATTAAAGGGAAAATGAAATTAAGTACAACAAGAGAGCTTTCTGTTTCCCCTGGAGTTACTTCACAAGTCCCAAGAAATGGGGTTTTAGGAAGACTTTAAATTCACTATCACTTTACAAGTGTTCCCCCTGCATTAAAGCCAGCTCTGCCAATTCTCTGAAACAAGATCAAGATGAATGATTCGGTGGAAAGACAAGAAACAGGCAGGAGGTTACTGTCAGCAAATAGTTGTTTCGGTTAGCTTTGTAAGAAAGCATCCTGCCAGGAGGGTAAGGGTTTCTAGAAAGCTTATCAGAGTCCCATTTCCATCAAGGTGTAGGGAAAGGGCATATGCCTTTGAAAAATTCTTTTTTCCCCCCTTTATCCTAATTTCCTGCCTTTGTACCAACTTTTTTTTTTTTACTGGGCGGGCGGGGGTGGGGGTGGGGGGTGGGAGGGTAGGGACAGGAGTCCTGAGGCTTTAACTCTGGGACTGGGCACTGTCCTGGACTCCTTGAGCCACAGAACTAATTCTAGCCTTTTTGGAGTGGCTTATTGGAGATGAGAGTCTCATGGACTTTCCTGCCCACGCTGGCTTTGAACCACAAATCCTCAGATCTCAACCTCCTGGTTAGCTAGGATTACATTCATGAGCCACCAGTTCCTGGCTGTACCAACTCTTATGCATGTATTCATCTTAGATAACAATCTTTTCTTTCTCAAGCTAACCCAATGTTCAAGGCAGCAAAGCTTGAGGATATATTATTCTTGAGGAAATGTCAGGGTATTTTCTGTTTCTGTCCATAATTCAGTGATATGGTATGTTTTCCTTAGCTGAAATAAATCAGGAAATATCACTGCTTTTATTATTATTATTATTTTGCCAGGCCTGGGCCTTGAACTCAAGGCCTGAGCACTGTCCTTGGGCCTTCTCAGGGCTGGAGCTCTACCATTTGAGCCACAGCACCATTTCTAGCTTTTTCTATGTATATGTAGTACCCAGGAATTGAACCCAGATTTTCATGCATGCTAGGCAAGCACTCTGCCACTAGGCCAAACTCCTAGTCCCCCCCCCCCCCTTTTTTTTTGGCCAGTCCTGGGGCTTTAAACTCAGGGTCTGAGCACTGTCCTTGGGATTTCTCAAGGCAAGAGCTCTACCACTTGAGCTACAGCGTTGCTTCCAGCTTTTATCTATGTATGTGGTACCGAGGAATCAAACCTGGGTCTTTGTACATGCTAGGCAAGCACTCTACTGATAGGCCAAATTCCCTGACCTATCACTGCTTTTATCAAGAGTTCTTGTTTATTCACTGCTGGTGCTTTCACAAGGTTAAAAATCTGCATTATTCTAAAAAGTTAAATGCCTATTAACAGAAAAATTACATTTCTACTTTAGAGACTACTATATAGCTATAAAAACGCTTAAAGTAGACTCTAAAAACAAGCAAAAAGCTCATTACAAAGATAACTTTTTAAGTATAAAAAGTTGTAACTACAATACAATAACAATGATCATATGAAGATCCCAATATAAGAACTGAAAATTACATTCAATAATATTTTCTTTGGGGGTATATTAATATATTTCCCTCCATATTTTTCAAACATAATCTTACTCTTTTTCTTTTGTTAGAATACAGTCTTTTTTGTGCGAGTGTGTTTCCCCTCCATTGAGATATTAAATAAGGTACATCCATAGTTATTCCTCCTCCCACCCCCTCTCTTTTTCTCCAGTCCTGGAACTTAAACTCAGTGCCAGAGCATTATCCCTGGGCTTTCTCAAGGCTAGCGCTCCACCACTTGAGCCACAGTACCACTTCCAGCTTTTTCTGTGTATGCAGTACTGAGGAATGAAACCCAGGGCTTTGTGCATGCTAGGCAGGCACTCTACCACTAGGCAACACTTCCAGCCAAGGTACATTCCAAATTTCTAAGAATCATAAGAATTGCTTCGAATCATAGCAATAATAAAAACTATAATATACTGAAAAGAACTGGTGAATAAAAAATGACTTCACTCTAGCCCATTGAACTTGAAGTTAGACCCAGTGTTCAGTGTCAAGTGAACCATATAGGAAGTGGTGTGGTGACTGTAGTTTTGTGGTCCCATTCATGTGCCTTCCCCTCCTGATAGGCTTAGATGGCTTGAAAGGCCCCACAAATGCCTTCCCCTTCATCCATTACTCTCTCTTCTCTTCCCAACTTTCTATTTTATTTTCTTACCTTCCTGATGACCTAAATCAATGAACAAGAAGGAAGGAACAAATGGGACAGGTCAAACTTAAAGGCAGAGGAAAGATTCTTTTTTCTTCACTTCCCTCTCTGCAGGTAGAAGTCCCTCAGACAAGTTGTGAGAAGTAGAACTATTTCATGTGGCTCCGCACTCAACCAATTCAGCCATGGAAATGGTGACCCAGTTGTGAGAATAGAGTCACTCACTCTCTTTTATTTCATAGAGTGACTTTTTTTAAAGCACTAGAGCATATAAATGCTTCTTGATTCCTTTTTCTCTTTTATTTGACAACTAAAGCTTCACAATGATTACCTCATTAATATTTTGACAACTATATCAAGAATTAAAGCAGCTCTTTTAGTATAAAGTCATTGCAATAAACACTCAGTAATTTTAATGGGTGAAGTATGGATGGAACATGTGGAGGCCATTCTAGAATATTGGTTGTCCAAGGACACATACACACACACACATGTAAAAATTATATTTTTGTAAACAATAGTTTTCCAGTCCTACTTAAAATGATAGTCAAATTGTTTCTACAAAATTTAATACTCAGTGTGGTTTTTTTTTGTTGTAGTTGTTGTTTAATTTACAATATATTCAATCAGAAGCCAAGCCTCTTAAGGACTAATTGTAGGGGAAAAATAAATATTTGCAAGCTGAGAAAGAACAGCAATGACAAGTGTATACTCAAAGAACATTGCCCCCCCAGGGCACCATAAAGGCTGGCAGAGCTGTTGGAATGATTTTCCTAATAAGATAAGGAGCGAGACCCAGGCAGGGAATATCAAGTTCACATGCACCTCTTTGTGAAAGAGGAGGCTCAGGAAAAGAAAGCCATGTGAGGAATAGCTGAAAGGAAGGCCAGAACAGCTAGCCTTAGCTACACCACACATTTCCACAGCGTATGCACTTTGGACCTTAGTATTGAAATGTGAGCAGGAGATGAATGTGACTTCAGAAAATTTTACTGAGTTTTTTCAGAACTGAATGTCAGAATTGAATAGGTGGGACCTAGGTTCTTCAGTTCTACACAGCTTCCTGCTTTGCTGGAGGGGACTTGATGACTTTACACACTTACCTGCCTGATCATGTGGGCATTAGAAATGTTCTCAAGATGCCCTGCATAGATTGGAGAGCTAAAGCAAAGAGGTAAATAAGCCTGTAACATGATGGGATTTGCAGTTCAGGAAGGTTGGTCAGCAAGGTGGAAAAGGAAGCTGGTGACAGTTGACAGCATAATCAAAGGTAAAACATAGAAGATAAAATCTACAGGACAAAAATGCTATAAGCACAAGGAAGGTTCTGACATGAGTTCAAACTCAGTACAGCCCTTTCTTGCAAGACATTGAGATATAATTTATATAAAGTGGAATGCAAAGCTTTTAAGCAAATATTTTGATGAAATAAGTTTTTTTAAAGGGGGGAGATATTAGGAATTGAACTAAGATTGTTCATATACTAGGCATATGCTTGTACCTCTAATCTTTAGAGAGCTTTTTGTATTTTGTTTTTGTTTTTATTTATTTTTGTGTCTGGTACCAGGTTTTAATTCAGGGCCTCACACTTGCTCAGCTTGTTTGCCCTGTTTTTTACTGGTTATTTTGGAGGGGAATCTAGTGAACTTTTCTGTTTTCTTTTTTTTTTTGGCCCGTCCTGGGCTTGAGCTCAGGGCCGGAGCACTGTCCTTGGATTTTCTCAAGGCTAGAATTCTACCACCTGAGCCTCAGCACCACTTCCGGCTTTTTTCTATGTATGTGGTATCGAGGAATTGAACCCAGGTCTTCGTGCATGCTAGGCAAGCACTCTGCCACTAGGCCAAACTCTAGTGAAGTTTTCTGTCCAGGTTGGACTGTAACAACATTCTTCCAAATCTTTTTTTGTTGGTCATGGATCTTGAACTTTGGAACTGGGCACTGTTCCTGAGCTTTTCAACTCAAGGCAACTCTACCACTTTGAGCCACAGCACCCTTTCTGGTTTTCTAGTGGTTAATTGGAGTTTCGGGGACTTTGCTGCACGGGCTGGCTTTGAACTGCAGATCCTCAGATCTCAGCCTCCTAGTAGCTAAGATTACAGACATGAGCCACAGTGCCTGGCCTTCTTCCAAATATTGACCTTCTGAATTACAGGTGTGTGACACTGGTGCCCAACTAAAATCTGATTTTTAAACCTAATAATAAGTGTAAACAAATTCTGTTTCAATATTTATCCATGATACCACTCAAAGGAAAAAAATAAATTTTCTTCTCATTACTTGTTTAACTAGTTCCTATTGGTAGAGTTTTTGTTTCCTTTTATTTCTTCCTTTCTCTACTCTTCTTCCTTTCTTTTTACTGCAAGAGAATTCTGTGTTTGAGGCCAGACTGGAATATGTGGTCTGACTATCTCAAAAACAGACAAAAGATGAATTTGATCAAAGTACATTATAGGCATGCCATAAATACCAATATGAAGCCCTTATTAATAATGAACACAAATAAAATAAAAATCATTTTAGTATGTCTTTATATATGAGGCTTGGTTTTATCAATTATGTCCTTAAAAGTGGAATTTCTGTGTCACATAAATGGATCATTAAGGGATATTACCAAATAACACCCAGAAAAACTACAAATTTCTTCCTTCCTTCCTTCCTTCCTTCCTTCCTTCCTTCCTTCCTTCCTTCCTTCCTTCCTTCCTTCCTTTGTTAGTTGTGGGGCTTGAACTCAGGGCCTGGGCACTGTTTCTGAGCTCTCTTGCCGAAGGGCTAGTGTGCTACCACTTTAAGCCACAGCTCTACTTTCAGTTTTTGAGTGGTTAATTGGAGTTTGAGTATCATGGGGACTTTTCTGCCAAGTCCTGCCTTAAACCACAGTCTCCTATCTCAGCCTCCTGAGTAGCTAGGATTACAGGTGTGAGCCACAAGTGCCTGTCAAGTTTAATTCTTTTATTTTTATGACTGTCCTGGGGCTTGAACTCAGGGCCAGAGCATTGTCCTTGGGCTTTCTCAAGGCTAGCACTCTACCACTTCAGCCACAGTACCACTTCCAGCTTTTTCTGTATATGTGGTACCAAGGAATTGAAGCCAGGTCTTGGTACATGCTAGGCAAGCACTTTATCACTAGGCCAAACTCCTGCCCCAAGCATAATTGTTAATATTGCCAAAATATCACATAAGCTTGTTTTCTCCACCTGATGACCAGTATTGATAAATACAGAAGAATTTTTGATCTTAGTTAACTTCACATTTCAAACATGGTATTTAGTTTATTTTGTATTTCTTATAGTGGTATTGAAGCTGAATACTTTTTCTTCTGAAGAAAGTTTCACTTCATAATTTTACAATGGAAACAAATGGTCTTGTCTTAAAAAAATAAACTTTCCAAATAATCAATAAACTGGTCATGGAAACAAGTGATTCTATTTAAGATATGAGGATAAAAATAATTTAATGCAGAAAGCTACAAGCTAAACTTTCTGTCACTGTTATTTTTACCCCATGTCCTTATTCTATTATCTTGATGTTTGAATAGTTTTTGCTTTTTAGGTAATGCTGTTATTTTTATTTATATTTATTTTTTTGCCAGTCCTGGGCTTGAGCTCAGGGCCTGAGCACTGTCCTTGAACTTTCTCAAGGCTAGAGCTCTACCATTTGAGCCTCAGCACCACTTCCAGCTTTTTTTTTCTATGTATGTGGTACTGAGGAATCGAACCTGGGTCTTTGTGCATGCTAGGCAAGCACTCTACCACTAGGCCAAACTCCTGGCCCTAATGCTGTTATTTTATATTATTTTAGAAAATCTTTGGTTCTGCTTGAAGGAAAAACATAAATTTATTTTTTGAAAGTTATTTAGGCTCATTTTATTTTATTTTTTGCTCATCCTGGGCTTCAACAGGCCTATGCTCTGTCCCTGAGTCTCTTTGCGCTCAAAGCTAGCACTCTACCACTTGAGCCATAGCACCAAGGCAACTAATGGAAAGCACCCTTATCTCCACACTTAAAGGAAAGAGTTGTACCAAGCAAACATGGGCAATTTCTCCAATCTGCTATCCTTTTGCATGCTTTCTTTCTAATATTCTCTCTCTCTCTCTCTCTCTCTCTCTCTCTCTCTCTCTCTCTCTCTCTCTCTCTCTCTCTCTCTCTCTCCCTCCCTCCCTCCCTCCCTCCCTCTCTCCCTCCCACCCTCTCCCTCCATTTCCATTTCCCTTTCCCTCCTCCCCCTTTCTGTCCATGTATATGATCTCTAGCACCAGCACCTAGTCTAAACACATTGAATTAACTCAAAGTATTCCTTTTCCTTTCTCTTTTTACTCCAATACTGTTGGGAGCCAGAGTGGAATCAAACTGTACCTTGACTTGCATCAGACGATGGCTTTATTGTCTTATTGTTTTCTGGCCCTATTCTATGTAAATGACCTGAGAATTACCATATGAATGTAACACCTGGAGGTTCCCTGGGTCTGGAGGAGGGAAGAAGCGGGAGTGAAAAATAAACGCGGCAGTCTTTACCTGGACTGCGGATATCCCGGACCTGGTGTGTCTGTCTCTCTTCTATTTCTTCCTAGTCCTTGCCCCCGATTTCAGGAACCCCAATCTGCGAACCCTGGTTTGCTGCCGGTTGGCCCCGGCACAATACTAAAGGGAATTCTTTGCCTCTAGATTTCCCTGACTTCTCAGTTGGACTTTTTCCCATCTCCATAGGATTCTCAGTTTTGCTTCCTCAAGTACAAACCTTGAACTTAGACTGATTTCATTACTATAGCAAAATACCTGATATAATCAGCCCGTAATGAAAGTTGATTTCCATTCACATATTTGGAGGATCCATAATCAAGGACAATGCCCAGGCCCTGAGTTCAAGCACCAGGACTGTCAATAAATAAATAAATAACAAAAAATAAAATAGGGCTTAGGAATGTGGCTCAGTTGTAAAGTGATTGCCTAGCATTCATGAAACCTTGGGTTCAACTCCTCAGTACCACATAAACAGAAAAGATTGAGAGTTCAACAATGTCAACCTGGGGTATATAGCAAAGCCCCATTTTGCCATTTTTTAGGCACGTGATTGTATAAGACATACTAAATTTTGCTAGTATTTTCCAGTATACGTATGTATATACACTGGTATATTACTAATATTCATAATACATTAGACATATACTAATATTATATATAACACATGCATTATATATATTCCTAAAATATAAATTGAGGCAATCTTTTTTGACATTATTCTACTGATCATGTGTTATCCACATATTTAATTTTCTTAAGCCAAATTTTAATTGTACATGAGTTATATTTTACATGTAAAAGTAGATTACTATTCTTTTTGTATGTTTTTGTTGGTACTAGGGCTTGAAGGCAGAGCCTGGATGGAGCTCCCTCTTGGCTTCTTTGCTTGGTTTTCTTCCTCACAGCTGGTGGTCTTCCTGAGCCACAACTCCAACCCAGCATTCTTTGCTAGTTAATTGGAAATTAATTGGTTAATTGGAATCTCACAGACTTTCCATCCCAGCTAGCTTCAAACCCTGGTCCTTCACATCTCAGCTTCCTGAATAGCTATATGCCTCCAGAGTCTGGTGAGATTACTGTTGAAAAGATCAAAAGAACCTGATGATGCATGCATACTTTTAATCCCCAGCACTTGTGAAGCTGAGGCAGAGGCAGCATGAAGCCAGTCAGGCCTACATAGAAAGACTGTCTTCTCCCCGCCTGCCAAATTTAATATTTAGAAGATTAATTTGGTAAATATATTTAATGTTTTTTCTTTGATTTTTTTTTCAGATTAAAAAAGATTAAGGGACTGGGGGTTTAGCCTAGTGGTAGAGTGCTTGCCTAGCATGCATGAAGACTGGGTTTGATTTCTTGGTACTGCATACACAGGAAAAAGCTGGATGTGGTGTTGTGGCTCAAGTGGCAGAGCTAGCCTTGGGAGAGGGGGTGCGGAAAAGCCCAAGGACAGTATTTAGGCCCTGAGTTCCTGTCCCAGGACTGGGGAGAAAAAAAAAAATCTTAAGTAGTTGTACAAAAAGATTTCAATTCTACAAGTCAGATTATGACTTGTCACCCTTTCCATCCCTCCACTCAAGTTACATAGTTCTGTTTTCACAGACTGCACATTGAATATAATGACTTCATTTGCTCTCTCCATTGATGTATCCTTCCTTATTACACCTGACCCCCCCCCCCCCCCGCCTCCCAACATGTTTCTGCTTTCTGGTGTTCATTTTGTTAATGTTTTGTATTTTTAAGAAGTTTATTTGTTTATGTTATAGTATGTGTTGTTTTTCTAAAGCAGCATATTGGTAGTTACATTAAAGGAATAAGGCATCATATTTTTTAAATTTTCTTTTTGCTTTGGAAGATCACAATAGGCTAATTGAAATCTTTATTTTTTATTGCTTTACAGTGCTGGGAATCAATCTCAGGGTCTTCTCCATGCTAGGTAAGTACTCAGTCTATGAGCTATATACCTCTGAAACATGTAAACACTGCATTGCTTTCTTCAACACTGTCAAAGTTAAAGTTTTTGTTTTGACAGACATCTTAAGAGCAAGAATATTATTTCAGTTTGCATTTAGGAAGAGAGATTTTTTTTTTTAAAAAATAAAAGAGCTAAAGACTGGGTTCTGGATTCAATGAGGTGAGGCTCAAGGCTTAAGATCAGAACCAGTGCCGAAAGAACAGTAAATGTGATTAGAGGCAATTGCAGTGTCAAGGTCTTTTTGTTTCAGGGAGTAAGTTTACAGTGATTGAGAAAAACCCCATGTCCCATTTTCATTGTTTGCTCCACTGTTTGCTGACTCTGCAATTGAATTTCACACAAAACAGAGGGTGAAAACTAGTTTCAGGTGTGCTGTTTATTGTGCTTCTTATAGATTCTTTCATTTAGTTAGAGCCTAATTTCTGTTCTCCAGTGAACGTATCTTAGTGACTCTTTTAAATGAGATTCAATGAAGGAGAATGTCATTCCTTTTAAAACCAATCTCTGATTTGATTAGAGGCTATATATTTTTTTTAACAGCAGAAATTGGCTTGCAGGGGCTGGGAATTTGGCCTAGTGGTATAGTGTTTGCCTAGCATCCACAAAGACCTGGGTTCAATTCCTCAGTACCACATACATAGAAAAAAGCTGAAAGTGGTGCCGTGGTTCAAGTGGTAGAGCTCTAGCCTTGAGAAAGCTCAAAGCTACATTCTCCACCCCATTTTTCCTCCCATGCCTCATCTGTTACCAGATGGACTCCACTAGGCTTTATCACCTTTATCATCACACCCCTGTATCCCCTGAAGATTTTAGCTCCAGATTCCTCTTGCCCAACTAGCCTCTACCATCCTCCATTATTTTATCCTTGTAGACTTTTGACCTTTTTTTTTTTTTTTTTTGCCAGTCCATCTTCTGTTCAAGGTTAGAGCCATGATACACAGTGCTACTTCTGGCCTTTTCTGAGTCTCACAGACTTTCCTGCCTGGACTGGCTTTGGACTGCGATCTTCCTGAGTAGCTAGAATTACAGGCATGAGCTACTGAGCTCCATTTGACTTTTCCTTTTTGTCCTGTGGCACTCATAATGGTCTTGCCTATGATTAGACTTGTTCTACTGTTGAGCAACTTTCCCAGCCCACCCCACCCCCCATAATGCAATCATTCTTAATTGTTGCAATGGTCCATCATCTCGATTTTAAGTGATACCTATCACTGTTCCTATGACTATTTTAAGGGATTTGTTGAGTTGTACCAGTTGGATTCCCTCAGTTAATCAGTTCTGCTCCACTCTTTCTATTCAGGGGCTGTTGTGTGGGTTAGCCAGTATCAGACATTGGTGACAGGATGTTGGGGAAGAGCAGCAAGAGTAGCTGAACAGTGACAGGATGAAGGAGAGAAAGCCAGGAGGAAGAGAGAAGGGCTGGAGAAAGATAGAGCAGTTCCTTCTGAAGGACCAGGTGGCAGCTCTATACAACAGAGGTGAGACTGCCTGAGGAGCAGTAAATAGATGACACACCAAAAACCTGCAGGCTCAGTAAGAGAGGAGTTAGAGATTCTCAAGGTAACCCAGGCATCCAGGGAGAAGAAAATGTTCTAGAGCACACAGTAGGGGCTGGGTAAATTTTTGTTGAAAAAAAATATGGATGAATTCTGATTCCAGACCTTTAGGTCTTTATTGTTGTTCTAGATGAAGAAATGCAAGACTGGCACATTTTTTGGCAGATGTGGGGTAGGAGGGGCAGGTCACCACTGTGCTTGCTTTTGTGAACATTAGAAGTGGCTCTGAATCTGGGCAGATGGGTCAGAAGAGGACTTTGTTTTTTTCAGCTGCTTTGTAACATTAATATGTGAGTTGAATTTCAGAATTCTGTTCTTTGTGTTGAGGATGGGATGGAAGATAGGTAAGATATAAAGTGGTGAGGACCTGGATAGAAAGTTGTAGCACATGCCTGTAATTCAAGTGGCTGCAGCAGGATTGTGTGTTTCAGGCTACATTGGATACAGTTAATGAGATTATGATCTCAAAAAAAAAAAATCCCAACCAACCAACAAAAAACCAGAAAAGCAAAAAACACAGGGCTAGGGGCCTGTGGTGAAGCACTTGTGTGGGATTAAGCTCAAACCAGATAGATCCATAGAGAACTTCTTTTAGCTTTTCTGCTGAGATCTTCCTTTTCCACTTGACAGTTGAAGCCAGTTTAAAATGAAGAGCTGGGGCTGGGGCTGGAACTCAGTACAGAAGGCTTCCTACTACATGTGAAGCCCTGAGTGGGCTCAAAAAAAAAAAAAAGAAGAGTTGAATGAATGCAGATGTGAGTTAGGGATATTCTCTCTCTCTCTCTCTCTCTCTCTCTCTCTCTCTCTCTCTCTCTCTCTCTCTCTCTCTCTCTCTCTCTCTCTGTTGAGGAAGAGGAAGAAAGGAAAAGGAAATGGACTTATTGCTTATTATGGGACTCTCCTTTACTTGCTGGACTAGACCTCTTGATAGACACCTCATGCCAGCCTGGACCTTTGGCACAGGTTAATTACTACTAAGGTTCTTACTGCCTGGACTGCAGAGGGGTGGCATGGGCGGGAGCATTAGGAGGTGTGTGGAGGCCCACATTGGCCTCTGTTGTAATACACTAGGTAGAAACTTGCTGAAAGTAGCCCTTGTTTTATCTTTTGAACTTTTGTCCTAGAACTAGAACTTAGGGCCCAAGCTCTGTCCCTGAGCTTTTGTGCTCAAGGTTGGCATTCTACCACTTGAACTACAGCTTTACTTCTGTTTTTTTCTGTTATTATTTGGAGATGAGAGTCCCATGGACTTTCCATCCCTGGCTGGCTTTGAACAACACTCCTTAGGTCTCAGGCTACTCTGTAGCTAAGATTATAGGCATGAGCCACCAGCATTTGGCTGTCTTTTCATTAAAAAAAATCTTTCTTTAGAACTAGGTCTACCATGACACTAAAGAAGTGCTAAGTCAAGGTTTATAGAGTTGAAGGTAGATGAATTGCCACCCACCAGCCTTCCCAGCCAAGTCCATTTTTGCAGCGTGTCAGCAGAAGGCCATCTTTATGATTTGTCCTTTCCGTCAGCCCTTCCTAAGGACATAGTCCAATTATGGAGTTGTCTGGTCAAGCTATAGTAATCAGATCACAAAGAAGATCTGGAATTTTTTTCCCCTAGTTACTGGGAATGAACAGTTTCTCCTATTGTCTCTCATTTATTCATTTATCTTTGGTACTTATGTTCAGATACAAGCCTGTCATTCTTTTTATTTTTTACTCCCTCCCTCTCTCCCTCCCTCCCTTTCTCCTTTCCTCCTTCTTTACTCTTTTCACTCCTTCTCTCCTTCCATCTTCCTTCCCTTCCATCCTGTGGTACTAAGGTTTGAATTCAGGGCCCCCAGCTTGCTACTTAGGTGCTCTACACTGAGTTTCTTTACTTATAAACCTTTTTGGCACTATTAGTACCAGGACTTGAACTCAGGACCACTTACTTGCTTGCTAGGCAAGAATTGTGCCGCTTGAGACACATCTCTGGCTTTTTTTTTTTCCCTGTAGGTAAGCTCTCACTTTTTACTTGGACTGGCCTAGGACTTTGATCTTCCTACTTGTATGTCCTACATAGCTGAAATCCTAGGCACATTCCACTAACCACCACACTCAGTTTGTTGGTTAATAATTGTTTCTGTTTTTTCCTGTCAGGGGGCTTGAACTGGGGGCCTGCGTGCTGTCCCTAAACTCTTTTACTCAAGTCTAGCTAGTGTTGTACCACTGAGAGTCACAGGGCCACTTCCAGTTTTCTGTGGGTTAATTGGAGGTATATGGACTTTCCTGCCCAGGCTTCCTTTGAACTGTGATCCTTAGATCTCAGCCTCCCAAGTAGCTAGGATTGCAGATGTGAGTCATAGGGTACCTGGCCCCATTCAGATTTTTTGATGAATCCCTTTCATATATTGTGATAGATACATAAACTTGTCTCTGGCAGTGGTACCTACCTACCTGTGAGACTGGGATGGGTGGAGGGATGGGAGACAGAATACCACCATGGCTTCCCGTTCCAAATGGCTAGTGATTACCTTCATTAGATCCCCAAACTTCTCTCTCCAGAGCATCTGATTCCCTCAATGAATTCCAATCTTCTACTGTTATCTCATATGCTTTGCTCACTTTCCTGAATGGAATTTGGTAACTCAGAGACGACTGCTTAATTGTCCTAGGAGTTTAAATGCTTCTTTTTAGAATGTTTAGCTACTTTCCTTTCTTTAGAGAAAAAAAAATTGGGAAGTATATAGCACAGAGAGAAGGAATCTGGACTACAAAATGTTAAAGCTTTCTGCTAAATCCTCCCCAGTTCTTTTATTTTGGTCTACTCATTCCTCGAACTCTTGCCATACTGCCTACCAGCAAGGGTGCCCAGCCATCTGCAAGCAGCTGGGGAAAGTGGAAGCAGCAGCTGGGATGGAGAATCAGATTTTGAGGAAATGAAGCATTTTCAGTGGGATGTCCGTGGCTTGCGTGATCTAGTCAGGAAATTTCATGCAGTTTGACATTTCCCTTCAGGGTTGCCTAGGAAGCTAAGGAAAGCACAGGCTCTGAATGGCGGTTGAGATGGTAATAAATGAGCCGGTCCTGGGCCCAACCATCTGCTTTAAGTAAATTAAGAGCAGAGGCCATATGGGATTTATCTAAAATAGCTATTTCTGTTTCCTGCCTCTCTTCTCACTTTTATCCCTCTTTAGTTGGTTCTTTAAATTGGCTTAAGTTCAAATGGAGATACCTAGCCAAAGATACCCTGGGTTTTCTGTGCTACTTGCCCATCCCTCAATTTAGGCAGCAAACCTCTGAGTCTCATGGGGCTGGGAGTATGGCCTAGTGTAGAGTGCTTGCTTAGTTTTCAGGAAGCCCTGTGTTTGATTCCTTGGTACCACATACACAGAAAAAAGCTGAAAGTGGTGCTGTGGCTCAAGTGGCAGAGTGCTTGCTAGCTTTGAGAAAGCTTAAGGACAGTGTCTAGGCCCTAAGTTCAAGGCCCAGGACTGGCAAAAAACAAAAACAACAAAACATATAAACCGTCTGAGTCTCCAGCAACCCATGCAGGAGTTCTTTTTTGTTTGGTGAGTAGTGGAACTTGAACTCTGAGCCTGGGCTCTGTCCCTGAGCACTTCAGCTCAAAGCTAGTATGCTCTACCACTTGAGCCACAGTACCACTTCCCATTTTCTGGTGAGTCATCTGTGATAAGAGTATCACAGATTTTGGCTCAAGGGTGGGATGTTGCAGCTCAAGGAGAGCACCCAGGCCAAACTCAAGCCCCATGATCCACAGAGAGAGGGGGGGGAAGGGACAGGGGGGAGAGGGAGGGAGGAAGGGGGAAGGGGAGAGGGAGGGGGGAAGGGGAGAGGGAGGGGGGAGGGGGAGGGAAGGAGGGGAGAGAGAGGGAGAGAGAGGGAGAGAGAGAGAGAAAGAAAAGTGGGGCCAGGCTGGGAGTTTGGCTTAGAGGTAGAGTGCTTGCCTAGCATGCACAAAGACCCAGGTTCAATTCCTCAGTACCACATACATAGAAAAAAGCCAAAAGTGGTGCTAAGGCTCAAGTGGTAGAGTTCTAGCCTTGAGAAAGCCCAAAGACAGTGCTCAGGCCCTGAGTACAAGCCCAGGACTGGCAAAAAAAAAAAAAAAAAAAAGTAAAAAAGAAGAGTCTTCATAGACTTTCATGCCCAGGCTGGCTTTGAACCTAGATCCTCAGATCTTAGCCTCCTGAGTAGCTAGGATTACAGGCGTGAGCCACAGGTTCTTCTTTAATTCTGAGTGAATTAAGCATTTTGTTTTGAGAACTGTTGGATTTGAGGCTAATGCCTTGATTTTGAGCCAATGATTTTTATTTTTATTTTTTTAGCTCCTCTTCATTTCACCATCCTCCACCTTTGCCATACATCCTCATTTGTCCCCCCCAGTGGTTTGTCCTCATCTCAACCACAGCTGATCTCAGGCACAGCTGATCAGTGTTATCAGTGTTCCATTTGTGTTAATTACCACTAATATGTTATGCTTTTTTTTTGCCCAGCAAACTAATCTTCATAAATAGTTTTTGTGTTTTTTTTAATTTTAAATCTTGCTATTCTTTTGCTCAGAAATTTGCACTGCTTAGGAATGAGCCAAACACTTCTTTCTGCCTTGAATTCTTCTATCAAGTTCTGGCCTGCCTCTAAACCTCATCCACTTCTTACTGCTCTACCCACATTGGAGACAGTCTGTTAACTTCATTTCCTCAGGAACATACCTATTTCATCCTGTCTCATTTACTTTAGAATAAAATTTATACCCTGCTCTAAAGGTATGGCTTTACTGTCTGATGTTTCTAGCTCAAATGGAAGCTCCTGGAAAGCAGTCTCGTACTTTTATGTAGTTCTTTACTTCAGGCTGGTTAAATATTGGGTGCTGGTTAAATATTGGGTGACAGAAGGAAGGAAAGAAGGAAAGAAAAAAAGGGAGGGATAACTTTGTCATGGTTATGTTTCTAGTGGGATTAGTAAATAAGCCTTTTTTTAAGTGAGGTGGTAATATGCTATGAAAAAATGTTAATGGTGGCGCATGCCTGTGATGCTAGCTACTCATCAGGCTGAGATGAAGATCAAGGTTTGAAGCCAGCCCAGGCAGATACATCTGAACAACTCCATCTCTAATTCATCAGTAAAGACTGGAAGTAGAAATGTCGCTCAAGTAATAGAGAGCCAGCCTTGAGCAAAATAGCCAAGTGAGAGCTGCAAAGGTAAATAGAATGTCATAGAAAAGTTTCCCAGGAAATGACATTTGAGCAAAGACGTCATAGCAGTGAACCTGAATTCTGTAAGAAGGGAATTTAATCATTATAAAACAAAGCTGTGGTTAAAGCTCATGGGACAGTACTTGCCTGGTACATACAAAGTCCTAGGCTGAACCTCAATACTCAGCAAAATAAAGAAAAACAATGCAAAGCCAAACAAAACACAGCAGCTGCCAGGCAGAATAGCTTAAGCCTCTAACTCTACTTGGGAGATGGAAATCAGGGGATTGTGGTTCAAAGCCAGCCCTGGTATAAAAGTTCACAGGCGTCCATATCAACCAATGGCTGCAGCATGGGCCTATCATCTCCAGCAATCCAGCAACATGAGACAGCACAAGTAGGAAGATCAAAGTCCAGGCTGGCCTGGGCATAAAGTCAGATCCTACTTCAAAAATAAGTAATCAAGCTGTGTGCTGGTAACTCACTTCTGTAACTTTAGCTATTTAGGAAGCTGAGATCCAGAGGATCATGATATGAGGCCAGCCTAGGCAGGAAAATTCTTGAAACCATATCTCCAAAATAACCAGCTAAAAGCAGGGCTGGAGATAGGGCTCAAGTAATAGAATCCCAGCCAAACAAGTGATCAAAAGAAGTACCAAGGCCATGTGGTCAGTCCCTAACATGCCTAAAATGCCATAAAAAAAGAAAAGGGAAGGGAGAGATTGAGGAAAGAGATTTGAGAAGAAGGAAGGAGGGGAGTGAGAGGTGAGTTTGATAGGATAGGCATGTATGTACGGAGATGTAATTAAATCCCTTTGTACAACTAATAGATATGGTAATACAAATCTTTCTTCAAGTCTATTCTTGGGTGGAGAATAGCTCAGTAGTAGAACACTTGCCACGTATGTGTGATACCCTGGATTTGAAAACTCAGACCAAGCATCTGGTGGTTTATACCTGTAATCTTAGCTGAGATCTGAGATTCACAGTTAGAAGTCAAGCCTGAGCAGGAAAATCCATGAGACTCATGTCAATTAACTACCAAAAAAAAAAAAAAAAAAAAAAGCTGAAGTGGAGCTGTGGCTCAAGTGGTAAAACATGAGCCTTGACTGGCAAAAGCTAAGGACAGTATCTAGGCCTTGAATTTAAGTCTTCAAATTGGCACATGTACACACATACACACACACACTTAAACAAACAAAAGACTGGAAGGAAATGCTCCAAAATATAATAGTGTTCTTTACATGATTTAGTCATTTGTGTCTTATTCTTTGTATATCCTCCAATTTCCATATTTTCTGCAGGGCATATACATATCTTTTAGATTGGAAAAAGTAGTTTTGATTATAAATATGGGTCACAATTAAATCTGGAGGCTCTCCAGTCAATAAATTCCTCTTGTAAGTGGTAAGGTTCAGGGAGCTGAGGACACACTGCATTTTGTGGGAAGCACTACACAGACAGGAAGAGCCCCCTCCTCAGTCCAGCAGAGTTTAATGGTTGCTGTTACTAGAAGACGCCAACAAGAAACCGGCAGAGCAGGTCTATAAGAGTGTGTGGAGCACAGCAGAGGTGAACCTAGGATTAGCACATTGCGGGCAGATGAACTGACAAACACTGAACTTGAGCCCCTTCCTGTACAGTCTTCTTAGGTTCTCAGTCACTGCAGGACAGGACGCTTGACACTTCAGAGCAGAAACAAAGCCAGGGGTGGAGAGAGGACACTTTTGTGCCATATAAGGTTTCTAAGCAACAATTTACAACGTCCATCAACCTTTAAGAACTAGTCTAAGATGTTCATCTGGTTTCCCCAGTGGCAGAGTTGACATGCTGATGAGGTGGGCAGCATTTGGCTGCTGCCTCACTTTTTACCTCTACTTATCCCACCTACTGTGCACCTCCTATATTGTGTGTAGCAAAACAGCATCTTGATAAACCAGGTGCAGTGTATGCCCATAATCCCTGCCTCTTGGGAGACTGAGGCAGGAGGATGGCAAATTTGACAATAGCCTGAATAGCATAATAACTAAAATAAAGGTTAAGAAGTTTAGATGTCTTCATGTTTTCTAGACTTCTGTGTCTTCAGTCTTCTGCCTAGACTATTCCTCTTTTCAGTCATAGCTTTAAGGGCCCAAACATACTTTTCAAGAATCAGCTCAGGGCCTGGAGTGTGGTCTAGTGGGAGAGTGCTTGCCTAGCATGCATGAAGCCCTGGGTTCGATTCCTTGGCATCACACACACAGAAAAAGATGGAAGTATTGCTGTGGCTCATGAGTAGAGTGTTAGCCTTGAGAAAGCCCAAGGACAGTGCCCAGGCCCTGAGTTTAAGCACCAGAACTAGCAAAAAAAAAAAAAAAAAAAAAAAAAGAAAAGAAAAGAAAAGTGTCAGCCCAAATTTTAACTTTTTGTGGGGCTGTTTTGTTGTTGTTTTTGCTAACCCCATACCAGCAATTAAGCACAGAACATGAGAAAGTCATGATTTCTGAACTCCCTGAGATCAAAGATTCTTTTTTTTATTGTAATTAATAAAAGGGTTATACGATGTTTGCCAGATAGAAGGTGCATTAATTCACATACATTGGAGATCAAAGATTCTTTTACTCATCTTCCCAGAGTCTATCACTATGTCTGACATACAGTGAAGGCTAAGTGTATCTGAACCAATGAATTTTCATTGAAAGATACAGGAATTTAGAATTTTTTAAAAAAAATGCCAGTCCTGGGATTTGAACTCAGGACCTTGGTTGGCACTGTCCCTGAGCTTTTATGCTCAAGGCTGGTCCTCTATCACTTGAGTCACTTCCACAATAGTGGAAACTCCACTTTCATTGTTTTGCTGGTTAACTATAGGTATAACTCTCATGAACCTTCTTGCTCTATCTGGCTTTGAACTGTGATCCTCAGATCTCAGCCCTTTGAATAGCCAGTATTACAGAAATACGCCATCAGTGCCCCACTAAGAATAAATGTTAAATTCTATCTCTTCATCAGTCCATTTGTTTATCTGTGCATGCAGCTATCAAGTAACCTTTATCAAATACCTACAGTGAGCCAGGCAGATATGTGACCTTGTCATAACTATGCTACCAAAAGAAAAGACAGGTATTATAACTTCATTTTTTCCCAGTTGTACTTACTGTGACCTGAAATTCAATTATATATGTTTTTGTCTAGTATCTTCTTCTCTTAGACTAAATTAAGCTCTTGGATGAGAGGGACTTTATCTTATTTGCCACTGTGTCTAGAATAGTGTTCACTACTTTTTAGGTATTTGATTAATATTGGTTGGGTGGAACCTTCTGTGGTGGTCCACACCTGTAGTCTCAGCACTCAGGAAGCAGAGGCAGAGGCATGAATTTATGTGAGTTCAAGGCCAGACTGAGCTACTGAGATGAGGGAAGACCTCATCTCAAAAAACATAAGCCAGGCGAGGTGGCTCACACCTGTAATCCTAGCTACTCAGGAGGCTGAGGTCTGAAGATCACGATTCAAAGCCAGCCCTGGCATTAAAGTCCCAGAGATTTTTTTTTACATTTGAAAAAAATAATAGCTTTTTAAAAATTGTAATTAATAGAAGTGTTAGAGTTATATTTGCCAGATAGAAGGTTCAATGATCCGGTTCAATTCCTTGGTACCACATACATAGAAAAAGTGCCAGACCCAAAGGAACATAGGCTCAGTGGTGTCCCTCATTTGTAATAATTAGTATAAACCTTGTACTCTCCTAGCAGAGGATTACAATTGCTCAAAACCTAGATACATAAGGCCATATAGGATAAGGCCATAAATGAAAGGATGCCCAGGATATGGAAACAAGAGCCATATATGTGTGATCATTTTTCTTAATGTACTATGTTATTTCTCATCTCTTTTGTTGTCCCTTGGTTATTCTCATATTGTTACAGTATCTTACTTTGTTATCTGGTATGTTATATATATGATTATTTGTTTATTTGAAATAGGAAAGGGAAGGGGGGAAACCAAGTCCCAGAGATTCTTATGTCCAATTAAGATTCTTATCTTGAGGGGCTGGGGAGTTTGGCCTAGTGGTAGAGTGCTTGGGTTCAATTCCTTGGTACCACATACATAGAAAAAAGCCGGAAGTGGTGCTGAGGCTCAAGTGGTAGAGCTCTAGCCTTGAGAAAGTCCAAGGACAAGGCTCATGCCCTGAGCTCAAGCCCAGGACTGGCAAAAAAAAAAAAAAAAAGATTCTTATCTCGAATTAACCTCTAGAAAATTGGAAGTGGTGCTGTGGCTCCAGAGGTAGGGTGGTAGCCTTGAGCTAAAGAGCTCAGGGACAGTACCTAGACCCAGAGTTCAAGACATGACACGCCCCCCACAAATATATATATATATGCATATATATATAATATATTAAACAAATGAATAAAATATGCTCGTTTTGGTTAACTGAAAGAACTAGAACTATATGGTCTCATTTAAAAGAAGTAAGGATGGAGGCTGGGAGGTTAGCCTAGTGGTAAAGTGCTTGCCAAGCATGCATGAAAACCCAGGTTTGATTCCTAGGTACCACATACAGAGAAAAACTGGAAGTGGTGCTGTGACTCAAGTGGTAGAGCACTAGCCTTGAGAAAAGTCCAAGGACAGTGCTCAGGCCCTGAGATCAAGCCCAGGACTGGCAAAAAAAAAAAAAAAAAAGTAAGAATGAATAGGGTAAATTTGATCAAAGTGTGTCATGTACATGTTGTAACTATCAGAAGAAACCCCTTTGTTCCCTCAGCATTCAGATGAGTGCCATTAAGAGTTAACTCAGGGCCCAGAGGCATTGTTGTAGACTGGACTTCAAATAGATATCTGGCAAGCCAAAGACATGTGTGACCTGGCCTTTGTACTACGCTGGGATGTTAAAGTCTTACTTTTGGCTAAATTTTGATAATATATCTGACAATGTAAATTTGTAAGTTAAAAAGCTATTATTTTCAGGGCCAGGAGTTTGGTCTAGTGGTAGGGTGCTTGCCTAGCATGCACGAAGACCTGGGTTCGATTCCTCGGTACTACATACATAGAAAAAAGCCGGAAGTGATGCTGAGGCTCAAGTGGTAGAGCTCTGGCCTTGAGAAAGTCCAAGGACAGTGCTCAGACCCTGAGCTCAAAGCCCAGGACTGGCAAAAAAAAAATCTGTCATTTTCAGCTGGCCACAGTAGCTCACATCTGTAATCCTAGCTACTCAGGAAGCTGAGATCTGAGGATTATGATTCCAAGCCAGCCTGGGGCAGGGAAGTCCAAGAGGCTTTTATCTCCAATCAAGCATTAGGAAATTGGAACTGGTGCTCCAAGTGTTAGAGCACTAGCCTTGAGCAGAAAAAGCTCAGGAACAGCACCCAGGCCCTGAATTCAAGCCCCACAGCAATAGCAGCAGCAACAACAACAAAAGCTACCCTTGTCCCAAAGCAACTTTGAGGCCATTAGGGGTGAGTGCCAATGTCCCCTCAGGACATTTGTGAGGTTCCTTTCTCCCTTAGTTAGGCCTCTTGTGTATGCAGATATGTTCTGTGTTCCCTGTTTCTGCTGCAGTCAGCATGACTACATAGAGCCCATTATACCATTTATATATCTAGACTGGTATTAAACCAGGATGCACAAATAGACAGGTCATAATTTTTAAAATAGTAAATACAAAATTCACAAGTTTTAAAAAGCTGTCTTCCTCCCATATGGTACTGGGCATCAAACCCAAGGCCTCACCTGTGGTAGCTAAGTACTCTACCACTGTCACACCCTCAGCCCTAATGGTGCTCCTCCCTAGACCTGTTACATTAAACATTTATCAAAACTACTCACATGCTTTAATGCTTGGTGTGGTGGCTCACTCTTGTAATTCCAACATTTGGAAGGGTGAGACAGAAGATTTCTCAGTTTGACATTGGGCCATATAAGTAAGTCCCAGACAAGCGTCTACTAACAGAGACCTGATCTCAAACAAAACAAAACTCAACAAAACAGAAACAAGACTCAGCAGAAGTGCTGAGGGCCCTGATCTTGCCCTTAACAGCTGTTGCTTTATTCTAGGTGACCAGAAATTTCAAGCTGGTCTCTTGGAATAAATGGATTTCAGAGAGGTCCTTTAACGCATCATGACTTTTGCTGCTTCTACTTGAGTGGTCCCCAGATTCTCAGTTCCTATGCACACCAATTGGCCGAAGTTGAAGCAGAGAAAACAGGGATGCATAGATGTGTGATTCATGGAGTGATTAAATGCCACAGTTAGCCAGAAAAGAAACCCTCTGTGTGTAATTTCTCCCTAACATTATGAGAAGACAAACTAGGGTAGAAGTCTAGAAGTTTGGCCTAAAGGCACACAGCAACATTAGGGACAGAAATACTCCTTTCCTTGAGAAATCATGGAGTCTTGTGGATCTTTCCCAGAAGAAAGTCCATCCCTTTTTCTGAACTGGATAGCTTGACTAATGTCATTTCTTCTCAAAAAAAGTTTCTCTTTGTCTCCCCAGATAACAAGTTTCACCAAGTTCTCTCTGCTATATATTCTACACATGCTGACCGGTACCAGGCAGAAATATAGCTATAATATCCGACTCTTGTCCTCTCCATGCCCTTAGCCCTTCTTAGCCAAGAGTCACATTCCAGCTCATAAATAGCATCAAAGAGAAGTGGCTTTGGGGGTAGGGAACAGTGGCATAAGTAGAAGGCAGGGACCTCCAAGCCATGTCTAGCAGAGCCGACAGGCTTTTCTTTGTCCATTGTTAACTGACCATGAATTAATCATTGGCGGTCCATTGCTGACCCTAGACGGACAAGGAGGCAGCAAGCAGAGGAAGTCTCTCATTCCCCCCACAAGCCACCAAATCCATTACAAAGCTTTGGTAAGTTGACACTTCTTACACATCTGAGGTATTGAATGTATATGTGTTGTAACACATGTGCCACTAGCCCATGACTTTAGAGGACCTCAGGTCAGATTGTTCCGGATTCCAGGTGCAACTTAATGTGACATGGCAGCTAAGTTTCCATTTACTTGTCTCCCAGGTGGTGATGTCACTTGCTGGGAGTCTTCTGGGCCATAGATGACTTGTGTTGCATGTACTGTGGTTGTAACATATATATATATATATATATATTTTTTTTTTTGTTGTTTTGTTTTGTTTTGTTTTTGTTTTTGTTTTTGTCGTGGGACTTGAATTCTGGGCCTGGGCACTGTCCCTGAACTCTTCAGCTCAAGGCTACCGCCCTACCGCTTGAGTCATAGCACCTTGAACTATAGGGCCTTCTAGTTTTCTGGTGATTAATTGGAGATAAGAGTCTCACAGACTTTTTAGTACCTGGGCTGGCTTTGAACCACGATCCTCAGATCTCAGCCTCCTGAGTAGCTAGGATTACAGGTGAGAGCCAGCTTTAATTTAACAATATTTAATTTATTTATTTATTTTTGCCAGTCCTTTGGCTTGAACTCGGGGCCTGGGCACTGTCCTTGGACTCTTATTTTGTTCAAGGCTTGCATTTTGCCACTTGAGCCACAGAACCACTTTTGGCTTTTTCTATGTATGTGGTACTAGGAATCAAACCCAGGGCTTCATGCATGCTAAGTGAGCACTCTACTACTTGGCCAAACTCCCGGCCGATTTGGCAATATTTTAACATTACTTGCTATGTAGCTTAGCTGACCTCAAACTCATGATCCTCCTACCTCAGCCTCCTGAGTACTACAGTTATAGATGCATGCTACCATATTGGGCATGAAAGTATATACTTGGTTTGCTTAGAAATATGTTTTGCAAAATTTGAGATAAGATCTATTATTTTAAAGTGGACTAAAAAGCAGTAAAACACAAAATTGAATAAAAAATATGTATATATATCTTCCTCCAAAGAAGATACAGAAATGGCAAAAATACTGTAGCTTCTACATAAATGAAAATCAAAACCACAAGGTGTGGTCATAATCTTAGGATCAGAAAAAATAATGTTTGAGGCCAGCATGGGCTCCATAGAGAGTTTGAGGCTATTTTGGATTATACAGTGAGGCTCAAGTCTCAATCCTCCTATAAACACAAGCAAACTAAAAACAAAAATGAAACAAACAAACAAAAAAGAATCCTGGACAACCAACCAGTTAACCACCACCACCAAAAACAAAAACAAAATTCATGATGGGAAACCACCTAGGGTATCTATTATCAAATGAATGGCAGATTAGTGTTGGAGTGGATGTAGAGAAGATGGGCACAGTTGATGGTAGTGTGAAAGTGTATGTGCTGTATGACATAGTGGCATTCACCTATAATTCCAACATTCAGGAGACAGAGATAGGCCAGACTGGGATACATAAGAGAGATCCTGTCTCAGAAACAAAACAAAACAAACACAAAGAACCAATGAGGCCTCCCAGGCCACGTATACCTGTTGGACAGCCAGCTTGTGCTGAGTGGCCACTTCTCTCTTTTGGTGAACTTGGCCTTTGCTATTCTTGTCAGGCCCTAGAAGACTGTCTTTTTCCTATTACATGACCTACTTAGCTACTATAAGCTTTTAAGCCTGTAACTTCCTTTGTAGCATTACTATCTATAGTTGTTTGACCTTCTGGAAACTTAGTTTGTGAACATTGTATGCTTATAGATTTTTAAAAAAAGATTATGTCTTACTATATAGCCCAAGCTAGCCTTGAACTTCTGCTCCTTAGCCTCCCTAGGGACTTAGGGACCTAGGGAGAGACTTACCTCATTATAGACACGATATTATCAGGGGCTAGGGAGATGGTCAGAGGATAAACATTTCAATTAGGTAAGATGAAATAAAAACAAATAGTATTGTAGTTAATAAGATTGTATCATGTTCAAGATTTTAAATATTAGTACCAAAAATGAGTATGTAATGTATGTGAATTGGTTTGATTTAATATACAATGAAAATTAATTGCTAGAGAAATGAAATGAGAAATCTCAAAGACATAAACACAAACCTTGTTTTCTAAGTAATACACACACACACACACACACACACACACACACACAATGATTCCACCAACATTCTAGTTGCTAAGACTTACTCTCATTTTCTGTATTTACCTTGTTATGGAGGCAAGGTGCATAGTCCACGTTTTGGGTATATGCCACTTGCTCTATTTTTTTTTTTCTTCTCAAGTCCAGGGGCTTGGACTCTTGGCCTGGGCGCTATCTCTGAGCTCTTCAGCTCAAGGCTACCGCCCTACCTCTGAGCCACAGCACTTCTGGTTTTCTGGTGGTTAACTGGAGATAAGAGTCTCATGGACTTTAGTGCCTGGGCTGGCTTTTGACTGCAATCCTCACATCTCAGCTTCCTGAGTATAGGGTTATAGGTGTGAGCCACTGTGCCTGGACCCCTTGCCCTATCTTTATCTTTGCAGTTAGTTGGACAGTTAGTATTTGTCGCACTGTGTAATCTGAAGGATAAAGATGGGTTGGATTGTGAATAGTATAGCCTTTTATTTTTTTCTTTTTGTACCAGAAATTGAACTTGTCATACTTACTAGAAAGGTACTCTACTACTTGTGCCATACTTCCAGTCCTCATAAACCTCTTTCTTTTCTTTTCTTTTTTAAATTTTACTTTATTGTTGGGGTAATATATAGAGGGGTTACAATTGCTTCTTAAACATCGATACCCCTTCCCATGCTTTTTTCCCCCCCACGTTCCCTCCTCATAAACCCTTTTTCTGGTAATCTTAATCTCCATGGACAAAACAATGTATGTTATAATACTCAACTCTGCAATTATAGGACAAAAGTATCAGAAATGATAACTCAATGATGAGTGTGACTGTCCTAATAAACATTTGTCCCTGGGCAGTGTAAGCCTAGCACTTTGGAGGCAGTACTGAGCATTCAAAGCTAGCCTATGTAGCATACTGAGACAGAAAACCCCAAACAACAGAACCCAAGCTTGGTGCTAGTGACTTTCACCTGTAATCCTAGCTACTCAGGAGGCTGCGATCTGAGGATCATAGTTTGAAGCCAGCCCTGGTAGGAAGGTCCACGAGATGCTTTTCTCCAATTAATCATCCCAAACCAGGAAGTGGTGTTATGGCTCAAAGTGGTAGAGCACTAGTCTTGAGCAAAAAGCTCAGGGACAGCACCTGAGTTTAAGCCCCATGACTGACCAAAACAAAATAAAACAAAAAAACCCTTATTTATAGTCAATGACATTTTAAATTTATATAATTTTTGGTCACAAATTACCATTCTCTTGATTTTTTTTGTGTGTACCAGTTCTGGGGCTTGAACTCAGGACCTGGGCACTGTCCCTAAGCTGTTTTGTTCAAGGCTAGCACATTACCATTTGAGCTACAGTGCCACTTCTAGCTTTTTCTGTGTATGTGGTACTGAGGAATCGAACCCAGGGCTTCATACATGCTGGGCAAGCAGTCTACCACCACTGAGCCACATTCCCAGACAAAAGGACAGGTTATTTTTTTATATATATTTTTTATTGTAACTAATAGAAGGGTTACATTATATTCACCAGATAGAAGGGGGATTACTTCACAAATAATGATACCCTTTCTCATGTCTTGGCCCCCATTTCCTTCCCCCCACCCTCACCCCTCATCTTGTTTTCTCCCACTTCCCTATCCTATTTCAAATAACCACATAAACATATATAGTATAGTATATCAGATAACAAGGTATAACCACATGAGATAACCAAGGGACAGCAAAAGAGATGAAAGATAATATAGTATATTAAGGACAACAATCATTCATTATATGGCTTTTGTTTCTATATCCTGGAGGTCCTTTCATTTAGCATCATACTATATGGACTTATGTATCTAGGTTTTGTTCTACTGTAAATCTCTGCTAGGAGAGCCCAAGGTTTCTACTGAATTTTTTTTTAAGTAGTCCTGGGACTTGAATTCAGGGCTTGAGCACTGTTCTTCCTTGAGCCTTCTGAAGGCTAGTGCTCTACCACACCATTTCCAGGCATTTCTGTGTATGTGGTACCAAGGATTTGAACCTAGGGCTTAGTGCATGCTAGGCAAGTACTGTACCACTAGGCCACACAGCTGGCCCCCTTCTTTTGTTTTTTTCAACCATTTTTCCAATCTTAACATTTTTATTTGATAGTTGTATATTTACACACTTCCTCATGGCCTCATAGGCTCATGGAATATTAAGAATTGCCACCCTCATGGGGCACCTGCTGTACTTCCTACCTTTTTTCTCTCAGGAAGATGTGTAATGTCACACAAAGCATGTTTCTCAGAATTTCAACTTTCTAGGAAAGTTTTTTTTGTGTGTATTTATCCTTTTGGGAGATGTTTATGCTAGAGTAAGAGAGGATTTATCAAGAATCATAAAAAGCCTGTTTACCTAGTTTAGCATTGATGGAGGATTCTTTATGGTAATAAGATGAAAATTAACATGTTAGTAAGCCCAAAGCTGGACCACACCCAGAACATTTTCAAAAATATATCAGGACTAAATTCACCTCTGAGTCTGAGCAATGTTCAGTGGCTTCTCAGGCATTATCTGATACTGATTCTTAGGTTCAGAACTAAAAATATTAGGAAGGATAGCTTCATAATGCATTGGTATTTGGTCTTGGGGCTTCTTATCATAGCTAGAGAACTCCAGGGTCCTCTTTAATTTGAAAGGGGAGATGTCCCAAAGGCATCGGATTTTGGTGATATCTTACAGATGCTTTTGACTTTTTATTCAAAGTGTCCAGTCTAGGAGCAATGGTAAGCATGTATTCAACCTGTTTGTTTTAATTTAGCTATAAGGCTTATGGGATATTTTTCTAGGTGAAGGATAATTATCATGACTACATGGAGTTCATGGAGACAAGCCATCATGTAAATGATTTTTCTACGTATAATAGGTTCATAACAGAGAAATGGGAGTAAGTTCTGAGAGCATACAGAGAACTTGAAGGGTTCTCATTACAGGCAGGACAAAGATCTCAGCGGGGCGTGGCGGCTCACGCCTGTAACCTCTCAGGGGGCTGAGATCTGAGGACCCAGGTTCAAAGCCAGCCCAGGCACAAAAGTCCAAAAGAGTCTTATCTCTAATTAAGATTCTTAGCTTCGGGGCCGGGAGTTTGGCCTAGTGGTTAAAGTGCTTGCCTGGCATGCATGAAGACCCGGGTTCGATTCCTCGGTACCACATATAGAAAAAAAAAAAAAAACCGGAAGTGGTGCTGAGGCTCAAGTGATAGAGCTCTAGCCTTGAGAAAGAAAGTCCAAAGACAGTGCTCAGGCCTTGAGCTCAAGCCCAGGACTGGCAAAAAAAAAAAAAGATTCTTAGCTTCAGTTAACCACTAGAAAACTGGAAGTGGTGCTGTGCTCCAGAGGTAGGGCAATAGCCTTGAGCTGAAGAGCTCAGGGACAACGTCCAGACTCAGAGTTCAATCCCCACGAGACGGACAAGAAAAAAAAATCTTCCCTTCTCCTGGGAGTGGGAGGCCAACACTGCAATCTGAAAGGTAAACAACTGGCTGTGGGGAAAGGAGGAGGGGAGTGGCCCCTGGAGGAGGGAAACCCATGTGTAAGGCTGCAGCTGGAGATGTTGATGGCAGGGATACGTACTCAATTTGTCTGCAGGGGAGAGAGGATGAAAGAGGATGGGGTAATAGATGAGGTAGGTTTGTGAGAACCAACTAAGGTATTATACATGAAATGCTCTAGAATAATACTTGCAACTTGGTCAGCTACTCGCAATATACTCAGGGCAAAGCCCATCCTACGAAATCACTAACGTCCTGTTCATTCTAGACTTGAATCACATTGCTTAGGATCTTGAGATGTCTTGTCCTTCGCACTTGGAATCCTGGGGTTTCAAAATAATAGTAAGAACTTGTTCTTTGCACTGTGGTCATTTGCCTCTCATTATGCCACAACTGCTTTGAGCCAAGTGTCTGAGATGCTTATGAGTCATGGAGTGGTATACAGGTCCAGACTGCCACAGGGAACTTCCTGTTGGCCAGTGGCCAAGGAAGCTGGGAGAGTCAAGCATAGAAATACCATCCTATGGTCCTGAACTCATTGCCAAAGACAGCTGAGGAAGCTGGGCCAGCGTGTCTGGCTTTGCCCTGTTAAACAAGGGGCAAAGGTTCTGAAGGAACCTTGGGTTTTACAGCATCTCAGTAGGAAGTTGGACTTATGGTTCAGTTTTATTTTCTCTCCTGGAAAGCCAACCATACACATAAACTCGTGATATTGTCTTCAAAGATAAAAGCAGTTTATGAATGTACTTAGTCAATACAATCCTTCCCCCTTATCTGAGGGCAGTCTGTTTCAAAATATTCTTTATATACAGAAATACTGGAGAGTATCAAGCTGTATATTATATCTGATGGCTTTTTTCCTTTGCTGATATATCTATAATAACATTTAATTTATAAATTGGGTTCAGTAAGGGATTAATAATAACAAATAATGAAATAGAACAAATTTCACATTGTAATATAACAAGTTATATAAAACATGATTTCTGAAATTTTTCGTTTAGTGTTTTCAAGCAAAAGGTGACTAGGTAGTTGAAGACAGACTTTTTAAAATATTTTTATTGTAATTAATAAAAGGGTTACATGATATTTGCCAGATAGAAGGTGCATTAATTCACATACATTGATACCCTTTCACATGTCTTGGTACCCATTACCCTCCCCCCACCCACCACCCACTCCCCGTATTGGTTTTCCCCCCTTCCCTATCAAGTTTCAGATAACCAAATACAAGTAAATTCAATATATCAGATAACAAAGTGAGATCCTGTAACAATATGAGATACCCAAGGGACAGCAAAGGAGATAAGGGATAACATAGTACATTAAGGACAACAATCATTCGTTGTATGGCTTTTGTTTCAATATCCTAGAGGTCCTTTCAATTAGCTTCATACTATATGGCCTTATGTATCAAGGTTTTGCTCTATTGCAGATCTCTGCTAGTAGAGCCTAAGGTTTCTACTGATTATGACAGATGAGGGAAACCATTGAGCCTAAGTGCCTTTGAGTCTGGCTTACTTCACTTAATATGATTTTTTCTAAGTCTTTCCATTTCCTAACAAATGGGTCAATGTCATTCTTTCTGACAGCAGCATAGAATTCCATTGTGTACAAATACCACAACTTGTTGATCCACTCATCAACTGAGGGACATCTAGGTTGGTTCCATATCTTTGCTATGGTGAATAATGCTGCAATGAACATTGTTGTGCTAGTGGATTTAGTATGCCCTAGTTTCTGGATGGTTGGGTAAATGCCAAGTAGTGGAATTGCTCGGTCATAGGGGAGTTCTATGTTTAGCCTTTTGAGGCACTGCCATACTGCTTTCCATAGTGGTTGAATGGGTTTGCACTCCCACCAACAGTGTAGTAGTGATCCCTCCTGGCCACATCCCCTCCAGCATCTGTTGTTATTAGTTTTTTTGATTCTGGCCATTCTAACTGGAGTGAGGTGGAATCTTAGAGTTGTTTTGATTTGCATTTCTTTTATGACCAGAGATGTTGAGTATTTCTTCATTTTTGTTTCTTCTTCAGAGAAGACTCTCTTTAAGTCTTTGGCCCATCTTTTAATAGGATTGTTGTTACTTTGGAGATTAGTTTTGGATTGATTCAATTTTTTGAGCTGTTGATATATTTTAGATATGGGGCCTTTGTCTGTTGTATCGTTGGTGAAGATCTTCTCCCACTCTGTAGGCTTCCTAATTAGTTTACTAGCTCTGAACATAGGAACTATACCGCAAGAAATGGAGGCCACCGATACTTTGGACCTTAGGGGACCTGGACATTATCTATTTATAGGAATTCCTGAAGTTTAGAAAGCATGGAGGTAAATGAGTCTGGAAAAGCAGGCAGACAAATTGTAAAGGATAAATAAACTAAAAAAAAATATATATATATGTTATGGTTAGAGAGGTTATGGGGACTAGAAATGGATGTTTAAAAAGAACTGGATGAAGCTGGGTGCAGTGGCTTACTCCTGTAATCCTAGCTACTCAGGAGCCTAAGATCTGAGGATCGCAGTTCAAAGCCAGCTCCAGCACTACAGACCAGACAGGTGAGACTCTTATCTCCAAATAACCACAAGAAAACTGGAAATGGCATGCACTGTGGCTTAAGGCTATTGCCCTTGAGCTGAAGAGCTTAGGGACAATGCCCAGGCCTAGGGGTAGGGTGGTAGCCTTGAGCTGAAGAGCTCAGGAACAGTGCCCAAACCCACAGTTCAAGCCCCACCACCCATAAAAAAAAAAAAAGAACTTGGTGAGGAAGTGGCACTGAGGCTTAAATGGAAGAGTGCCCAGAATTTAATCCCCACAACTGGCAAAAACAAAACAAAACAAAACTGAATGATTAGCAGGGCATCTAAGTAGCAGAGCTCTTGCCCAGAATGTCAGATGCCCTGAGTTGGATCTCCAGCAGTAAGATAGATAGATAGATAGATGGATGGATGAATAGATAGATGGATGGATAGATAGACAGATAGATAGATAGACAGATTCTGGGGCTGGTGACTTATGCTTATAATCGTAGCTACTCAGGAAGCTGAGTTCTAAAAGATCTCAATTTGAGGCTAGCCAGGCAAGAAAGTCCATGAGTCTCCTTGTTTCCACTTAACCACCCAAAAGCCAGAAGTGGAGCTGTGGCTCAAGTGGTAGAGCACTAACTTTGAATAAAAAAGCTAAGAGACAGAACCCAGCTCCTGAGTTCACATTGTAGTACTGGCACAAAAATAATTAAAGCCATAGATAAAGATAATAGAAAGAGAAGAAAGAAGACTGGAAAGGTGGCTTAGTGGTAGAGTGTTTGCCTAACATGCTTGAAAAACTGGGTTGTATTCCTCAGTATCACATAAGCAGAAAAAGCCAGAAGTAGCTCTATAGCTCAAGTGGTAGAACGCTAGCCTCGAATAAAGATGCTCAGGGAGAGTGCCCAGTCCCTGAGTCCAAGCCCCAGAATTGGCAAAAAACCACAACCAGAACCACAGTGACAAAAGATAGAAAAAAGAGAAAGAACTGAAAAATGTTTCATGAAGAGTGAGACTCAGACAAGAAAAGACAAGGGACTGATAAGGTAATGAGCAAGATCAGAAAAGACAGACTTTTGAAGTAATTAAGTTAGTGTTGACCAATTTTATGGATTTCACAAAAGGTGGGGTTAATGAGAGGAAAAGATAATGAGTGACAATGACAACCTGGCTTCTGGCTGGGCCTGCTGGGTGGGTGGTGGGGCTGTGACTCATAGCTTACAGACCTTGTAATAGGAGGTTGGATTCTCTTGGACAGCTTCCAAAAGGTTTTAATTAACATAGTACCAAAAAGGAGCAAAACCACCACAACCAGAATAGCAAGCTGGTAAGCTTCTAGAAAGTGAGAGAAGAAGAGCAAGCTTCATAGATCCGGCTCTTGTCAATTCCATTGTACAATAAGCTAAAAGTAGATAGTTCTTCATTGAAGAAGACGAACTGACAGTAAAGACATTTTTGACCCAGTTTCTGTGCTCTATTATGTGATTGAATCCTGCCCTGTCTTGCCTGTATGAACAAGCATGGATTTACATAATGTCCTAGAAATAAATATAGTAGTTCCATTGGTTTACCATGATCCAGACTAGTTTTCCTAGAGTGCTCTTCCTTCTGTGTTCTACCTAATGCATTCCTGTGCATGATTCAAGGCCCCATCTGCATCTGGCCTTCTGGAACCTATTCCATATGATGTCAGCCTGCATTTAGCTCCTTACCCCAACATTCCTTTGCATCACTTGGGGTTTATTATAGGTTGCCTTGAATAGCACCGTCATATGCTATGAATCTGCCAGGGAGTCCATAATCAAATTTACCTGGTGTAGTTCACTTGAATCTATGTGCCTACATTCGTATTCAGGTCACTTGTACTCTTGCACAAGACAGCAGAAATGACAGGCCACATCTTTGAGGTGTGCCCATTGATCCATTCACTCAGCAGATATTTACTGTGTATTTTCCATGTAGGTGCATGATCCAGCCCTAGTGCACCTCACTGGCCTGCTCTCCCCTCATTCAATAGCTTTCCAGCCATCGCCACTTGTTTTTTGATCTGAAGCTTTCTATTTCCTTTCCCAATTGCCTGGAGTGTCTGTATGCCTATCTATCTTGTCTGTCTGTCTGCTTTTATCCTCTTTGTCATTGAAGTCATCAATGTATACAAGGGGAGTTTCTCTGTGACATTTCCACACATGTTTGCAACATAATAAACTTAATTCCTCAATCACTTTTCCTTACTCCCTCCTCCTGTCTTAAACAGCTTTGACAGATTTTTCCCCCCCCAATCCTGGGGCTTGAACTCAGGGCCTGAGCACTGTCCTTGGTCTTTGTCTAGGCTAGAGATCTACTGCTTGGGCCACAGCACCACTTCTGGCTTTTTCTATGTATGTGGTATTGAGGAATCAAACCCAGGTCTTCATGCATGCTAGGCAAGCACTCTACCACTAGGCCAAACTCCCAGCTCCCAGTTTCAACAGATTTTTTTTTTTTTTTTTCAGCTCAAGGCTACTACCCTTGTGCCTGGGCATTGTCCCTCAGCTCTTCAGCTCAAGGCTACTGCCCTACCCCTTGAGCCAAAGCGCAACTTCCTGTTTTCTTGTGATTAATTGGAGATAAGAGTCTCCAGTTCTTTAGTGCCTGGGCTGGCTTTGAACCGCAATCCTCAGATCTCAGCCTCCCGAGTAACTAGGATTACAGGTGTGAGCCACCGGACTCTACTAAATTTATCTTAAGCATTTTTTAATTTTATTTTTTTTTGTCAGTGGGATTTGAACTCTGGGCCTGGGCTCTGTCCCTGAGCTCTTCAGCTCAAGGCGAGCATTCTACCACTTTGAGCCACAGCGCCATTTCTCATATGCTTTTTGCTTCCCAGAAGCTCCTACATCTTCCATTCCTAGGACAGGATCTTTGATTATTAATGGGATGCAGCAATCATACACTCTTTGAGCTATTAAGGCATTTGGTGCTTTTAAGATACATCACCAGCAGTCCATTTTAGTTCATAATAAATAATAATGCATCACTCTGGGCCATTTCTCCATCATATTTATTGATGGATAACAGCATTCCAGCTAATCAGGCATGTATTTACCTCCCATAAATGTTAAGCTTATGCCATCATCCTTACAACAATTTCCCTCATTTAGTCTTCTCTTTTATTCAGAGACAGTTAACCTTCATGCTGTTATGGTTGTTTACTACAGCACTAAAGCACTGATGTGTTAGAATTTAATTGAAGAGAGTTTCTCCCCCTACACTGCAATATTTCTAATGAGACCTTCCCTAGTATATATTTTTGGTTTGCTTCATTGATGATCTGTTTTTTAAGGGCCTCTTTAGATATTAATTTTCCTTGTTCTTGCCCTGTTACTAGTTACATGACCATAGTTACTACTGTTACTAGTACATGACCATAAATGAATGCTTCATTACTAGGAACAGAGCCACCTAAACACTTAATCACAATGTTCTCCCTTCGTGTTTTATAACCCACCATCACTATGACTACCTTTCCACATATTTACTTTATTGCTGCAAAAATTGGTGTTTGTTGGTTCAGTGTTTAGTTAGAGCTTGTTTCTACCCTCAATTGAAAAGGTCTTTGTGTTTGGCAAATTCTATCATAATTTTCAGACAGTTTCTTCATCTTTGCAGCAGAAAAAAAATGGGTATGTGACCAGAATATACAATATGTAATTATACTGGGAGGGGAGCTCCATCATTCCAAAGATTCAGCCAGACGCCAGAAGAAAGGAATCAAAGGAAGAATGTATTTTATCCGAGTTCTGACTTCTATCACTTTTTCTATCTGTGTGACCTTGGAAAAATCTCACTTGTCTACAACTGTAGATTCTTCCCTATGGAACCAAGAGGTTAGATTGGATTTATAAATAAAATAAATATATATTATATAAAATATTCATAGATAATATTAGTTTCATAGATAACATGAAAATTATCTATATAGGTTATATAGATAATATTCATAGTTGATAAAATTCAATCTGACTTTTTGGATTGGGAAAGTTGTTGGGGTAGCTTGTAGCTTCTTTGAAGCCAGTGAGGAAAGAGAGGGAGAGAGGAAAATGTGGAGGGGAGAGAATAGAAAACTGTGCTTAGTGTGTAAACAGTTAATAATGCTATCAATTTCTACCTCATTGGCATATAATGAAGATAAGAATCTCATTATTCAGAGACATGCAAATGTAGTGATTTTAGTCTTCACACAGGCATTAATCACCATACCACTCATGCTATGTAATTTGCCTGCTGAACTCAGGCACATAAAAAATGTTACTCTAATCACTGCCAGTCATGGAAGTACTAAGAACAACAGAATAATCAACACCAGAATAATCACTGTTTGAAAGGGGACTTGCTGAGGACTGCACTCTTGAAAGGTAAACACAGGAAGCCAAACACAATGCCCTGGGGATTGGCTTCCAAGAGCTACTGGTTGTGACATAGTTGCCCCAGAGTGTGGCCAAGCTGGAAGTTGGCCCCAAAGAGCAAGTCTTTGAAATTGGACTAGTAGAGTTGGAGAGGAGGGCTCTCTGTGACTTTGAGGAGCATCACATCACTTGGTTCCACTAGGCCAGAAATAGAAAACAGTAGCAGAGTGCTGGGAGTTTGGCCTAGTAGTAGAGTGCTTGCCTCTAGCATGCACAAAGACCTGGGTTCGATTCCTCGGTACCACATACATAGAAAAAGCCAGAAGTGGTGCGGTGGCTCACGGTAGAACATTAGCCTTAAGGAAAGCTGAAGGACAGTGCTCAGGCCCTGAGCTCAAGCCCAGGACTGGCAAAAAAAAAAAAAAAAAAAGAAAACATTGTGATCAATCTGTACTGGCTAAGATGGCAGCTGTCCACCATTTTTACACATTTGGAACATGATGTGCGCAACAGTTGAGATATAGGTATAAAATACCTTTTGAATCTAAGACTGTATGAAAAAAGTGTAAAGTAGTTTAATATTATTATTATTATTATTATTATTCCATTACAGAGGCTTGAACTCAGAGTTTATACACTGCCCCTTAGCGTTTTTGTTCAAGGCTGGCACTCAACCACTTGAAACATAGTTCTCCTTCTGTCCTTTTAGTGGTTAATTGGAGATAAAAGTCTCATAGTCTTTCCTGATCAGGCTGTCTTTGAACCTTGATCACCACCTCCTGTGTAGGTAGAATTAGTGAAAGGAGCCATTGGAACCAGCCTGGACACATGCATTGCATGTGTCCAGTTAACAGGAATGTTTTGTTAAACATTTTTTCAGTTTTTTTATATTAATGGGACTACAGCTCCCATTCAATTTTTACTAAGTAACAATGGCATAAGAAAATTATGTTTGTTTACTCTAGTTGCTAAGATTCTTATCTTGTTTTTCTTGCTCTCATAATAAACTTGAGTTCCTTTAAAGAGTCTTCAATTGATATTGGGAATCTGTTTCCTCATTGTTGGGGTACAGAGTTCACCATGCTACCTAGAGCTTAGATGCTCTAACTCCACAGGTTGGTGGTTAAGTTGAAACATGTGCCTCTAGTTGCAAAGACAGCTCTGTTGCCAAGGACACTTGTCTCACATGTTCTAGCGTACACTAGATGGACTCTGACCCATGACAGTCATTGGAGCGTAAACCTGACACAGATTTAAAAGATCTGTTTGCTTTTTTAAAAGAAACAGGATCTTTTTCTGTTGCTCAAGCTAGCCCTAAACTTCTGGTCTTAAACTATCCCCCTGCCTCAGTTTCCTGAGCACTTCAAATCTACTAACTGCTTCTATTTAACTTTGGACAAGCCATTATATCTGAGCTTGCCTGCCTTTCCTTCCCTCCCTCCCTCCCTCCCTCCCTCCCTCCTTCCCTCCCTCCCTCCCTCCCTCCCTCCCTTCCATCCTTCCTTCCTTCCTTCCTTCCTTCCTTCCTTCCTTCCTTCCTTCCTTCCTATTTTCTTTTTACTGGTACAAGGCTTGAACTCAAAACCCTTAGGTTTTTACTTGGCATTTTCCCCCTCACAACTGGTACTTTGCCACTTGAACCACACCTCTAGCCTAGTCTTTTGCTAGTTAATTGGTGATGGAGTCTTGCATATATTTTCTTTCTCATCTGACTTCAACTTTCAGGTCTCAGTCTTCTGAGTAACTAGGATTATGAATGTGAGCCACTGGTATCAGGTGAGCCTCAGTTTGTTTGTCAGATGTGTATAAAATGAACCCAGTAGTCCTTTCACCAGAGGATTGCTGCTATATCAAATGAGATATAATATATTTTAAAAAGCATTGTGAATCACATGCCTTTGTTTATGGTGGCAGATTTATAGCCAGAGAGGCAGATCCTATGGTTAAGTGTTTTATTTGGCTAGAAAAGTATTTTGTTTAGTTGAGTGGGACTGCCTTATTAAGTGGGTACTCCTCAGTTTGTCACAGATCTTACCATAATTGTTGCTGTAATTCAGCCAATTTGTATTACTTGCATGATTGCTGAAGACAAATATGTGTGTGGTATACCTTGCACAATCTTTGAGGGTAGTACTACCATTAGTGTTACTGTGGTGACCTTTACTCAGATTTGTAACAGAGGAAAACAAACACAGAGTAATAACCCTACCTAGGGTAGGCCAGGTACTGGCACTGGGCAAACATGGGATGACACGGTTCCTGTCTCTGGGAGTGCCAAAAGTATAGATGTGTGCCAAGCACATACCATGGACTAAGCTCTAAACAAGTCAATTGGTGGGTAGAGGATGGGGGTGAAGTTGACCAACTCTCTGTCTTGGAGGCAGATGTCTAAGAGGAGATGGAGTACAGAAGAAAGAAAAGAAATATTTTTGAGTCAAAACTGAGCTGTACATAAGATTAGCCTCTTGCCACGCACTGTTTTGTCTTTTCAGAAATGGATATTCTTATCTCTATTTTGCAGACAAAAGAAGGCGGCTTATAAAACTTGCCTAAGGTCACTTAGGACTGAGGGAGTTCTGATCTGATTCCAGGTCCTTCTGGAGTGGGCCTAAATCCACAGTGTGTCTACTATGTCAACCTCAGGGATTAGTGAAAGAAGGACTTGTTGCAAGTATTCCTGTTTTCAAAGCCTATCCTCTCTTCCCTTAAGGGAAATTTTTTTCTTTCTTTTTTCCCTTTAACTCAAAGTTCCTTTATTATTAAAGTGACAAATCTGGGCATGGTAAAGCATACATTCCCATGAGAGACTGAGGCAGGAGGATTGTGAAGGCAGGAGGATTGCTAGTTTGAGGTCAGCCTGGGCTAAAAAACAGTAACAACAAAGTTACAGTAATTTGTCGATGCACATAAAATTGAAAAGTAAAAGAATACCCAATGCTTCTTTTTCAAGATACAATATTTAATGACAGATATATTATTTAATGACAAGATGTACCAGAGATGTATCTAATGACTTTTGTTAAGGTTTAAAGTCATCTTATTGAGCAATGTATTATGAAATTAGTAGTTAGGCCCCTAGGACATTTACGAGTGATGCTCTGGTGTGCACATTCTAATTGATCTCCTATGGGTGTATCTTCCATTTTGGTGACTGGCTGAACTCCAAGGTTATCTTGAAGATGGCACCTGGCGTTCAGAGTATGAGACAAAAATGTCAAAGAGGAGTCATAAAGATGTCAGGAGCCAGATCCAGCTTCTAATGCTCAGTCATCCCCTGGGGAGTTTCTTCCTGGAATGGCCTAAATGGGTCAGTCACTGGCATTCTTTTCCGTCAGCGAGGAGGGGAAATTTGGGAAATTTGTTGCCCAAAGGCTGTGGCCAGCAGTGCATGGAGAGGCAGGCCAGTCTAGCAGTGCCCTTTGAATCGGTGGAGATCTGAAATATTTGCTTGGGAAGCTGGAATCTCTGCTATCTTTAACTATAGTGGCCTTCAGTGTTACTCCTGAGTGGTAAACAATCATGCTGTAATCCTGGGTGATTTTGACCCATTTCTGTCACTTTCCCAACCAAAAGGCCCTGCCCCTTTCGCTCCAGCCTGTCTTGGGATTAGACCTTTTAGTGGGCAAAGGTGAGGACAGAGGACTGCTAGTGAACAAGTGTGGGTGTTGGCTTTGGGTCTGGGCTTTAGCTTTTGTTTGTTTTCCTATTTGTTTTCCTCTGCCATAAATCTGAGTGAAGGCACCACATTTGATTAGATCCTAAGCTCTGGAATCTTTCACACTTTTGACTTCTTACTCTAGTAATTCTAACTAGGTTCTGGGTGTATCATGGGGCACAAGTTTAGGTCAAAACCACTCTATTTCTTGAGTTGTAAGAATGTGTACTCAGGAGGTTGTTGGGAGATTTGAATAATAACAGGTCCTTCTGTTATTCCTAGGTGTTACACAGATACTACTCACTAATTATCTGTACCACAACCCTATGAGTTAGGTACCTTTGCCAGCCCCACTTTACAGATGAGGAAACTGAACATGAAGAGTGTCCAACATTTCATAGCAAATGCAGACCTGAGAGATCAAAGCAATGTATCTAGTGTCAGATCTTAAGCTCTTGGGAGACACAGTACTAAACATACATGATTCTATGGCAGTAGATCTTTAGTAAGTTCTGTTATTAAAACGTTATCCTTTTTAGTACTAGTTTTTGTGACTTGCATGTGGCACTTAGGAAGTGGGATGACCAGTCTTTCATATTACAATTAGCAGCCAATGCTTTATTTTGATCATCTTTTTTACATATATTTTTATTGTAATTAATAGAAGGGTTACATTATATTCACCAGATTGAAGATGCATTACTTCACAAACATTTCTCATGTTTTGGTCCCCATTTCCCTCCCCCTACCCTTCATCTATCTTTTTAACTTCTAGTATAAAGTTAACATATAAAACGGTAAGTTAAGTCACACTGAGTCAATACATCAGAGATTTCAGAAGGAGCTTACAAACCCCTTGGGTAAAGCTTCCATCTGGCTTCTCTCTTCTGGGTAGTCAGTAAGTGCTTTGCCTCCTCGGTGACAGAGGTGGGGTCTCTCAGTGAATTCTCCCAGAAAGAGATCTCCCTTATCTGTTTCCATACCAACTTGCAGGACCTAGTCCTGCACAGCAGATCACCTGAAAGGTCAATGCTTCCCTTCTCCCTTTCTCCTTCCTGCATACAATGAGGCCCAGAGCTGCTGCTTCCAGGGTAAAGCACAGCACCAAGTAAATGTAAAAGACTTAGTGAACTGGAAGGGGTTAAATGACCCAGAGAGTGGAGAGTCTATAAGGAACTGAACTTTACCTCTCTGTCTAAAAACAGGACAGTGGAACTGAGACAGGGAAGATGTCAGGGAGAGGATGGATGATGGAGTTTGCCAGGTCTGGTGAGAAACAGCCTCTTTTTTTAGGCCAAGCAGAGGAGAGAGAGTGGGTGTCTCAATGAGGGAGTTCTGTCTAGGTCCTGCCTTGTGCAGGAGCAGCAGGATGTGGACAAGTCAGTTCACCCCCCTCGCTCCTTGCTAGCAGCTTGGAAGCGGGGAGGAGGGCATGGCACAGTATGTACAAATCACCAGCACATCAGTTGGTTTAGTGGAGCATGGGGCTGTTTCTCCTTAAATTAACCCCTTTTCTGTGCCAAATGAAGCTTGCCCTGGGTTCTGGTCATCAGTCAACAGAGCAGAGATGAGAATGATACGTGCACATAATCTAAAGTTAGTACATGACCTACCAGGACGATGTCATGGAAACTTAAGTGTTTACCTAGGAGGCCACCCATGAAGCCTGAGCTTACCTACTGTTCTACTTGAACGCTTGAGTGTGTTTCACTGAGAAGAAGGGGGAAAGAAAGGGAACTTTAAAGGTAAAATTTATGTGTAGCCCTCAAAGCCCCTCTTTACTATATACTTTAAAAAGCCTGGGTGTGATTGGTAAGGGAAAATGCCTTGTAGAAAAAGGCAACCTACATATAATGAATGATTGTTGTCCTTAATGTACTATGTTGTCTCTCATTTCCTTTGCTGTCCCTTGGTTATCGCATATTGGTATAGTATCTCACTTTGTTATCTGATATATTGAATTTATTTGTATTTGGATATTTGAAATTTGATAGGGAAGGGGGGAAAATCAAGACGGGTGGGGGGTGTGGGGGGGGAGGGAAACGGGTACCAAGACATGTGAAAGGGTATCAATGTATGTGAATTAATGCACCTTCTATCTGGCAAATATCATGTAACCCTTTTACTAATTACAATAAAAAAAAAGAAAAAAAAAAAAAAGAAAAAGGCAACCTAATTAATGCAAGGAAAGGGGCTGGGGTGGTGTTTATACCAAACAACACCCAGAAGCAAGAAAGATGAGATTCACTAAAATTGAAGTAAAACATATCCACCTGGCTGACTTTGGGTATGACAAGTAAGTTTCCGGGCTCTCAGCTCCTCCCTGGCTGGTGTCTATCAGTTATCTGAGACATTTAGCTGCTTTTCCCCCCAAGTAGCTTTAAAATGAGTTAGCTGCTCATGCTCCTTGCTTACCTGAGTGACGATCACACAGCTCAGCTCTTTTTCCAGTTACTGTTGTGGTAACTGGCACCATTTTAAAAATTATCTTCTTAGTCATCTTATCTTTCAAAACAGCTCTGAAACATTGTCACTACCACTATCACCAAAGCAGGTTCAAGGTATTTTTACCTTCACAGAGTATAATATAGTAATGTGTGTTTTGGTTTCTGTTTTGTTTTTGAGACAGGAGCTTGCTTGGTAGCCTAGGTGGGATTTGAACTTGCAGTTCTCTTGACCCAGTCTTTTGAGTGCTGGGATTACAGTCATTTGCTATCATATCTGGTTTTGAGTATGTTTTTTATAGGTCAGTGTTTGGAATTCATTGCTGACTTGTGTTTTCCCCATTCATAAATCGAAGCTCTAACTCCCACTGCCTCAAAATGAGACTGTATTCAGAGATAAGCCTTTAAAGAAGATGATTATTGCTGGGCATGGTGGCTCATGCCTGTAATCCTAGCTACTCAGGAGGCTGAGATCTGAGGACTGTGGTTCAAAACTAGCCTAGACATTAAAGTCCGTGAGACTCTTATCTCCAATTAACCACCAGAAAACCAGAAGTGGTTCTGTATCTCAACAGGAGGAAGCCTTGAGCTGAAGAGCTCAAGGAGAGTGCCCAGGCCCAGAGCTCAAGCCCCATGACCCTCATCCAGAATTACTTTGGGTGCAGGTAGGCACAGAGAAGACAGGGAAAAGATGACCATTGTATATTGACAAGCCAAGGTCTCAGAAGAAATCAGTCCTTCTAATACCCTGATTTTGGGCCCCCAGCTTCCAGAACTATGAGAAAATAAATTTCTGTTGCTTATGTTGCTTAACTAGCACGCCTGTGGCATTTTGTCATGGCTGCCCTTGAAGATGAACACAGGCAGGGTGGGGCACCGAGCAGGATAGAAAGCCACAGTCAAGGCTAGAGGCTTCCCATAAGGGGTGAGTTCAGACTTCTGAGTTTCTTGAGCTTTGGGACTTGAGGAGAAGCCATTTTTTTTAATGCCTCTGGGTGAAAACAGAAAATAGGTGGAGTGATTTCAAGAATTCTTCAAAAAGAATAATTTACTTTACCAGTGATCCACTTGTTGCCGAGACTAGACTCAATGATAAAAATCATTATGAAATCTGAATGACAGTCAATGGGAATGAATTATTATTATATTTTACAAACATGTGTTGGAAGGCCAAAAGAACCTAGATACTGGAAACACAAGTATTATACTCATATCTCAAGGAAATTCAACCTTGACCTAAAGGGTTTATTCCCTTTATCCTTGGGTTTCACTTGTAGTTAAATCATTAAATTCTTTTTCCCCTAGAGATTTGTACCTAGCAAGATGGCCAGGGTGTAGCATGAGAATTCAGTAAACCTGGGACTAGGGGAGCCCCTTTTAAGGGAATTGAACACTGAAAATAGGCTTTGCCTTCTAGCTACCTTTCCTAGGGTGTGGCTACTAGTGTCACATCAGACAGGGGAGTTGAGAGACAGAGAACTTGTATCTATGCTTGTTTATACTTCATATTCCTTTAAAACTTTATGTGAAATGATTATGCCCTGTTTTCTCCAACTGAGCCAAATTGAGAATCAAGCACAGAGCTTCCAGACAACTTGCTAGTCACTGAGTTACCCTACCCAGCCCCATCTTTCTCCCTAAGAAGCTACATTACCTTGGCAGTGATATGAGTCTTCCTTCTGTTCAGAAAAGATTCTGTGGACCTTTCAAAGGAAGTAGTCTTTACTACCCATGGACTCAATGAAGATTTCCCTGGTGAAAATGGGAGGTCATGTGATTCAAACTTGGAATAGGAATTGGTGTGCTTTTTTGATTTCTCAGTTCAGAACTAAAGCAAGGAGTGTGAATAGCTGATAGATGGGTTAGCCATTCTTGGTAGCCAGTTTTGCTACCCAAAACTGGTCATGAAAAACCACTTTGTCTAAGGTCATACCCTTTTCCTAGGCACAGTCAGAACCCAGTGTCTGGCTGATATGGAAATAGAAAAGTCCAGTTCCTTTGCCATATTTCAAGCTTGTCTCAGCCCAAGAGCACCTCAGATGAATGGAGGCTTTCCTTCCTAGCTCTAAATTCTTCCTCTCCTTAAATTACATCATTCATGTCCTTACACATTTTGGTTACGAGATGATTTCTCAATAAATCTTTTCTAGGCATTTCCTTGTCTTTGATTCTATTTCCTTTGGGAACCTGACCCACAACAATACTTTTCTTTGACTGGAATGTTGCTTTAATTCTCATATGGATTATTTTGAAGGAATAAATGTACACCTGCATATCAGGAATTGATATTTACTGCCTGTTAGGAACTATGTATACGGGGATTTTCCCCCCTGAGAATTTTTCCCTGAGTATATGTATAGCAAGGTGCAAAAGAATTGAAAATGTTTTGTAATCTACTGGAACAAAATTACAGTGAGTCAGTTCCACTGGTTAATGCTGAGGTTTTAGCCACCAGTGTTAACTGTCAGCCATGCCATGTAGCCATGCCAATGGGGAGGCAGAGTCTGAGGTCGGCGATCCTGTTGAAGAGGCCAGCAGTTCAACCTTTTCATTGTTGTTTTGTTTCTGATCTGTTTCCTTGTCACAACCTCTTTAAGTACACATGTCCTGTTGACCTAAAGGGTGACTGGTTGGTCTGTCACCATGACTAGGGAACTAGGCCCTGGTTCTTCCTTGTCCTCTACAGAGAACACAGCATCTATCACTGCCATTATGAGCATTTGGAGCTTTGTCTGAAAGGGAAGAGTCATTTTCTACAAGTTTCCCCCAAGTTCATAGTGAATTCAACTTTCTGTATTAAGTTTCTTGTTTTACTAGCAAGGTGAATCCATGGGAAAACTTTTTTCTTATTTTTTTTGCTGGTCGTGGGGCTTGGGCTCTGGTCCTTGGCACTGTCCTTGGGCTTTCTCAAGGCTAGAGCCCTACTACTTGAGCCCCATCACCACTTCCAGCTTTTTCTACATATGTGGTACCTAGGAATTGAACCCAGGTCCAGTGCATGCCAGGCAAGCACTCTACCACTTGGCCAAACTCATGGGAAATATTTTTTAAGTATTTTGGTTTAAATGTTTGTTGTGATGAATGGATAATTACAGCTTTTCTATAGAAATCTGTTGTGTTTGAAAATGAGTATGTTGAAGAAGAAAAGCTAAAACTGGAGAAAAATCTACTAAGTATATAAGTATTAAAAGTAATGAGATTTTCTGTCTATTGTGTTATGTATATGGATATTGTGTGTGTTTATAAAGTCTATGCACTTACAAGTGATGAATTTTAAAAGTAAACTTAGAGTAGTAGAATTTGAGGATTAGAATTTCTTTAGTAGTTCTTAATTAGTATGTTGGTACATGCCTGTAGTCCAGCACTTAGGTGGCTGAGGCAAGAGGATAGTGAGTTTGAGGTCAGCCTGAACAACATAGAGAGAATTGTCTCATGAAAAAGAATGGGACAAAGGTTAAAATAAAAATGAGTAGACAATAAAGTCTGTAATTGTGTCCAGACTTGAGTCTGAGGTGATTTCAGCCAAGATTCAGATGCTTTGGGACATGTCTAAAGTGGTGATGGGGCTGTGAACCTGCCGCTGTCTGTTGGCATGGACTGCTTGAGTTGGGTACCTAGTGCCAGTCTCATTATTCTGTGTGATTTTGTAAGATTGTTTTTGGAAGAGATTAAATCAGCAGACTGAATAAACCAGGTTGTTCTCCCAGTGCATATGGGCCTCATTCAATCCACTGACAAACTCATTTTACAAAGAATATTCATCCTGCCTTGAGATGGACATCAGCATTTTCCGCCCTTCAGGTTCAGCATTGATTGTTGCTTCCAGTGTCTTCTGCTTGGCTGGACTGGAGCTACTCCATCAACTCTCCAGAGTTCCAGCTTGCAGACTTACTCTGCAAGAGCTAGATCTCACTGGCCTTTTAAACCATGTGAGCCAATTCCTTGTAACGAATCTCTTTGTATATGCATGTTGAGTGGGTGAACACACACAAATATATGCATACAAAAATCAATTTACTTAAGTTATTGGTTGGAAGTTCCAGATTCTGATTAGGAATTTAAATCAAGCACACAGACAAACACATCCTCTGGGTTCTGTTTCTCTGGAGAACTCTACTAGAGCACTCAGTAAATACTGATAAAATGATGTCTATGGCTCTTGGATATAAGCCAAAGATAGAGAGTAAAATGAGCTGTCTAGTTTCCTGTCCAAATATAGTTTATGGCTTACAGCAACTTAGACTAGAGGGAGAGGCAGACCTTAGATGTATTATTATAAATAGTTAACTAAAATTGCAATAAGTGCTACAGCAAAACATACAAGGCAACTAGAGGTGTGCTGATGGTGTGTATGTGTCTGGAGTCCTAGCTATTTGCCAAGCTGAAGCAGGAGGATTTCTGAGCCGAAGAACTGAAGACTAAGCTTGGTGCCAGTGGCTCATGTCTAAGATTCTAGATACACAGGAGGCTGAAATCTGAGCATCATGGTTCAAAGCCAACCTGACTTGTGGTTTGATTTTGTTTTTGAAACATTTTTCCTTTAAAAAAGTTTTTTCTTTCTTTTTTTTTTGTAACACTGATCCTTTTTTAATCTAAGTTGGGAAATTTATGTGTGATCTATCTTTCTTTTCTTTTCCTTTCTTTCTTTCTTTCTTTCTTTCTTTCTTTCTTTCTTTCTTTCTTTCTTTCTTTCTTTCTTTCTTTCTTTCTTTCTTTCTTTCTTTCTTTCTTTCTTTCTTTCTTTCTTTCTTTCTTTCTTTCTTTCTTTCTTTCTTTCTTTCTTTCTTTCTTTCTTTCTTTCTTTCTTTCTTTCTTTCTTTCTTTCTTTCTTTCTTTCTTTCTTTCTTTCTTTCTTTCTTTCTTTCTTTCTTTCTTTTACCAGTACTAGGGCTTGAACCCAGGACCTGGGCACGGTCTTTGAGCTTTCCCAAGACTAGTGCCCTACCATTTGAGCCACAGCAACACTAGCAGCTTTTTTTTTTCTTTTTTTTTTTTTTGCCAGTCCTGGGCTTGAGCTTAGGGCCTGAGCACTGTCCTTGGACTTTCTCAAGGCTAGAGCTCTACCACTTGAGCCTCAGCACCACTTCCGGCTTTTTTCTATATATGTGGTACCGAGGAATCGAACCCGGGTCTTCATGCATGCTAGGCAAGCACTTTAACCACTAGGCCAAACTCCCGGCTCCATCACTAGCAGCTTTTTCTGTGCATGTGGTACCAAGGAATCAAACCTAAGGCTTCATGCATGCTAGGCAAGCAAATTACAACTAGACTATATTCCTGGCCCATGTGATATTTATTGCCTTTTTTTTTTTTCTGAGATAAGGGTCTTGCTATCATGTGGTGATTCACCTGCCATAGGCTCCCAAGTGCTGGGATTACAGGTTTGTATCACCATGAGGGACTCTTATTAGTCATGTGATATCTGCAGCATCTAGTTCTTTCCCATTTTATTCCTTATATTGGTAACTTGTATTTTCCTTGTTGTTTTTTTTTTGATACAAGTTTGTGAATTGGTCATTTTAAAAAAGATTGCCTTTTATCTTAGCTGATTTTCTATTTATTTTCAATTTAGATGATTTATTTTCTTTTTTAGTTCTTTCTACTTTTGTTTTATTTTTCATTTAGTATTTTTATTTTTTAGTAGTTGTCTTTTAGATTAAATTTAAGTAGTTGCCATTTAACAAGACAGTTTTAAGTGGTTGTCCTTTGCTTATTTTTAAAACTGTCTTGAGTTGCGAACATGTTATTACTTTGAGGCTTTCCTTATTTTCTAATTGTATCATGAGTGCTAAAACTTCCCTTGCTGTATACCACACATCCTGATTTTTGATGTTCTATTTTTATTCAGTTCAACAATTAATTAACTGATTAAGTTTACATTTTCCTGGAGATGTCCTTTATGATCTATGGAGTCTTTGTAAATGTGATGTTTTAGTCCCAAGTATTTAGAGATTTTTTTCCTTTTATATTTTGTTACTGGTTTTTAATTTTAGTATACTGTGGCTAGAGAAGATATTGTGTACATTTTCAGCTTTAAAAAACTGTCAAAGCCAGGTGTGGTGGCTCATGCCTGTAATCCTAGCTACTCAGGAGGCTGAGATCTGAGGATCAAGGCTCAAAGCCAGCCTGGCACTAAAGGACCTGAGACTCTTATTTCCAATTAACCTCCAGAAAAAAATGAGGAAGTGGGGCTTGGCTCCGGGGTAGGGCAGTGGCCTTAAGCTGAAGAGCTCAGGGACAGTGCCCTGGCCCAGTTCAAGCCCCATGACCCACCAATTAAAAAAAAAAAAAAGCAAAAAACCCCACTGCCACCACCAACAAAAAACTGTGTCAAGTTGGATTTATGGCTCTTTATGTGGCAGGTTTTAGTATTTGTTCCATGGGTGCTCCAAAATAATGGATATTCTATTATTATTGGGTGAAGTAGTCTGAAAATATTGATAGCCTATTGATCGGAAGATCATTTACAGCTTCCTTCCTTCCTTCCTTCCTTCCTTCCTTCCTTCCTTCCTTCCTTCCTTCCTTCCTTCCTTCCTTCCTCTTTCCCTCCCTCCCCCTTTTCTTTCCTTCTTACCTTTTCTACTCCTTCCCTCTTTCCTCTTTCTCTCTTTGAGCTCTGAAACCCTAGCCATAAAATACTGTATCTGGTAATGATATAACCATATCAATCCATAAGCAACCAAAATTTATTTTATTTTTGGTGCCAGTCCTGGGACTTGAATTTAGGGACTGTGCACTGTCCTGAGCTTTTTTTTTTTTTTTTTTGCTCTACCACTATGCTGGGCCTGGGCTCTGTCCTTGAGCTCTTCAGCTCAAGGCTTCCATCCTACCCTGGAGCCAAGCCCCACTTCCTGTTTTCTAGAAGTTAATTGGAGATAAAGAGTCTCAGGTTCTTTTGTGTCCAGGTTGGCTTTGAACCTTGATTCTCAGATCTCAGCCTCCAGAGTAGCTAGGATTACAAGCATGAGCCACTGTGCCTGGCTTTTATTACTGCTTTTATCATAATTGTCTCAGATATGTACAGATGATTAGCAAAATAATGTAAGGTTGGAAGCTAGGCATGCCTGTAATCCTATCTATTCCAGAGGCTGATACCTGAGGATCATGGTTTGAAGCCAGCCCTCCCCACCCCCAGAGAAGTCCGTGAAAATCTTGTGTAAAATAAAATGCTAAAAAAAAAAAAAAAAAAAAAAAAAAAAGCCAGGCTTGGCTCAGGGCTGTAATCCTAGCTACTCAGGAGGCTTAGATCTGAGGATCAAGGTTCAAAGTCAGCTCGACTAAAATAAAATAAAATAAATAAAAGAAAAGAAAAGTGAGCATTGGCATGACAGTGGGTGTGGCCTTAGCATCCATCATCAGTATTGAAAAAGACAAAAAAGGTAAAAATTTATAGAAAATTTTAGTCTGACTAAAACATGAGAAAGGGTATCGATGTTTGTGAAGTAATGCACCTTCTGTCTGGTGAATATAATATAACCCTTCTAGTAATTACAATAAAAAAATATATAAAAGAAACTTTTAATCTGGCAACATACTGTGGTCAGCCTCTGTTTTTTTACTGGGTCATGAAAAATTAACTGTATAACTATTCAGAAGATAGCAAGATTTTATTACAGATGAGTTGATGGAGGTTTGGAAGGTTGAGAAAATTGCTTAAAATCACAACCACCAAGTAGGGGCTTGAGTTTCTGTAATATTGTTACATGTGCTGTAGATCAGCAGTTGATAGAATAGTGTGAGTAGTAATGGCCACATTAAACAGGTAAAAATAAAGTAAGACTACCTTTAATATTATGTTTTATTTAACCTTATACAGCTAACATATTATTTTAATAGCATGTTTTATTTAACTCTGTACAGCTAGAATATTATCATTTAACATATCACCAGTATAAACATTGTTAGTGAGACATTCGCATTCTTTTTCTGCATTGTTCTTATTAGAATTTATATAGAAGCTTATCTCAATTTGGATACTAACTTTTCATTAGACATACTTGAACTATATTTGGATTTTACAAAATTTATAGTTGACAAAGTCAATATGTGTAATTAAGTAATTGTTTTTTTTCTTGAATTAAGTATTGAATCCAGGGCCTAGGGCCCTAGCAATTCAACTGTCTTCTTTCTATCCTAAGTTTAAATTAGTTAAAATAGAATATAATTAAAGAATAGATTTTTGTAATAATTCAAGCCATGTATCATGTGCTCAAGAGCCACATGTGAAATCTCTAGAGCATTCACTTACTCTGCTGGAACTCAGATTTTTGCTGAGGACTGACTCTCAGGGGGGAACAAAACTTAGTCCATAGTCAGAAAGAGAAGGAAGAACATTCTTGGATGGTCAAGAAAGGTCAGCCAAGGGTCAAGAGAAAAGACCTTCCTCTTGGCAGTTGTTAAGGTTACAGTAAGTTATGAATTCCTAGGAAGTCAGAAAAGGACATTACGTGTGTTTTCCTCCATTTCTGAGAATACATCACCTGCGTATTCCAGCAAACCTGGCTTGGGCTATATCCTGATCCATGTAGGATTAAAGCCAAATGGAAACAGCATTGAGCTATAACAGAATAGCTCATCAGCTGAGCATGTCCCTGAGGTCATGAACTATGTCTCTGAAATGGTTAGTCACCCAGTTTGTGGGGGGAGAGGAGGTAGTCCGAGTCAAAGTGGAACCCTCCACCCCAAACCATGCAATTAAAAGATCTCAGATTTGCTGGACATTGATGCCTGTAATACTTAGCTACTCAGGAGACTGAGAGCTGAGGATCACAATTCAGTCATCCGAGGCAGGAAGGTCTGTAAGATTCATATCTCCAATTAACTACCAAAAAATCTGGAAATTGCACTGTGGTTCAAAATAATAGAGCACTAGCCTTGAGCACAAAAGCTCAGGGACAGCTTCTGGGGTCAGTTCTCTTTGTCTTCTTTCTTCTGGGCCTGCCCTGGTCCAGCTAGCTAACTATTTATGCATTTATCCATTCACTTAGCAAGGCTTCATTCAGTGTTAATTTGAGCCTATTCTTCAGAATTTCTTAAGACCGTATAGACCCTGGCTTATAATTCTTTTCTTCAGCTTCCTGGACTCATAGAGTGTGAGTCTGATGTTCTTTTTCTGGGATCTCAGGCTTTAGTCAACCATGAGTGGCCCTGACTTAATGATCATATTGTCTATCCCTGTCCTTGACCAAACTGATCTGCTTCTTAAATTCTCTTGCTCCTGCTCTTTCCTCAGAGGAGATAGGAACTTTCCAGGATGTTCCTCTTGAGGAACTTGGGCACAGAAGGGGTATGTGTCTGGGGAGTAATAGGAATAAAGATTATCAGTAGAATTTAAAGATTTTCACTTAGAACTTAACTTGACCAAATAAATCCCAAGACCATGCTGACATCACTGAGAAAAATAGGAGAGAAAGCATGGTATAGAATCAATTCCATAAATGCTTTTACATTCCCCGAAGCTTAGTTTAATTAGGAAGAAAGCACTGATTCTAGTTAATAAGGAGAATATATCATGTGTGCCACTCAGCTGTCTGCCAAGATTGTGCTTAGGAAACACAATGCCTGGCTTAAAGAGGCAGTGGATTTAAATGAGCAGAATGTCAGTGTGTGTGTGTGTGTGTGTGTGTGTGTGTGTGTGTGTGTGTGTGTGTTTTCCCTAGGAACAGTTACTCAATTGTCTCTCATCTCATCTCCAGAAGCCACCTGTGACTGTGGCTGGGTAAAATGGAAGATATAAAAAGATTCATTAGCTTAAGCCTTTTGTTTTTGAGGATGATCACTTTACAGTTGGATTCCCTCTAGTACATGAAAAAAAATAAGAGTCTATGGAAAACTTTGAGTTGATTTGGCTTTCCCCAAAATGCTGTCTTGACTGAGGGGAGGAAGGGTAGTATATGGATGGTTGCATTGGTGTTCATATGTCTCTGTCTGTATTGCTTACTCCAGCTACCTTCCTATATCTCCTACTCCCCATTCTTCTCTCTCTTCACCCTCACTTATACTCGTTCTCGAGGGTCCAGGCCTGAAGTCACTCAAATATGTGGTCATAGTGTTGTGTCACCTGAACCTGCCTGAATCCTTGCTATCTTCCTGGACACCACATTCCTAGATAAGAGGCCTTTCTCTTAGGATGCCTAGCCATCCTCAACTTCCAGGCATTTCCCTATCATCTTCCAAAGTGTAAAAGACTCATGTGATACTCCTATTATCTTTTTTGTTTTTTCTGGTCCTGGGGTTTGAATTCAGGGCTTTCTACTTCTTGAGCCACTCTGTCACTACTAGCCTTTTCTGTCTATGTGTTAGGACTTCATGCATGCGAGGCAAGCATTCTACCACTAAGCCACATTCCCAGCCCTCATACCATCTCTTAACTTGAAGAACTTAGCCTTACTGAAATAGGAACTGTAATATTTGTTTTATCTTTTAAGTAATTGTACAAAGGAGTGACTATGAAAGCACTTTATAAATACAATTTTAACAAATTACAGTAAGTGGAAAACTGCTATCAAGTGGATATATTACAATAGATAAAATCATGAAAACAAGAGTCTAACAGTTTGACTTAGCAAATCAGACTATTGGGTAACCTCAGAATCAGAAGAGGCTCAGAGAACTCATCTCTACAAAGCTATAGACAGCATTTGTGGATGGAAGTCAGGGACAGAAACAGATTGCTTAAGGTTTGGCATCTGTCTCATTTGAACTGCCTTAACTGACACTCAGCTAGGGTACATAGGACTTTATTTCAGGTCTTAGGAATTGGGCAGAGACACAAGTTCAGATAACAGAATCCACATCCTAGGAAACAAGATCAAATGTGTTCTAATGTGGGCTTTGAAAGGGGGTTAATGATTGATAGAAGATTCAGAAAAGAAAGTGTGCGTTTATACAGGAAAGGTTCACAGAACACAAATCAGACACTATATTGACATTCATCCTCAGCCTATGGGTATATGAAACAATTTAAAAGTTGCTTTTGCTGGACCAGTCAATAGGAGTGTGCATACAAGCTCCCCTGTACTTTGTATGTATATCCTTTGATCTGACCTACTACCTACTGCAGTCACTGTGCTTTGGGCTTCTAAGAAGACTACATTCACTGATAAACATCTATGACCAAAGGTAAACTGTCCTTAAGAAGCCTTCTTATCATCTTCTAGAGAATGTCTACAATCTACAGCTCACCTGCCATACCTTAGAGGTCAAAGACTCCGGTAATGGTCAACCAAGGCCACACTTGTGACTGGAGACTGTTCTAACTAGGTCTACTTTCCTCATTCCTCACTACAATTCTCCCTGTTTAACCTGAGGCCAGTATTTATATCCTTGAAGATCATTGAAGGTGGCTAAAGATGAACTGAAGTGCTGTCTTCCTATGGCTGCCGTCGAATAAATCTCCTTTCTGCATTCTTCCCCATATCTCTATTTGACCTATGGGGGAGAGTGATCGAACCTTACTTGTGACTCCTGAACTTGGCGCCTGGGGTCTAAAACCCAATGTCAGCAGATCAGAGGGTGGAGGTGTTCAGATCTCATGATCTTCTGCTGCAGCCTACACTCTATCTTTAATGGGCCTCCTTATCTCGCTTCTATCATTCCTCCTCTCCCCCCCAGAACATAGTCTTCAGTCTGATCTTGACTATCTTTTCTTTCCCTTTTTGTTGACAGTACTATGATTTGAACTCAGTCTTGGGCTCATCTACCACTTGAGCCATGCACCTACTTCTCTTTATTTTAGTTTCTTTTTTCTTTTCTTTGCCAGTGATGGGGCTTGAACTCAGGGCCTGGATACTATCCCTGCACTCTACCTTTTGAGCCACAGCACCATTTCTAGCCTTTTCTATATATGTGGTACTGAGGAATTGAACCCAGGGCTTCACTCATGCTAGGCAAGTACTTTACCACTAAGCCACATTTCCCGCTCTATTTTAGTTTATTTTTCTGGCATGGTTTTATGCTTTTGTTACAGGTGGGACACAGACTTTGATCCTCCTATCCACACTTCTCTAGCTGGGATCATGGACATGAATCACAGTATCCACCTAGTTTTTGTTTGTTTGTTTGTTTGTTTTTTCAAGATCTTGTCTCCAGCTTGCTTGGCAGAATTTCTAGAAAAGTAGGGAGGGAAGATAAGAGAAATAATAGACAGGGCTATGCTCAAACACTGTATGCATGTTTGAAAGTATGAACCACTCATATCAGGCTGTTTTATGTTTACTTTTTTCTTTTATTTTGTGAAGCTAGGGATCAAACCCAGGACTTTATCCATGCTAGGCAAGTGCTCGACCAGTGAACTACACTCCAGTTTCTAAGTATTTTCTGGTATGAGTCTACCCTTAGAATTCTTTATAGCCAAAGTGATAAAAGTACAATTTTAAATTACAGAAGGAGGGTTTGTTTACCCTGTGATTTCTATTTATTATTACAGAATAAAAATGACTGCCATGTATGGAATACTTACAAAATATCAGATGTTATAGGTTCATTCATTAGAGATTAACTGTACATTTAGCAAACACCTCCTGTACCAGTTTCCTAATTGAAAAATGGCAATGAGAATGGAAAACAAGTACTTTGTACTAAACAGTGTTTTAAAGAACTTAAATTTAAATTGAAGTTTAAAGAACTTAATAGAAGCACATTACTTCTTAAAGCAAGCTAGATGAAAGACGAATTGGGAGATTATTGTGTAGAACAGGAGCATGCCCTACCAGCAAATGGAAAGAGTTTTCCACCCAAGCAAGCTCCAGGACCCTGCCTTCTGAACACTCAGTGCTTCATAGAATTAAATAAGTTAATACACATAAAACAACAGTTGGTCATACCTTATGCTTCAGTAACTGGTAGTCGTCACAATGAGTTATCATTGCCCAAGTTTCCTGGCTAGGGCAAGGTGATCTGCAGTGGAAAACTCAAACTTTCTGTACCAGGTCTCTTTTCCCCTTAGTCCTTTCATTTCTTGGCTGCCCAACTTTTTTTTTTTTTTTGGCTAGGGAGGACCAAAGTAAAAAACACTTAGGCTTCAATGGCCTAATTTGAAAGGGGTAGTAATGCAAATCTCATTATAAAACTTCACATCTTTTCTTCTGAGCTGTTCTTCATTCCCAGGGTGCTTCTGGCATTGCATCTCCATTTTAAATTATATGAACAGCCATCTGTCCATAGCAACTGGAGTTTTGAATCTCACCACAGCTTTACCAGAATCTTAAAGACATCAACAATGCTCCTATTACTCATATGGAAGAAAACCACTACATGAAATCTGTTGGGAAAAGCAAGATTCATCAGATATGGGACTCACATTCACTGCTGGTTAGAACTGAGAAGAATATAAGAGCTGGGATGAGACTGTGATTTCCTTATTCCATAACCATTGAGAGGAATAAAACTTGAGCTTACAGCTGATACCTAAAATTCCCAAGAGGAAAATTGTCCTAGCTCCTTTGTGTTTTGCGGGGGAATGGGGGAAGGAAGAAGACTAGGCTTGAAAACAGATTGGAAATTAACTTTCAGTTCTGATGACAAAATACCTGAATGGTCACCATTTTGTGTTTTGAGGATGACGGGAAGTGTCATTCAGAGCATGGTAGTGTGAAAGAATAAAGGACCAGAAACCTGCTTTTGCAATAATGACAGCATTTTCCCCCTTTCATTCATCCATTAATCAACTGCTGGCCTAGAAACCTTAGCAGCCATTCAGTTTTGTCTTAGTACTATACAAGATGGTTCTTTTTTATGCCTTGCCACGAAAAGGTTGAAGTGAATTGTTTTGACATTAACTGGTGAGATTTCTACAGAACATTCATCTCAGTATATACCTGAGAGTCACTTGAAGCTTTCTGGATAGTTTTTTTTTTTTTTTTTTTTTCTGGGGGTGGAGTGGTTCCAGTGTGTGTGGGGGGAGTGAGGGGATGAGTTTGATTCTAACAGACCAATGTAGGCTTTGGTACATGCTATGTCTTTAAAATTTCACTGTTAAAAAACACTTTCGAGAGCAGAAAATTTAAGAAGCCATGATTTGAAAGAGCAGCCCAGAACTGCAGCTGATCAAGCTCATTTCTTTCTTCCCCCTGCTAATTGCCTTTCATTCTTAAATCTGAAATGTAGTCCGTCTGTGAGTGTGAGTACTTCCTTTCTAAGGCTGACACATTTTAGTGGGCAGAATAATGGAGACTTTTGCTTTAACACCTAAACAAAGTGAATAAACCCCCTTAGCCTTTGCCCTTTGGCAAGTTCTACAAATGCTCTGTGCTTCCTTTGTTTACTTTGAGTAGATTATTCCAGTCTCCAGATTGCAAAGCAAACAGGGATCTGAGAATAAGAGCCAAGGGTGGTGGATCAGGTGATGCTTTAAAACTTTCCATGTGCTCTTTGGAAATACTTTGTTTTAAGATCTCACAGAAAGAACTGTCATCATAGATTTATGATAAACAATGGGAGATCTATGATTGGGGTATTTCATATGCACATGCATGTGCTTGTGCATGTGCGTGCATGTATGCACATATATGTGTATGTGCATATGTGGGTGTGTTTATGGGAAAGAGAGTAGATGAGGAAATCTGGGTTTAAGTCCTGGTGATGTCATTCATTAGCGCTCTGACCTTGATGCATTACTTGGCCTGTCCCAACCATCTTCCTACATGTTATATAAGATTTAAGTCAGCCAATGAAAATAAGAAGCCAGAACAATGATAATGTCTAGCAATAAGCTATATATCAGAATCTACCTTTTTCCTTTTAATTACTCTTTAGAAAGACTGCAAGAAGAAGGGCTTGCATTATCATGTTAGAAACCTCTGACTGAAGTAATGGATGATTTAAAACCTGATATGTCTACTGAATATGGATGTATTTCAGTGGTTCAGTGGTGAAATTTTTTTCTTTTGATGGGTTGTGGGGCTTGAACTCAGGGCCTGGGCACTGTCCTGGAGCCTCTTTGTGCTTAAAGCTAGCACTTTACCACTTGAATCACAGTGCTACTTCTGGTTTTGGACTGGTTTATTAGAGATAAAGAGTTTCATGGGGACTTTTCTGCCCAGGCTACCTTTGTGGGTTTTTTTCTTTTTGGTCGGGATAATGTATAGAGGGGTTACAGTTACATTTGCCAGACAGTAGGTGCATTACTTCTCACATATTGATACCCCTTCTCATGTTTTTGTCCTCGTTTCCCCCCCACTCCTTCCCAATCATCTTATTTTCCCCCTTCCTTGTCCTATTTCAAGTAAATAAATAAATGTATATACAATATACCTGGTAACAAAGTCAGATACAGTAACAAAATGAGATTAACCATAAGGGCAAAAAAGAGAAGAGAAATAATATAGTACATTAAGAACAACAATCACACAAGATAAAGATCTTATTTCCATATCCTAGAGTTCCTTTCTTTTAGTCTCATCCTACATGACCTTATGTACCCAGGTTTTGAGCTATTGTGGTCCTCTGCTAGAAAAGGACGAGATATGTACTAATTATTACAAATGAGGGAAACCATTGAGCCTATGTTCCTTTGGCTCTGGCTTATTTCACTTAATATGATTTTTTCCAATTCTTTTCATTATTTTATGAATGGGACGATGATGGCAGTATAGAATTCCGTTGGATATAAGTACCACATCTTCTTGATTCAATCATCTACTGAGGGGCATCTGTCTTGGTTCCATATCTTTGCTATGGTAAATAATGCTGCTGTAGTAAACATTGCTGTGCTAGTGGCTTTAGTATGTCCTTGTTTCTGAACATTTGGGTAAATGCCAGGGAGTGGAATTGCTGGGTTATAGGGGAGCTCTATGTTTAGTCTTTTGAGGAATGGCCATACTGCTTTCCATAGTGGTTGAATGTGTTTACACTTCCACCAACAGTGTAGTAGTGATCCCTCTGCCCAGGCTTTCTTTGAACCACAGTCCTCAGATCCCATTCTTTTGAGTAGCTAGTATTGTAGGAATGAGCCATTGATGCCCAGCTTTCACTGGTGGAATCTTGATCAGCATAAGCAAGGCTTTGTAACTGATCTTCTCAACATCCCTCCCCCACCAAAAAACAACCAAACAACAAAAAACCAAAATCATGCTACAGATTTGATTTGCATTTCTGCTAACTGGTCCTAAAATGGAAGTAGGATGCATAAAAGATAGCTCATACTTGATATTTTTGGCAAAAGTAGAAACACATTATTTTGAATGTGTTTTTTATTGTAATTAATATAAGGGTTACATTATATTCACCAGATAGAAGATGCATTACTTCACAAACATTGATACCTTTCTCATGTCTTGGTCTCCATTTCCCTCCCCCCACCCCTGCCCCTCATCTTGTTTAGAAACACATTTTTAAAGTGAAATATATTTTACATATAGGAAATGCAGAAAACATATATGTAACATTTCTCTTGTATAGAAAGTTCTGCTGGACCTTTTTCTAACAGTCCTTGCCCTTGGCAAGGGTAAACATCCTCTGATTCTAAACTACAGGTTTGCTCTGCCTTTTCCTGAAGCTCCCATGTACAGAGTCATACAGAACTGTGCTCTTTTTTCTGGAATCTTTCATTCAAGATGATACTTCAGAGAGCTATCATGAGGGTTAAATGGGTCCGTGTGGACAGTGCCTTGCAAGTATGCAAGTATGTTCTGTAGAAGTATCAGCACGGCAATTGTAACAATCATTTTTATAATTGATATGTGGGGATATAAAAGTCAATTTGTCCAATAACACTTTCCAGCCCCTTTGGTAGTCTTTTTTTTTTTTTTTTTGCCAGTCCTGGCCTTGAGCTCAGGGCCTGAGCACTGTCCTTGGGCTTTCTTAAGACTAGAGCTCTACCACTTGAGCCTTTGCACCACTTCCAGCTTTTTTCTATGTATGTGGTACCAAGGAATTGAACCTGGGTCTTCATGCATGCTAGGCAAGCACTCTACCACTAGGCAAAACTACCAGCCCCTCAGTAATTTTTTTTGATGTCTATAAACATTTGGGTTTCCAACCTTCGGTCTATGGGGATGTCCATCTAAACTTTCCTGAGATCTAATAGATGAGATCAGGTTAAGAAATTGGGAGATCCAAGCATGGGGAAAAAGTGGATTTTTCTTTCTGTTTATTCTTATGTTGGCCCTATATATTTAAGACAAAACACAATACTAAATTGTAAAAAAAAAAAAAGGTATAAACCATAACCAATCTAGGTAAGTCTAATCCTTACTCCCATTTATTTTCTCCTTTTAAAAAATAAATTTGTGAATGTTTTTGCAGACTTTCAAAGTAATTTCTTGGGTACTGTTTTTCTAGTATTTGGTATGGACATGTTTTGTCTCTGGGGGAACCTGGATGTTGTCTTCCACCTACAGCATTTCACTTCTATGTTTGTCCACATTCTCAGTCTAGAGTATGACCTCAGCTCAGCCTGTGGGACTGAAACTAGGACACTTATCGATAATTCCCCTCATTTGTCAGATTCAAGGGTGTTTTCTTCCTACTATTCTGTAGCTTTGGTAACCAGGCATAAGGCGGCAGAATGGGTGCCAGAGGTCTAGAGAGATTGCAATTTGATCCTGAGCTGCATGTGAAAACCTGTGTTGTAAGAGTCACCCAAGAAGGTTTGGATTTGGGTCAGACTGAGGCCAGACTCATCATGTACATTATTTTATAGAATCCATCATTTTTCTTTTTTATCAGATGAAGAAATTGATGTGCTGAGTTGAGCTTTGGAGCCCAGGCCTGACTAGCTTTGTTAGTGGATGGTAGTAGTCAGTCCTGTCTATGAAGATAGTAGTTGCCAGGAGAGATTGCATATCCATTCAGTAGGCTAACCTTCCTAGCTTAGTCAGAACAATGGTGTAAGGAATGTGAGTCCTTTGGATTGTGATTAAGAAGAGGACATTTGAGGCCAATAGGTAAGGTCATTCAGGGATTCTTTACTGTTCTCTTAGAAGCATTACCAAATTAGGTTTCCTGTCTGTTTGGTTTTCAACCTCGATCCTGTGGAGATAAGTAAAAATATACATTATTATACTCTGTTCCCAACTCAATGTAAAATGATATGCAGAAAACTATAAGCTACAGAAAAGCAGATACCAATCTAAATAATCAGATTTAGTTATCATTATTAATATGTAAGTTTATTTATGGATCTTACTTTATATGTATGACTCTTCATGGAATTTTTTTAAAGTTCAATGTCCCATCACAATAGATAGAGGACCTCAAATGGTAGCTTCCTGAGGATAAGAAAAGAAACAACAGAAATACAGGAGGGCATTGGAGGGAGCATATTTTAGAACATCCTGTATTATGGGGTTATCTGTTTACACATGTGTTCTTTCTGGACTATAAGCTTCTCAAAGTCAGAGATTGTCCCAATATCTGCATTACATCACTTAGCATGGTTCCTGGTACGGTACAGTATGTTGAAAATTGCATACTGGTCCATCTTCACTCAGGCTCCAGATGAATTTATTATGCTCTTTACTTTGTAAGATTGTTATGAGTTACATGGAAATATACTGTCCTGGGTTGTGTAGGGCATTACACTCCAATCATACAATCTAGGTTTCTAAGTTGAGAGATTATTGAGAGATTTTATGAGGTTGTGATGCATAGTGTGAGAGTCTAGCAAAATCTAAGATGTAAACATTCTGAGTTTAGGGAAGAGGTGTTTGTAAATGTATAGAAAAATCTGAAAGTTGGAAACAATCAAATTGCAGTGGTAACTGAGGGGGAAAAATGAGGAAACTGAACGATTAGGCAGATTACATACTAAGAATACAAAGTTCTCCATAAGTGCAGTGGAATGTTTCTTTCAGATGGCTTCTAAGCAACTTTTGAGTAGTTTATTTGAGATGTTTATTTCCAGGGTTGCTTTTAGGACAAAGCAGGAAATTGGTTAACCAAGTGATAAATTTAAATATTACTTCTAAATTTTAATTTTGTGATTTTCTTGAATGTTCACTAATGATTCACATGTTGATGATTTGTTTTTCTCCCGTCTTGGTGCCATCAGAAGGTGGTGGAACATTTAAGAGTCATGGCTTGGTGTGAGGAAGTTAGGTCACTCAAAGATGGAGTCCAGACTGGCTCTGTCATTTTGCTTCCTGGCCATCATGAAACAAAAAAACCTCCTCACTATGTATTCCCTCCATGAAGTGTGGTAATACCACCTGCCTACAACAGCAGGACCAAGGAGCATGGACTGAAACCTCCGAAACTGTCAGCCAAAATAAATCTCTCCCTCTTAGAATTTGATTCTCACAGGTTTGTTTGTTTTTTTATAGTCATTGTGATATCAAGCCAACACAAATTTTCCGAATTTAAAAATCATAATTCTTTCCATTCCTACAATAGACAAGAGAAATACATGACTTTCTCAGTCAATTTTTTAAAAATACATTACTTCATATAGAATTATATGCTTTTCCTCCTCCTCAGTGCTGGTGATTGAATATAAGGACCTGGGAAAGCTCTCTACCACTGAGCTAGTTGTTTTTGTTTTTGGCTTTTCTTTTTTGAGACATGGATTTGTTATGTAGCTCAGAGTGGAGTTGAACTTGCCACATAGTTCAGGGTGGCTTTGAATTCATTATTCTTTTGCTTCTACCTCCTGAGTACTGGGACTTCAGGGGTGTCTCACCATGCTCTCTCTCTCTCTCTATATATATATTATATATAAAATATAACATATATTATATTACATATATAACATATATATATAACATATGTATATATGTGTTTTAAAGTTTAAGATTTTGGATTACGCATATATGTACATAACTAGCATGATAGAAAGTGAGAATAGAGTGGTGGTTATCAGAGGCCAAGGAAAGTAGAAAATAGGGAAAGAGTGGAAAGGTTGATGAATGGGTACAGCATTACAGTGAGGAGTCAGCAGTTCTGATGTGTTAACGCACATTACAGCTACTACAGATGACAGCAATATATTGTATATTTTTGAAAATTAGAAGAAAGCATTTGGAATGCTTTTTCTGTAAGGAAACTATGAATGTTTGGGAAGATATATATGCTTAGCCAGATTTAGAAATATTTTATACAACATATATGCATATTGAAACATCACATGGTGCCCCATTCTTATGTACAATTTTTACGCTTTATATATCAGTTAAAAATACATTCAGGGCCTGAAGTTTGGCCCAGTGGTAGAATGCTTGCCTAGCATGCACGAAGACCTGGGTTTGATTCCTTGGTACCACATACACAGAAAAGGCTGGAAGTGGTGCTGTGGCTCATGTGGTAGAGCTCTAGCCTTGAGAAATCCCAAGGACAGTGCTCAGGCCCTGAGATCATGCCCAGGACTGGCAAAAAAAAATATATTCAATTTAAATTTTAAAGCCATATGACGAATGATTTTTATCCCTAATGTACTATGTTATCTCTCATCTCCTTTGCTCTCCCTTGGGTATCTCATATTGTTACAGTATCTCACTTTGTTATCTGATATATTGAATTTATTTGTATTTGGTTATTTGAAATTTGATAGGGAAGGGGGGAAACCAAGACGGGTGGGGAGTGAGGGGGAGGATAATGGGTACCAAGACATGTGAATGGGTATGTGAATTAATGCACCTTCTATCTGGCAAATATCATGTAACCCTTTTATTAATTACAATAAAAAATAAAACCTTCTGTAAAAAAATTTTTTTTAATGGATATAATAAGAAAGCACTGCCTTGATAAGCCTTGCTTTCTCCCTGTGTACCTATCCTGGTCCTCATGTCTGTGCAGATAATTTTTGTAGTTCTCTGGAAAAATGGCCTTGAATTACTTCTACCCTTTCACTATTTCAAATGGTGGCACAATGTCATCCTTTGCCTGTAATGGATCTCTATAGATGTCCTCCACATATTCCCCCGAGTGGGATTGCTGGGCCAAGCGTGAATGTAACTGGACTTTTGGTAGACACTACCAAACTTGACCCCCTTAGAGCTGTGTCATTTCTCACTTCTGTGAGCAGCCTCCCAACCAATCAATATGTCATTAGACTTGTGTCAGTGTCAAAGGTGAAACACATTTTCTCTGCATAGCTTCAACTTGGACTCTTCTTATTTTGATTGAAGATGACGTAATTAATCCATGTGGTTTATGGTAACGGTCACTTTTATTTCTTTGATTGTGTAAATTATGTATTCATATGCTTTACCTACTCCTGTCTGCTCTCCTTTTTACGGTTACTTTATGTTGTTGTTGTTGATTGTAAGGCTTGAACTCTGGGTCTGGGCATTGTCCCTGAGCTCTTCAGCTCAAGGCTACTGCCCTACCCCTTGAGCCATTTCTGGTTTTCTCATGGTTAATTGGAGATAAGAGTCTCATGGACTTTAGTGCCTAGGCTGGCTTTGAACTGAGATCCTCAGATCTCAGCCTCCTGAGTAGTTAGGGTTACAGGCATGAGCCTTCACACTCAGCTTACTTAAAGGTTTTTTTTGTTGTTGTTGCTTGAGTTCTAGAATAAGACTAATTATCAACCACATTGGACCAAGCTCTATAGAGGGCATCGACTAGAAGGAGAGGTTGCCTTCCAGCTCAGCCTCAAGGGTGAGCAGTACATATACATACAAAAAATGTATATGTGGTAATGAGTATGTGGATGTATAAAGAAATATAGCATAGCATCTAAGCATTAAAGGCATGTAGAGGGTGTGATGGCCCTAGTGAGCTTAAGTTGTAATGTACTAGAAGTTGAAAGAGGTGCTGTCTGGGTTGACAGTGATATAAAGAACAAACCAAAATGGGGCACTGGCTCATGACTATAATCTGAGGATCACAGTTTGAAGCTATCCTATGCAGGAAAGTCTGTATGACTCTCATCTCTAGTTAATCCCAGAAAAGCCCAACGTTAGCCAGGTACAGTGTCTCATGCCTGTAATCCTAGTTACTCAGAAGGCTGAGATCTGAGGATTGTGGTTCAAAGCCAGCCTGGGAACTAAAAACAGTGAGACTCTTATCTCCAAGTAACCATTAGAATAACCGGAAGTGGTGTTGTGGCTCAAGGGGTAGTGGTAATCTTGAGCTGAAGGGCTCAGGGATAGCGCCCAGGTCCAGAGTTCAAGCCCCACGACTGACCAAAAATAAAAAAAAAAGAAAAAGCCCAACGTGGGTCAAAGTGGTAGAACAGTAGCCTGGAGTAGAAAAGCACAGGGGCTGTGCCTAGGTCCTGAGTTCAAGCCCTACAACAAACAACAGCAACACAGAGAAATTCAGGCTGAAGCAGCTATAAGATTCCTTGGTGCTACTTTGGCCTCAGCCCCACCCTCCCGGACAGTCACTTTGTGAGTGCTAAGAACTTGTTCCCGGAGTACAGTAACTGGAGAAGAGTCTGACATAAGCACCCTGCTGAAGTGTGAGAGGACAGGCCAGTGTAGGGCAAGGTCACTTCCCCTCTCCCCCTTCCTTCTGGAGGGTAAACTACAGTAGCAACCCAATGTCTAGTTCTTTCTGAATCTGTTTCTGAATCTAGTTTCTTTCCTTCACTGGTAGGGAATGCTTGAACCTTCTTCTTCTTTTTTTTTTTTTTTGGATCAGTTGTGGGACTTGAACTCTGGGCCTGGGCATTGTTCTTAAGCTCTTCAGCTCAAGGCTACCACCCTAACCCTTGACCCACAGTGCCACTTCTGGTTTCCTGGGGATTAATTGGAGATAAAAGTCTTATGGACTTTTTAGTGCCAGGCTGGCTTTGAACCACAATCCTTAGATCTCAGCCTCCTGAATAGCTAGGATTACAGGCGTGAGTAACCACGCCTGGCTTTTGAACCTTCTTTTAACTCCTCACTTTTAAGGAACTGACCTACCAGATCTGGTTCTGATTCTTTTGTGACTCCTTTACTTCAGTAAGTACCTTGTTTAGTAGCCTTCATCACCAATTCTCTCTTTGCCTTTTCTTGGTTTAACATCTTGACTCCATTCTTTTTTTTTAAATCTTGACTCCATTCTAAAGGACAATATACTATAGATAATCTCAGTATTATTGTCTTGCCTTCCAATCCCTTACCTCAATATCTCTTTCAGAAAGATAGATACTAGATGGATACTATATTTATTTCCTAGGATTGTACTAACAAAGTATCACAATCTTGGTGGCTTAAAATGGCCCTTAGGAAACCTTGGTTAAAAACAACAACAAAAAAGCGTTGAGAGTTCCATGTCCATCTAGGCTACATAGCCTCAAAAACCAAAATGAGAAATTTCTATTCCCATGGTTCTGGAAGCCAGAAGTTCAAAAGCAAAGTGTCTTATAGGCACAAGATCTCTTAAAGACTCTAGAGAGTTCTTTCATTGCCTCTTCTGGCTTTGGGTAGTTGCTAGTAACTCCTGTGTTCCTTGGCTGATTGCAGCACAACTCAGATTCTTCATCCTTGTTCACAAAGCCTTCTTTCCTTGGTACAGGTCTGTATCCAAATTTCCCTGTGAAAATCTGAATATATTAATACATTAAGCTCTTCATTTATCCTTTAGACTATGACTCTGGACAACAGACCTCAGATCTCCAATCTTCAGTGACCCTAACCATTAAATAGAGAGAGGTCCTATATATCCTGCATGTCCTATATGCCGCATACTCAGCACAGGAGCTGGCATGTGGGTCACAGGAAGGACTCAAAATTACAAAAGCAGGGCCTGGAGTTTGGCCTAGTGGTTGAGTGCTTGCCTAGCATGCACGAAGACCCGGGTTCGATTCCTTGGTAGCACATACATAGAAAAAAGCCAGAAGTGGTGCTGAGGCTCAAGTGGTAGAGCTCTAGCCTTGAGAAAGTCCAAGGACAGTGCTCAGGCCCTGAGCTCCAGCCCAGGACTGACAAAAAAAAAATTATAAAAGCAAACCATTTACTCTCTCCTCTTCACTTGGACTCAGGGTAGATTGACGCTGAATGTGAAAGCCCCAGTCTGATGCACATAGGCCTTCTTGCTGTATCTGGATTAGGTGTTAGCTTAATATTACCCAAGAGGCAAATTAAACTATCTTTTCTTTGTGTCCCTTCCTGTCAATCTTGTTTCTTTGCAAGCTTAAAATGGAATGGAGGAAATGTTAAAGAAGCAAATGTGTGTGTGTGTGTGTGTGTGTGTGTGTGTGTGTGTGTGTGTGTGTGTGAGGCGTGAGCCAAGGGATGCTTTTTGCACACAGTTCTCTTTTCTCCTCTTCACTTTCTGTATCCCATAGACAGCCACACTCCCCACCCCCCATGGGCTGGCACAGTGCACCCTGACTTGAGTCTCATGTTCTTTGATGCTGGTGTGGTTCTGAAGTAGCTGCTGGGATAGACAAACTACCATTTGTTACTAAAGAAAAAAATGAAAAGAAAGGGACAAAAAAAGTCCAGTCTTTTATCTGAGTTCCGCTAGTTGCCAAAGGTCTTATTGTGGAGAGAGGGAACAAGTGGGGTTTTATCTTCCTGCCCTGACAGGCAGCCACGTGAACATCAAAGTGCCCAGAGCCTGGGAGGGGGCTAGGGGTAACTTGAGTAAGGCTCTGCTAGGGAATGGGGGGCTCCAAGGTACTCTCTTGCTTTTGATGGTAGGGAGAGGAGGAGCTGGAGGTTTTAGTGGAGGGTAGACTTTGATGATTTACTCTGTGGTAAGTGAGGATATTCAACACCATTGGAGAGGTAGAATAGCAATGCAGGCACAGTAATAGTCTCAAAAGCCATCCTACCCATAGAAAGTACTTTCCATACAGAATTTCACTTAGTCATTATTTCCCCATGTATTACAGTAGTACTGCCCCACTCTATATATAAGGAGATGGATGAAGACTTTAAAATGTCATCTCCCCTGATTTGGTCATTACAGCAGATTGTCTTACTGAATTTCATACATTTCTACACTGAAAATTATAATTAATAAAAAAGACAAAGTATTGAAATTGGAAATGATGAATATGGGTTCATTACTTAATAACTAGTTCTCTTTCCTCACCTTGCCTCTCCAGCCCACTTTCTACTTTCTGTGTCTAATTTTTCTTTTCAGGACAAGGGTTTCTTTGTGTTGCTCAGGCCAGCCTAAAATTCCCTGTGTTGCTCAGAGCAGCCTTGAAAGAAGATCCTCCTACCTCTGTCTTCTTAGTGCCTACTTCTCTGTATCACTTCATCCCTTTATTTTGTCCCATGGATGAAATGTCCCCTAAAGTGGTCCTCAAATCTGGTATGGATGATTCACTTTCTGGGTAAATTTATATCCCCATCCTTTCCCAACCCTACTTCCTACAGCATTGAATGGTAATGTTGGGTTACTGAGGAAGCAGTGACTGCTCTGGAGCTGTGTAGAGCACATTGCTGATATCTGCTCATTGTCCTCAGGGAGACAGGAAGCCAGGTCCAGAGAAGTAAAGATAATTTTAAAAAATGAGTGAGAAAGAGGACTAGAGACATGGCTTAAATGGTAGAGAGTAACAAGCATGAGATGAGACTCTTGAGTTCAAATCCTAGTGCCATCCATACAAACTTGTTTTTGAGACTGTGTAATGTGTTGTTTAATACAGATGTTTCACCACCTGTAGCCTGTGGCACCCCCTTTGTCTTAGTAATTGTACACTCTACATCTTTGCCAGTTTCTTTCATATCTTCCTTCATTTCCTTCATTTATTAAGTGATGGCTATATGAAAGGTACTTCACTAAGATCTTTAATACATGTATCTCATCTTCTAAGCCTACCTTGGCAAGGAAGTTGAAGTTGAGAAAAGTTTCATGGCAGGTAAATGTCCAAGGTCTCAGGAATATTTGAATCCAGGCCCAAATGACTGAAAGCCAGTCTACTTTACTGCTTGCTATATGTAATAGAAGAACTATCTGTAGTAATCCAAAAGAAAATCAGCTCTGTTTGTCAGTTGTGAAACTTCTTGAACTAGCGAAAGTTATTTTCAAGGACTTCAGTCAAACAAATTATGGTGAGTTACTGGCACTCTCCCAATATGCTGTTTCCCTCTTTTCACTGAATTACGCCTTTTCCATGGACTTTTTTCAAAGGCTTGAGACCATTCTGGGGCCTTTCTGTGGAAGAGCTCTCATGATTTTCTGGCCATCAGACTTTTTGAATTCTTATGAGGCTGGTCTTGGGTTAAGCTTAGAAAAAAACAGTTTGATCTTTAAGGTCACCTGGCTCCCATTTTTGCTTTTCTTTTCCTCTTTAAGTTAAACCTTTTGGCTGGGGATATAGCTTGCCTAGCAAGTGCCAGACCCTGGGTTCTATCCTTAGCATTAAAAGATAAAATAATAAAATAAAATAACAAAAAATATGGAGTCAAAGTCAAGTAAACTAAATTGAAGTGAAGGTGTACTGAGCCCTGTAGGCCCTGGTGATCACCTGCAGTCCTGTGAGGGGCATCTTGCTGTGAAAGGTCCTTCCTAAGAGCTAAAGCAGCACTCTGGCCTCATTCCAACAGTGTAGGGAAATGGCCTGGCTTCTTGGCAGCAGCTTTGTCCTTCTGACAGAGGCTCTGCTTGTGAGGCGTCTGCTATCAGCAATGTCTTGAGCTCAGGTCCTGGGAAAAATTCTCTCTGTTGCTTTTCTTTTTCTTTTTAAGGGGTAAGAGAAGACATTAAAAACTCTTTTTCTCTCCTTCTCTCTAGCATATTTTATGTCACTTTTTTAAACTCTAGAATCAACAGAAAGTTTCATTCTAGAAATAGCATGTTACTTATCATTGTGTTAAAAATAACTAGGTTAAGGAAGAGAGCTTACATCAAATGTTTTATGATCACAATTATTTTAGAGGGATAAGGGTGGAAAATTGGGGCATAATTAAATTTTCCTGAAAGAAATCTCCTTGCAGGTTAGTGTGAAGAGTTAAGACCCAGGCTTTAGGATCATCAAATCCAAGTTGCCTCAATGAATGGTGGCTTTTCTTGTAATTAGTATGTCTATGATCTGCCCAAATCAAAGTTAAAATTTCTTGGCATTTAGGATGGCAAGGGAAATTCATACTGCAGTCCTGGAGTCATGGCCTGGAGGGTCTATAATGCAGGAAGTAAAGAAAGCCCATCAAGTGGTACCCGAAACATCTCTCGCCATTTGCAGCTTGCATTATATGATCTCTTCCTCTTCTCACTATCTCATATTTTGAAGAGTAAATCCTATAGTATTCATAAATGTTAACTGAGTTCTTAGATTAAACAAAACTGGGTCCAGGGGAGGTAAGTAACTTGTATAGTTCATTACCTTTTGTAATTCCAACCCAGGACTCCTTATTATGCCACTAGAGTAATAGTTCAAGGGATTTAAAATTTTCAAGTATTAAAAAAACTAAGGGGGCCGGGAATTTGGCCTACTGGTAGAGTGCTTGCCTACCATGCATGAAGACCTGGGTTTGATTCCTCAGTACCACATACATAGAAAAAAGAAAGAAGTGGTACTGTGGTTCAAGTGGTAGAGCTCTAGCCTTGAGAAATCCCAAGGACAGTGCTCAGGCCCTGAGCTCAAGCCTAGTACTGGCAAAACAAAACAAAACAAACAAAAAACTAAGTAAATAAGAAATAGTGTATTTCACCTAACAACTTACGATACTGTCTTATAGTTTGACAAAGCAGTTTGAAATCAAATTCTATCATACCATTTTATTCACCCCTCCCTGCAGCCCCCCCTCCCCAGAAGATAACATCATGTTTCTTCAGAGGAGATCATGGAAGCTTACAGGTTTTCAGAGCTTGTCCACAGTCACTTGGCAGCTCTGGGTTTGAAGGCAACTGGTAACTAGAATAATTGTGACCAGACCTGTCTCTCTCAGGGAACCTCGACTGTCAGACCTTGCTGCGTTTTCCTTTTTGGCCTACTCCCACTAGATCATACCCTTGTGTCCAGTCACATTTCCACTCACCTGCCCATTCAAATAGTTTTATTTTTTCCTTCTTTTTTCATATATTTTTATTGTAATTAATAGAAGGGTTACATGATATTTGCCAGATAGAAGGTGCATTAATTCACATACATTGATACCCTTTCACATGTCTTGGTCCCCATTTCCCTCCCCCCACCCCTACCCCTCATCTTGTTTTCCTCCCTTTCCTATCCAATTTCAAATAACCAAATACAAATATATCCAATATATCAGGTAACAAAGTGAGATACCATAACAATATGAGATAACCAAGGGACTGCAGAAGAGATGAGAGATAACATAGTACCTTAAGGACAACAGTCATTCATTATATGGCTTATGTTTCTATATCCTAGAGATCCTTTCATTTAGTGTCATACTATATGGCCTTATGTATCAAGGTTTTGCTCTATTGCAAATCTCTGCTAGGAGAGCCCAAGGTTGCTACTGATTATGACAAACGAGGGAAACCATTGAGCCTAAGTTCCTTTGAGTCTGGCTTACTTCACTTAATATGATTTTTTCTAAGTCTTTCCATTTCCTAACAAATGGGGTGATGTCGTTCTTTCTGACAGCAGCATAGAATTCCATTGTGTACAAATACCACATCTTGTTGATCCATTCATCAACTGAGGGACTTCTAGGTTGGTTCCATATCTTTGTTATGGTAAATAGTGCTGCAATGAACATTGTTGTGCTAGTGGATTTAGTATGTCCTTGTTTCTGGATGATTGGGTAACTGCCAAGTAGTGGAATTGCTGGGTCATAGGGGAGTTCTATGTTTAGCCTTTTGAGGAACTGCCATACTGCTTTCCATAGTGGTTGAATGAGTTTGCACTCCCACCAACAGTGTAGTAGTGATTCCTCCTGGCCACATCCCCTCCAGCATCTGTTGTTATTAGTTTTCCTGATCCTGGCCATTCTAATTGGAGTGAGGTGGAATCTTAGAGTTGTTTTGATTTGCATTTCTTTTATGACCAGAGATGTTGAGCATTTCTTCATATGTCTATAGGCCATTTTTGTTTCTTCTTCTTCTTCAGAGAAGACTCTCTTTAAGTCTTTGGCCCATCTTTTAATGGAATGGTTGTTTCTTTGGAGATTAGTTTTGGAGTGATTCAATTTTATGAGCTGTTGATATATTTTAGATATGAGGCCTTTGTCTGTGGTATGGTTGGTGAAGATCTTCTCCCACTCTGTAGGTTATTTTTTCCTTTTTGTTTTGAAGGTGTTTATTCTTAAGTTCCCATGTTAATTTTATTTTGTTTTGTGCTAGGAATTAAAGCCAGGACTTCAAGCTTGGTAGGTCAGTAACAGACTCCTATTATTTCCTAGTCCTTTTGCCTTTTGATTTTGTTTTGGATATAAGGTTTTGTTAACGGTTCCAGGCTGTTTTCAAACTCAAGATCCTCCTACCTTTGCCTCCCAAGAAGCTGAGATTATTGTGTGAACTACCACACCCAGATTAACCTCTTTTGTTTTATGATATTGGCTACTAGTAGGCAAAGCATGGATTGAACTAGTCTGTAGCAGAGAAATATCAGATTGGAGTTGGTTGTCCTCCACAACCAGATGGGACCACTTCCATAGTGCTGGTGAAGTAGTCAGTTCACTGCTATGGTAGCTCCTTTTGGGGAAATAAGAAACATGTGGGAAGTTGGGAGGGTAGAGTTCAGTGATAGAGTGCTTGCTTAGCATGTGTAGGTTCAATTCTCAATAACAAAGAGAAAAAAAGTGATATACATTTTGTTGATCCATGAACTATTAGATATGTGCAGTAGTCCTCCTTATCCACAGAAAATGTAAGACTTCGGGATTTCAAATAGTATTGAACCATGAGTGTATATACAATGTTTTTTGCTTGTACCTATATAATCAATAATGTTAGGGACAATAGCTAATAATAAAATTATACAGTTGTATCAGACTATTGTAATAAAAGTTATTTAAAAGTATGACTTGTTTGTTTCTGGAATTTTCCATGTAATATTTTTGGACCAAGGCTGACTATGGGTAATTGAAATCACAGAGAGTGAACCCACGGACAAAGTCGGGAGTCATGACATCTGATTGCTCCCAGGGAGGCAGGAAGGGTAGTGGAACAGAGGTGTTCAGTGGCTTGAAGCAACTTATGCTTCTTCCAGGAACACTGAAGGCTGACCAGAGTCCTTCTTTACTCTAACAATGGAGAGAGAACATTCTCTTTTCTTGGACCTGGTACCCCTAAAGTTCCATTTACTATTCTCCTCTGCTTTCGTCTAGCTGGATTGAGGTTGGAGTGGGCTTATCCTTTTTATTTCCTTAGCATTAGTTAAAATTTCCCTGTAGCTTTGACCTCGGTGCCCCCCACCCGCTCACCTACTGTTTCTGTTTTTAGAAAATAGAAGTCTTGGATACAGTGCCGACTCCTTCTCAGCTAAGGCGACTGCCCAAGGCTCTCTGGGTCACGGAGGGCACCAGTCATAGCATTTGTCCATCACGGCTCTAGACACTGAGACTGGTTTTCCACAAACCAAACCACCCCAACCCCAGACAAGTTTATGGGATGTCATAAAGTCTCTGGGGGCATTTTGGTTTTTTTTCTTGTGCAGTTGTTTAAAAATAAATACCAAGGACGTGTAATACTAGGGAGGGGAATTGTGTTTAAAATGCTGTTCCTCTGCTTCCCGCCACCTCCTCCTACCTTTGCAAATGATACTGCTGAGGCCTTTGAAAATGTAACTGGGCTTGACACAGTAAGAAATAGATATTTAGCCTCTGCCCCCACTTCCTGGCATATAGCTTCTAAAATGCTTGGATTCTTGGAAATGATGTGTTTGGAGAGGTTAATGAGAGGACTGATGGCTAAAGACACTTGGAACTGTAGGGGAAGGCTGGTTGCCAAGGGAACCAACTAAGGCATTGGAGCATGTTCAGCTCCCCCCTCTATTTCTGGGGAGGGGAGAGTGGCTGAAAGTTGAATTGATCACCATTGGCCAGCCATGAAGATATCATAAAACCCAAGAAGAAATTGTGCTTCCAAGTTTGTTGAACAATCTGCTTATATTTAACCTTCCCACAAGAATGGCAGGTCCTACCATTGCCAGGATAGAGAACTTCCCCAAAGTCTGAGCTGTCTCCATCTTTCCCCGGGTGCTTGTGACCCAGTCCTGTTTTTGCCTCGCTGGCATCACAGATCACTGTTTATGGCCCAAATCCAATGTATCAGGTCTGGTCCTCAGCTCAGTACACCAAACAAAGGGATGAAGGGTGACAAATCACAGAGATAGGAGCTTTATTATGCAACATGGCACACCTAAGGAAGAAGCAAAATGCGCACGTCTGCCCAAGTTTGGGCTACAGACATGAGCTCCAGGTATAAATACAGGAAGAATCGGACAGGTGCCAAAAGTATGAGTAGTTTTTGAACCATCCAGGCAAGGTTGTCTGGTTGGTTAGGTAGGCCTTTGCTGGCCTTGTCACCAGGAAACAAAAAAGTAGGTGCCTAGGGAATAGATTCCACTCCTGTCTCAAGATGTCTATCCATTTGTCCTGTCATTGGAAGGTGACTTGCTGGGTGACTTTAGGAGAGAATGGCTCAGAGCAAACACAGAAGCAAACTAGAGGTGGAGCATTTGCAGGCCCAAGTAAAGAGGGAGTGCTTTCAGCAAACGTCATTTGTAAGCACCTACTAGAGCTGCAGTGGTACTGGGGATCAGGGGTTGGCAAGAGCAAACTGCACTTTTCTATCAGTGGGCCTCCCACTGCCCTGGCCCAGGCAGCCCCATAAGCCAGTCCCATATCTCCATGTGGAACACTCATCAGAGACATTGTCACCTTAGAGAAACCTGTTTAAGTCCACTTATTGACCTCCCTGGGCCTACAGCAAAATCTTAGAAGTAAAAAAAAAATTTTTCTTTTGTCTTAGCAGGGAAATGGTGCCAGAAGAAAGAAAGATGAGCTAAAGTTTAAGAATAAAACTGAGGACAAACAAAATAACAAGAAGGACAAGATTTTGATATTTTTCTTTTTTTGGAAATTAGCCAAAGTAGATATAGAAATGCATCAACAAAGGCAGTTAACTCTTCCTGCCAAGGTGAGTGTGACAGCAAGCTGGCTCCCCTCCCTAGTGTCACCTCACCATGGTCACTACTAAACGTTGTGCCATCAGAGGCCCAGGGAAACAGCAGGAAATTTCTTGGCATTTCTAGACTATCCCTAGTCAGAGTTTTTTTTTTTTGTGAGGGTGGTTAAGAGACCACAACCAAAGGCAAGCAAGAAACATCTGTCTAGACCACATCAGATTACACTGGGTACCCCTGCTCCTATTGGTGCTAGGAGAAAATAATGCAGCCACTGTCTACTCATTACCATTTACTTACATTTTAGATGTGAAAAACCTATCCTAAGTTGTTTCATGCTACAGCAGAGACTCATACTTATTTTTCTCAAACTTCAACTAAGCTCTGATGTCAGATTTCAGTTTTAAATTGATAATTATTTTTAGTACAGCAGCAGGAGATAGAAACAAATATGCAAGAAACCCAACAGTTATGACCAAAGACAATAAGCACTATCTGAGAGGTGCCTGGAAGTGGGGTTTGAGACTCTAGTGAAGTTGACATTGAGTAGGGTTAGAGGGCAGAGTGGGCTGATGTGAGGGAGGCCTGGTAAGATAAGGTTTTTTTTTTTTTTGTTTTTGTTTTTGTTTTTGTTTTTGTCAGTCATGGAATCTGAGTGTTGTCCCTGAGCTCTTTAGCTCAAGGCTGCTGCTCTACTCCTTGAGCCACAGTGCCACTTCCGGTTTCCTGTATTAATTGGAAATAAGAGTCTCATGGACTTTTTAGTGCCTGTGCTGGCTTTGAACCACAATCCTGAGATCTCAGCCTCCTGAGTAGCTAGGATTACAGGAGTGAACCACTGCACCTAGCTTTTAAGGTAAGTATAAAGCCTTTCTGACCAGTTGTGACAACTAGTCTTCCTGCAAATGGCTTTGTTTTCCTTATTTATAATTATTTTGAATAAGTTGCTAATGGTTAAGAATACTGCATGCACAAATCAAAATATTCGGCAGAGAATAGAAACATTATATGAGCTTGTTTTGGAATTATCCACATTGAAGAAGAATGTCTTGTTAGCCAATTATTATTTAATAATTACTAGTAAAAAGTAAATTGGTAATCATGTTTGTAATCTATTAAGAGAATAGTTTATTTTGGGAGCTTAAAGCAAAGAAAATGTTGGAAAAAAGTACAGAAAATGAAGGGCAAGATTAGAATTAAAGCCTTTTAAGAGGCCAAGGTATATTTTTTCTGAAAAGAAATAGAAGAATTGATTAATGTTAGACTGTTATTTAAGTTGTGTCAATCAAATTTTTCTGAAGGGTGGGGCTGGGAGTTTGGCCTAGTGGTAGAGTGCTTGCCTAGCATGCATGATGCTCTGGGTTCAATTCCTTGGTCCCGCATACACTGAAAAAAGCTGGAAGAGATGCTGTGGGTCAAGTGGTAGAGAGCTAGCCTTGAGGAAAGCCCAAGGACTGTGCTCTGGCCCTGAGTTCAAGCCCCAGGACTGTAAAAAAATTTTTTTCTGAATGGAAATAGAAGAATTGATTAATGTTAAATTCTTATTTAAGTAGTGTCAATAAAGAGTATCTGTTAACATAATAAAGTATAATTCAAAAGTTTATTCAAGTAGAGGAAATAAAAAGAGTACGAAGGCATAAAGGCAAGGTCCCACTTGAAAAATAGCTGAAAGCAAAAGAAATTACATGATAGAGCTGGGTACAGTGGCTCATGCCTGTATTTCTAGATATTTGGGAGACTGAGTTCATGGTTCAGAGTCAGCCTAGACAAAAAGTTCAACTCAGAGCCTCGCACTGTCCCTGAGCTATTTTTCTCAAGGCTAGCACTCTATCGCATGAGCCACAGCGTCACTTCTGATGTTTTCTGTATATGTGGTACTGAGAACTTGAACCCAGAGCTTCATGCATGCTAGGCAAGCACTCTTCCACTATGCCACATCCCACCCCACTTGCTTAGATATTTTTACTCAGGTAGGCTGGTGCTCTACCTCTTGAATCACACTTCTACCTCTGGCTTTTTGCTGGTTAGTTGGAAGTAACAATCTCATAAACGTTTCTGCCCAGGATGGCTTTATTTATTTTTTTTTGAAGATTCAACATAATTTTATAAAATTGAAGAGTCTGAGTTCAATTTTACATAAATAAATGTCTGGAAACAAGTTGTTCAGACTACCCTCCTGATTACAATTTTCTAAAATACAGTCAATACAAAGTTATCTCAAGACCAGAGTTTCACAGCCCAGTAAGCCTCTTGTTGGCCATTTTCCAGCACTGTGAAAGTATAGCCAGAGGACTTGAGTTTTATATACAACAATTCTTCCACATAAAGTGTTCTTTATAGTTTTATGTTTTTAAATTTCAGGGTTTTTCTTTTTCTTTTTTTTGTGCCAGTACTGAGGCCTGCACTTATGGGCTAGTGCTTATAGGTCTTTCCTGATCATAGCTGGTACTCTACTATACATCCAGTCTGGTATTTCTCTGGGTAACTGGGGATACTGTGCTGTGCTATTTGCCTAGACTGGCTTCAAACCTCAACCCTTTAAATCTCAGCCTCCTGAGTACTTTGAATTATAGGTATGAGCCAACTCACACCCAGCTATATTTTTTAAAAAAAATTATGTATGTGTTGCTAGAAGTTGAACCCAGCTTTATCCATGGTAGGTGCCCATTCTACCCCCAGCAATAGTTCCATTTTTTAAACTGATATCTGAGCTGTGGACACATGATGGAGACAGTTTAGTTATGCTGTCCAGGCTGGCCTCAAACTAGCAATCCTACCGCCTCTGTCCTCTGAGGGTTGGCTTATAGACACACACCAGGATCGTAATTTACTTTCAGTAAAATTACCTCAGGACAGTCAAGAGTAGAATCCTTTAGAAGAATATATTCCTCTTTATTTCCCCAAAGTTTGTTTCTAATCTCCTTGTTAATCAGTTCTAAAAATATAAGGCAAAAAGTATCAGGTCACTTGAAAATTTCAGGCATAATTTTTTTTTTTTTTTTTTTTTGCTATTCCTGGGGCTTGAACTCAGAGCCTGAGCATCGCCTTTGGGCTTTTTCCTCAAGGCAAGTGCTCTGCCCAGCACCACTTCCAGCTTTTTTTTTTTTTCTTTCTATGTATATGGTACAGAGAAATTGAACCGGGGTCTTTGGGCATGCTAAGCAAGCACTCTACCACTAGGTCAAACTCCCGGCCCATCAGGCATAATTATTAAAGGCTCTTGGTGTGTATTATATAAAACCAGTTATTTATAAAAATAATCAAACCACAACATTCAGCACTTATTTGCTTCTATGCTTAAAGCATTCAGGTAAGCTGAGAAATTTGGTCCTTATTCGCTGGGTCCCTTAAAAGTGTTCCCTAAATATTTTCCAGTTGCATACAGAGCTTTCCTGGGTCCAACCATTATATCCTGTTATAGTTTTCTTTTTAAGGATATTAATTTTAATACATTTGTCTTTGAATTTCCTTCTTAAAAGAAATTAAGATGTATTTGGTGCAAATTGTGGCTCCTCCTGCATGTCTAAGATGAAACAGTTTCTATGGAAACACCAATGTTAGTCTCTGTGGTACCTCCTGACCTCCTCACTTCTGTTTCTCTTTCTTCCACCTCCCCCTCTGTTACTACTACAGTGTCCACCTCAGCCATCTCTTCGACCATAGTGAAATCAACTCCGTTAGCCTGGTGTTGGGCCATAGCCTCTAGTTTAAGGCGATACTGTTCTGCCTCCTGCTCCTTCTTTAGGAGCTGATATCCGTACTCCTGGGCTTTTTGATTGTCCTCCTGGAGTTGCTGCTGCAGTAACTCTCTTTCACAGCCTTCCTTGCTTTCCTCCACACTGTTTATTTCTTCCATCCTTGCTTTCTTTGTCAGTGGCAGCTTCTCTGCCTCTTCTTCCTCTTCAATTATAGTCTCCTCTGCAACCTGACCAGGTACAGTTAGAACTTGATGTCCATCTTGCATAGTTACAATAAATGGCTGGCCAGTGCTTCCAGTAGGGATTGCAGTTTGGATATTACCCAGAGGAACTCCATCAGTCACTATGGTGATGACTCTCTGGCCTCCACCACCCACTATTTGATGGATTGATGAATTAACAGAATTTCCTTGTATGAGTTCCTCTGAATTAGCTGTGATTCTGTGGGAGTTGGAGAGGGGGGCTGAAGCCTCAGCAAGGGCCGCAAGAGTGGCCAGCACGGAGGTAGTAGGATTTGAGTACTGTACTGTATTGTTGAGGCATGGGGGTCACCTGAGGTTGTTTTGGTGTTGGTTGAAGAAACAAGGCTAGCGAGGTTAACCACCTCTCCTGAGGTGAAGATGAATGGAGCAGCCATAGTCACAGGGTTAGTCACAAGGATTCTCCAAGGATTACAGTTGGAGGCTGGAAGGAATTTGAGAATGGTTACACTGGGGGAGTGTGAGCCAAGCCCCACTCCCTGTTTTCTAGAGGTTAATTGGAGATAAAAGTCTCAGTTCCTTTTGTGCCTGGGCTGGCTTTGAACCTTGATCCTCAGATCTCAGCCTCCTGAGTAGCTAGGTTTACAGATGTGAGCCACCATGCCCAGCTTGAGTTTTCTTTTAGTCTTAATTTCCTGAAGTCTTGAATGATTGTAAGCACACATTACAAAAAGGAACAGTAACAGTGAAATATCTTCTGTCCACTGAGAAGTTAGTACTTGCACAGAATTTCATGTTTTCTACATTTTCCTCTCAGAAACCGAGCCCCTAGGATTTTCCCTCTTGCATGAAGAGTGATGTAGGCAACAGGAAAATTCAATTTTTACTCATGTTGCCTTGCTGCCTCTTCCCCTTCCTGAAGATAATTAAGGATCTTGGGGTATGTATAAATAGCTTCACTTCAGAACGTCTTCATATCTTTGCCCCTCTCATCACTGAAAGGACCCATAAGTGATGTTGCAATTAGAGCACTGATTTAGCTCTGAGAGACACATTGCAAATGATCCCTCGAGGAGGAGGATGGTATTTATATCAGCACTGACTGATGAAGACTCTGTCAACTTCACCTTTGGCAGATTACTTTGTGGCTGCCTTGGGTTAATCTACTCTTTAGAACTGATGATTTGATGTGTTTTCTGAAGCAGTCATCTTGCACAGAGTGCCACGGTGTGGGGCCCGTCCTATGGAAATGCAGGTCATGAAGGATGGACTCCAAAACTTTGCATATAGAAAGCAGAAAAGCAGGCAATGCGTTACTGGGGCATAAGCAATATGGCATTGTCTGTGCCCAGGGGAGGATGCCTTTCTGTATTAGTGGTTTTTGACCTAAGAGAAGGGAAGTGAAAATAGACTCCTTATGTTCCTTTTAAAATGACTGGAAAATTTGTAGTTGTCTTTTTATTCTTTTGAGATCAGGTCAAGAAAGTTACAACAGAAAAATTTTAGGATCATTTTGAACTATTTATTTAGGGTTCAAAGTCAGTGGTTGCTGGGCATCAGTGGCTCATGCCTATAATCCTAGCCACTCAGGAGGCTAAGATCTGAGGATCACAGTTCAAAGCCAAACCAGATATGAAAAGTCTGTGAAACTCTTATCTCCAATTAACCACTACAAAACCGGAAGTGGTGCTGTGGTTCAAGTGGTAGAGTGGTAGCCCTTAAGCTCAAGAGCTCAGGTACAGTGCCCAGGCCCAGAGTTCAAGCCCCATGACCTACTAGAAAAAAAAGGCAATGATTGATTAAACATATTAATATATGCATATATAAATGTTTAATTACAATTTAGATAATATTTAATTATAATCCTCATGTCACAATAATTATATAACTATATGATGTAATTATAACTCATTAATACATATAAATGTTTGCCTATCTCTTGTGAGAGAAAGGTGGTAAAAATAAATAGGGAGCTGGACTTCTGTCTTACTAATGCTGTTCTTAATAGATAGAAATAGTTTATTAGAATAAAACTTCACCTTTGCCCCCTTTTTAGGTATGAAATTATTTTTTAAATCCACTGTGAAGAGTTTTGCAGACATCATCTCTTGCCTTTCCAGAAGCAACTTTGGAGCAGGTTCCTTTCTCTAAGTCTTTCCCAGATAAAAAAGCTTTCTATTGACCACATGGATGAGGAGTCATGATGCTGCAGCAGAGTAAGCTCATATTGAATCCCTCTGATGGGTGCTAGGGTACCTCTCTTCTTCCCTTGCCCCCTGGCCCTCATCTCTCAGGACATGACTGATTCCTGTCTGCATTAGCACCAGTGCTCAGTCAATCAATCCGATCAGTAGCTGGAGATGAGGGAAATAGCAGAAGCTCTCACCCTGAAGAAAAGATTGGAATGCAAATGGTACCTCTAAACCTGTCTCAGAATGAAACAGCTAAATCAATTCTTCCCTCTCTAGTTTGACCTGCTTTTAAAAGAGTATTGTTTTGTTTCTGTCTTTCCTGTAAACACAGATCCTTTGTGTTACTGGAAACTTAATGTTGAAAAGTTTGGGTTACTATCTTCTTCTAGATGACTCTGCCCTCTGCCTCCATTGTGACTGGTGTTTCTGGGCCAAGGACCATCTCTAGTTTCATCTCAGAAGTATCAGATGCTGTTCTTGGAGGATAAAGCAGCAAATAGGATATCAATATGGGATTTAGGATTTGTATTAAAATATACAAAGAATATTTGAAATTCAAAACTGATCACAATACATACACACACAGTCAGTTAAAAACTAGGTAAACTTGAAACAAAGCTATAAAAATGCTCAATAAACCTGTGAAAAGATGCTTGATGTTATTGGGGAACTACGAACCAAAGCTATAAAAAGATGCCACTATACCCATGCAATGGCTAAAATCTGAAAGTAAACCCAAACTGACTGTATCTGGTGATAGACAAGATACAGAGCAACAAGGACCCATCCAGTACTGCTAGAACACAAAATGGCATGGGCACTTGGAAACAAGTTTGGTAGTTTCTTTTCTTATCAGGAGCTGAGCACTGTCCCTGAGCTTCTTTTGCTCAAGCCTGGCATTCTACTACTTGAGCCACAGTAGCACTTACAGCTTTTTCTGTGTATGTGGTACTGAGGAATCAAACCCAGGGCTTCATGCATGCTAGGCAAGCACTCTACCACTATCTACCACTTGAGCCACAGTGCCACTTCTGGTTTTCTGATGGTTACTTGGAGATAAGAATCTCATGGACTTTTTTGCCCAGGCTGACTTTGAACCGTGATACTCAGATCTCAGCCTCCTGAGTACCTAGGTTTACAGGCATCCTATAAAGTTGAAATGTACTTACCATATAACTCAGGAGAAAACTGAAAGTTATGCTGACATTAAAACCTGCATACAAATGTTAATAGTAGCTCTATTCATAAATACCAGAAATTTGAATCAACCCTTATGTCCTTCAACTGGCTACTGGGGAAACAACTTATAATCTATCCAAATATGGAACTTCACTGAACAATAGAAAGGAACTAATTTCTGATACATACAACATATTCATTATGCTATGCCTAAGAGTCTAGACTGAAAAAGTTACATGCCTACAGGATCCTATTTATATGACATTCTGGAAGAGGCAAGCTAGAAGGACAGGAAATGTGTGGCTCTCAGGGGGTGAAGGTGAGGAAAGTAGCTGACCACAGAGGCCTGTAAGGAAACTTTTTGTGATAATTGAAGTGCTACAAATTTTTCTAGTAGTGGTTATGCAATTGTGTACAACTGTCAAAAACTACTGAAAAAATTATCATATGTAGAAATATAGAGATGTATCTGAATTTTTTAAAAAAAGCAACTGCCAAAGGCAAATGGTATCAATAATGGCAAGTTGCTTCTTTGAGAAAACCAACAACATTAGATAATTCTCTGCTTAGATTTGCTTGGTTGCCAGAAAAAAAACAAGGAAAGAGGGCAGGATATGTGTGTTGATAAAAACAAGCAGGAGAGTCTCTCCTAGACTGCTCTGAGGTTCAGGCCGATAGCAAGAAGGGGCTGTGACTAAATGCTATTCTGCATGGAAGGACTAAAAAGATGAGTGAGTCTGGCTCTGGGGAGTTCTAGTTGGAGAGTACACAAATACATCATTGACTCTATAGCAGTAATACAGTAGTGGCAAAATGAGAAGCTTCTGGTCAGAATGAAATAGTGAAGGAGTCTGAGGATATCCATGGTTTTCTTTTGTTTGTTTGTTTGTTTGTTTTTTAATGGAAAGAGCAGGGAAAGGGTGCTGTTAAACAGTGAGAGAAAGGTGACAAATAGACATTTGCCAAGGATTCTCCAAGGATTACAGTTGGAGGCTGGAAGGAATTTGAGAATGGTTACACTGAGGAAGTGGGAAGGAGTTAACTCAGAATGAAGCTTCCTGATGTATTACAGAATTGCCTATGGTTTTCTTGTTGTTTGTTTGCTTGTGTTTTGAATAGTGCTAGAGATGGAACCTGGGATGTCACGCATGACAGGCAAGTGCTCATCCACTAGCTGCATCCCCTGTACTTAAAAAAAAAAAAAAAGGCAAAACAAATGCTAAGTACTTGCTTCTCATCTTAGAGTTTCTAGTTTAATTGATTTGTGTTGGGCTTTCATTTTTAGTATTTTCTAAACTTTCAAAGTGATTACAAGTGTGAGTGGGGCTGAGAATTCTGAACACAATTGCTGAACAACACTAAAAATCTCTAGTCTGTTCTGATGACTTCAGCATATACGGCATTTTCCTTAGTACTTACTTTAATATTTGTTCATATGTTGGTTAGTGCTTTTGAATATCTACTGTGTATGAGGTACCTAACTGGTGGAAAAGTCATTTTAGTACAATATTACTTTTCTCCTCTCTTTGTGTCATTCATGTTGTGAATTCATCCTTTCCCAAAACATCAAGATATTTGAACATTTGTTATATGTCATTGAAGCTTTACAGTATCTGCATATAATAGCTCTTGTTAAATCCCATATTATACTGATGAAAATAAAGGGCATAGAGATAAAGTAACTTGCATATGGTCAACCAGTATCTTGCAAAAACTGGTCAGTCTTGTGTGGTACCTTTTACTACAAATGAGTGCCGATTCTTTCTTGTAGCTACCTTCATACAGGGCTGAAAGCCAGTCATTCATATATCTTGGACACTGATAGTGATATCCAAATATCTCCTGGAGTCCTAAGGGTTGCATTTCATTAGATGGTATGTTGCCCATCTCATAGCCACACCTTGTAGGAGAGGCTGAAAGACAGTGTGGTGGAATATATAAGGAGAGGACAGAAGAAACAGGACAATCAGGTAGCCTTGCAGGGGACCTCCTCGGATGAATGAATGGTACTTTTTTTTTTTTTGGTTTGGTCATGGAGCTTGAACTCTGGGCTTGGGTGTTGTCTCTGAGCTCTTCAGCTCAAGTGCAAGCACTTCTAGTTCTCTGGTAGTTAATTAGAGATAAGAGTCTCTTGAACTTTTTGTGTGCCCGGGCTGGCTTTGAACCTTGATCTTCAGATCTCAGCTTCCTGAGTAGTAGGCTTGAGCAACTGGTACCTGGCTTGAATGGAAGTTTTAAACTTCATGTGGTCAAATATATTATAATTTTTCTTTGTAAATGATGCTTTTGGTATTGTATTTAAAATATAACTCTTCATCCTCACAAAAATATGCAATATTCTTTTTTTTGGCCAGTCCTGGGCTTGAGCTCAGGGCCTGAGCACTGTCCTTGGACTTTCTCAAGGCTAGAGCTCTACCATTTGAGCCTCAGCACCACTTCTGGCTTTTTTCTATGTATGTGGTGCCGAGGAATTGAACCCGGGTCTTCGTGCATGCTAGGCAAGCACTTTAACCACTAGGCCAAACTCCCGGCCCTGCAATATTCTTTTTAAAAACATTTCAGGTTTTGACATTTGCTTTTAAATCTTTAATAATCAATATGGCATCAATTTTGGGATTTGGTATGAGGTAAGGATTATATTTTGTGTGTATGTGCGGGGGGGGGGTGGTCATGGGGCTTGAACTCTAGGCCTGGGCGCTGTCCCTGAGCTCTTCAGCTCAAGGCTACCCTGCCCTAGAGCCAAGCCCCACATCCCATTTTCTAGAAGTTAATTGGAGATAAGAGTCTCAGGTTTTTTCTCAGCTCCTTTTGTGCCGGGCTGGCTTTTGAACCATAATCCTAAGATCTCAGCCTCCTGAGTAGCTAAGATTACAAGCATGAGCTATCCTGCCTGGCTTGTATTTATTTTTTTGATAGCTGCTGTTCTGGAATTTTATGATACTATTTTGTGGTATTTGTTTTTGTGAGCTAAAGTTTAAACTCTGGAAATTTTTCTTATATTTGATTACATTATCCTTTTTGTTTTCTCTTTCAGACATTCTATTATGAAGAAGTGGTTTTGAATATGAAATTTCCACCAAAGGGTCATGTGTTGAACACTTAGTTCTAGTGGGTAAGGCTATTTTGGGAGGCCCCTTCATTGGAGGATTGTAGGCCTTTGTGCGTATGCCTTTGAAGGTTATATCTGGTTCTTAATCCCCTCCTTTTTGCTCTCTGCTTCCTGTCTGCCATGAGGTGAAAAAGCTCCTCCACCACACATTCTCAATCCTTTGATGTTCTTTTCAAGTACATGAGGCCATGGTTGGAACCCTCCAAAACAATGAGCCGAACTAAATTCTTCCTCCTTAAAGTTGTTTGTGTCAGGTGTTTGGTCTCAGTCAAATAGGAAAAAAATCTACTAGACATTTTAGATCTTTTGTGTAGCTTGTTTATATTATCAATTTCTGTTTGTTTTTAATTGAGATAGAGTCTAGCTACGTTGCCCAAGCTGGTCTTGAATTTCTGCGATCATGTAGCCTCCTGCCTGACCTCCTAAGTAGCTGAGACTTCAGGTGTTCTGGGCTCATAATATCCATTTTTATAATTTGTTTTATATTCACATTCGATGAATTAAAACTTATGATAATATATATCATTATTATTATATTTTAATAGTAATTCTCAGACCAACAACATTGGCAAAGACCATTCAAAATAAAGAGATAGTTTCCTTTTGGCTAGTGGTGACAAGAAGCTTGCAAGCCAGTAATGTTCTCGTAGATATGACTGGCTCTTTGGAAGCTTCATGGCAGGGCCTGGAAACATAACCAATCTGTGGAACCCTAGGCCAGTGTTCATGGACTTAAAACCTTTGCCAGGCATCCTGTCCATGCATAGGGGCAAGAGTGTCTGGGGTGAGGTCCATGGAACGTGAGCCAGGATTGGCAAAGTCATAATGTTGGGCTCCCCTTTGCCAGCACTCATTCTTTCCTTTACTCACTGGATATTTTCCCATCTCACATACCAGAGACTTTAAGAAACCGATGTTTCTAGTATCAAGAGCCCTACAGTGCAGCCTAGGGCATGGGGCATGGAAGGAAAATGGATTAAGAATATAGGCTTTTAGCAGGGAGCTGGTGGCTCATGCCTATAATTCTAGTTACTTAAGGAGGTTGAGATCTGAGGATTGTGATTTAAAGCCAGCCATGGCAGGAAAATTCATGAAACTTTATTTTTCAATTAGCTAGCAAAAAGCCAAAAGTGGACATGGAGACCAAATGGTATAGCACTAGCCTTAAGCAAAAAAGATCAGGGACAAGCCTTAGACAAGTCTTAAACCCAAGCCTAAGTTCAAGACCCAGGACTGGCACAGAAAAAAAAAAACAATAAAAAGAATATAGGCTTTTCCATATAATGAGTGATTGTTGTCCTTAATGTACTATGTTATCTCTCATCTCTTTTGCTTTCCCTTGGTTATCTCATATTGTTACAGTATTTCACTTTGTTATCTGATATATTGGATATATGCATATTTGGATATTTGAAATTGGATAGGAAAGGGGGAAAAACAAGATGAGGGGTGGGGGTGGGGGGAGGGAAATGGGGATCAAGACATGATAAAGGGTATCAATGTATGTGAAGTAATACACCTTCCATCTGGCGAATGTAATGTAACCCTTCTATTAATTACAATAAAAATTATATGAAAAATATAGGCTTTTAATAATACTGTTGAGGAAAGGGGACAGGATTGATGAGTGTATGGGGTTTTCTTTAATTCATCTTCCAACGCTTCCACTGAATTTTCAATTTTATTCTTAACTTCCCAATAATTTTTATTTGGTATTCTGCTTTTATTTTCTCTTTCTGTGGATTTTTTTTTTTTTGCCAGTCCTGGGGCTTGAACTCAGGGCTTGGGCATTGTCCTTGGATATTTTTTGCTTGAGGCTAGTGCTTTCCCACATGAGCCACAGTGCCACTTTCGGCTTTTTCTGTGTATGTGGTACCGAGGAATGGAACTAGGGCTTTGTGCGTGCTAGGGGAGCATTCTACCACTAGGCCATACTCCTGGCCTCTGTGGATACTTTTTTATCTTGTTTTATTAGAGATTATATATATATATATATATGTATATATATATATATATAAAATTTTTTTGTGGGTCATGGGCTTGAACTCTGGGCCTGAGTACTGCTCGGGCTGGCTTTGAACCTTGATCCTCAGATCTCAGCCTCCTGAATAGCTAGGATTACAGGTGTGAGTCACCATTCTGGGCTATTTTTTTTTCTGGGCCAGTCCTAAGGCTTGAACTCAGGGCCTGAGCACTATCCTTGGGCTTTCTCAAGGCTAGAGCTCTACCATTTGCTCCACAGCACTGCTTCTGTCTTTTTCTGTGTATGTGATAATGAGGAATCGAACTTGGGTCTTCATGTATGCTAGGCAAGCACTCTACCACTAGGCCAAACTCCTGGCGAGGTGATATCTTTAGTACTCATTCAGGGACAAGTTTCTCCCTTATTTGCTATATATTCTTTGTGATATATGATAGCCATCACCTGTTTGGTTTCTTACTGTTTGCCTCTACTGTTGAAGGCTGGTACCTCTAGCTTTTCATTCATACCTAAGCATGAGATTCTGGAAGGTAGGATGGGAATGTTTTTGTTTGTTTTGGTCAGTTGTGGGGCCTGAACTCTAGGCCTGGGTGCTGACCCTGCGCTCCTCAGCTCAAGATGAGTGCTCTGCCACTTGCACCACAACGTTGCTTCCAGTTTTCTGGTGGTTAATTGGAGATAAGAGTCTTGTGGGCTTTTGTAACTGGCTTTGAACCACAATCCTCAGATCTCAGTCTCCTGAGTAGCTAGGATGACAGGTGTAAGCCACTGGCACCTGGCAGGATGGGAATGTTTTTTATTCTGAATATGTTTATTTCATAGCATGATTATCAGGGAGTTGGTTTAAATGCTAGGAGACTTCTAAAAGTCTTTTACAGATCTCCTTTTCCTGGAGAAATTCAGTTTCTTCAGATAAGAAACCTCATTATTCTAGGTTGTTTTTTTTTTTTGTGGGGGTGGTGCTGGTGGTGGTGGTGGTGGTGGTGGTGGTGGGGAAAGGTCCTAGCTATCAGGAAATTGTGTTCAAGAATATTTCTAACACTCATTTACTATGCATTCCAAATCCAGCTCTTTCCAGCCAACTCCATGCTTTGATGTAGTAATAATAGAAATGGCAGACTTTCACATATCATTTAGTGTGTGTCAGGTACTAATCTAACTGCTTTGAACCATTTAACCCTCCCAATAATTCCATGAGATACTATATTTAACCTGATTTTGCCCAAGAGGAAACTCAGGCACAGGGAGACAGAATGACTAACCTGAATTTACACAGTTACTAAGCTGTGAGGTCAGGATTTGAACTCAGGCCTTTTGATAGCCCATAGTGTATGTAATGTTGTGTCAGGAAATTGCCGTATGGAGGAATAAAAATAACACAAGTTGATGTATGGGCAGTCATGTTTCTAAGGGTTCTAAGGAAGAGAATTGGTCCATTTTGTTCACATTTAAATCCTAGCATAGTGTAGGGCAATACATCTTCCAAGAATGAATGAATCTCTAGTGATTTTTGTTGTTGTCATTAATGTAGAAATGACACTTGTCCCTCATGGGGACAGGCTACCTAAAGGAGGCCAGGGCCTGTATCCAGTGCTGGTAGCTTCTATTTTCTCTGCTTTTTACAAATTCATTTCTTTTTTGTGAATAAGGGAACAAGTGTAGATGTGAGATTCACACTGGGGCAGAAATTAATCCCTCAAAACCTTGAAGTGGTGTTGTGGCTCAAGTGGTAGAATGCTAGTCTTGAGAACAAGCTCTGAGGTAGCTCAAGCCCCACAACTGACAAAAATAGCTAAATAAGTAAAATAAAAATTTGCTGGATTATAAGTCACTATTCTATGTTAAATAAAACAACATTTTTATTGAAGATTATGGAAACCTAGAAGAGAGAATGTATAAGATGACTGAATGAAAGGTGATTGAAACCAGGACCTGGACCTCCAGGAACTTAGATCTCCCTTTCTTCTCTCCACAGATATTCACAAAGCCCCTCTACAACCAGTCCCACCGATACCACTGAGAACAAGTCAGATGACAGCCTTTCTGTTAAGGAGCTTATATTTTCTCAGATGAGAAAAACAACATGCCTTTGACTAAAGCCTGACAAACAAAACCATCACCCTTATGACCACATAATTTGTGTGGCATGGAGGCTCAGACCCAGGAGCCTATGAATACTAGGCAAGTGCTGCAGCACTGAGCTCCACAGCACTCTTGAAAGTGAATGAGGTGTTATTAACAGTCATGCTTGACAATAAGTGTCAAAGTGTCCAGAACACACCAGCAAGGTCACAGGCAAAAGGGAGAGAGTTGGAATAGTAGGTGGTAAGGGCTGGATGGTACTTGAGACTGGTGGGAAGCTTCATGTAAGCTGAGACCTGAATGAGGAGAAGGAGCCAAGCACAGAAGGTGACCGGGAAGAGCCTTGCAGACAGAGAACAACTAGAGCAAGGCTCCCCAGAGGAAAGGAGCTGGGAGCATTTGAGGAACAGACAGAGGCCAGTGTGGCAAAGGACAGGAAGGGAATAGTTGGGAATGGGACCAGAGACACAGAGGCCATGTGAGGTCGGGTCTTAATGAGTCTGGCTGTACTCAGAGTATGATTGGAAACCACTGGAATAATTTCATAAACTAGGTGATTACCTGCTTTTCTCTTAAGATACCAGTCTGTTGTGTGTTTATGTCTTCAAAAAATTATGTCATGGGCCGGGAGTTTGGCCTAGTGGTAGAGTGCTTGCCTAGCATGCACAAAGACCAGGGTTCAATTCCTCTGTACCACATACATAGAAAAAAGCTAGAAGTGGTGCTGAGGCTCAAGTGGTAGAGCTCTAGCCTTGAGAAAAGTCCAAGGACAGTGCTCAGGCCCTGAGTTCAAGCCCAGGACTGGGAAAGAAAAAAAAATTAAAAAAATTATGTCATTTTCATTGCTTTTTTCTTTTTCGTTGGTGGTGGGACCTGAACTCTAGGCCTGGGCATTGTCTCTGAGTCAGCTCAAGGTTACCGCCCTATACCTTGAGCCACAGCGTCACTTCCGGTTTTCTGGCCGTTAATTGGAGATAAGAGTCTCACAGACTTTTTTTAGTGCTGGGGCTGGCTTTAAACTGTGATCCTCAGATCTCCACCTGCTGAATAGCTAGGATTCCAGGCATGAGCTACCACGCCCAACTGCTCTTTTCTTGAGTATGATTTTTTAAAAGTTCCTACCTTTAAGAGATGCAAACTATGCTAAACTGTGCCATGTAAAGATCAAATAATATGATATCTGAAATTTACTACACAATTACAGATGAAACAGGATCCAGGTGAGGTGGAACACATCTGTAATCCCAGAACTCAGGAGGCCAGAACAGGAGGATTGAGGATTGAAAGTTCAAGGCTATCCTGGGCTTCATAATCAGCCCCTGGAGAGGGAGAGGGAGAGGAAGAGGGAGAGGGAGAGGGAGAGGGGAAGAGAATGGGGAGGGCAGGAAAAGAGGGAGAGGGATAAGAGGATTAGCTATAATTGCATACTTATTTATGGTAGGTATGCAGGGCTTTGGTTTGTTTGGATATCTTTGAATATTTTAAATAACTTTTAGAAGAATCATTCTTGCTATGTGGAGATTACCTTGTGGAGGAATAAGCAACAAGTTAGGCAGGCCATGGGAGTTTACTCACCTTAGCTTTAGTGATGTGGGAGCTTAGACTAGGGCATAATAAACAGAAGTGGGTACACTGGGGAGATGTTTTCTAGCTGGAGCTAACAGGAAACAAAATGAGCGAGTGGAGGAAAATGTTAGCTTGGCACTGGTTGATTTACAATGTTACTGATCAAAATCGGGAGGTAGGAAGAAATGTTCTCTTTGGCCATGTTAGAATGCACATGCCCATTCCTTCTTCCTGAAGAAATGTTGGGTAGGTGAGTCTGGAGTCGCATGGAACGGTCGGGTGTCTGTTAGACATTTCTTGAGCGGTTGCCCCAGGTGCGTAGACTGCTGACTCAGCAGCCTTTCTTACTTCAGCCTCTGTGCTGGCTCCTACTGACTTTCTGTGTATGTACCCTGACAAGTCCTGCTTGTCTGCTCAGCTATTATTTGGGATATGAATTACAGAGGAGAGATGCTTAGTATTGAGGAGAAAGCTCATGAAGAGTGTCTAGGCCCTGAGTTCAAGCCCCACAACTGACAAAAAAAGAAAAAGGTCATGTATAGAGGGGTTACTGTTACATAAGTCAGGTAGAAGAGTCATTTCTTTTTGGACAATGTCACCTCTTCCCTTGTTCTCTCCGTTTTCCCACCATCATCTACAAGTTGTATAGTTCATTTTCAACATAGTTCCTATTGAGTACCCCTTGTACATTTGTTTACACTTTTCCTTTTAATTTTATAGTGTTCTCTGCCCTCACCCTGCAAAGACTAGCTTTTCCTCCTGGATTTTCATTGTTTTAGGTTAATAACCTGAAGATAGGACAAGTATTCCAAGTTTCAAGTGGTAGGAGAGAACTAGGAAAGATCCCTTAACAGGTACCTATGTATTCCTGGTCCCATCAGTGCTGGTAGGGAAGCAAGGTCATGGGGAAGTCACAGGTGTAGGACAGGAAGGAAGGTACTCCAAGAGGTGTTCACGAGATTCACCACCTTCCTTACCTTCTGAACCTCCTGGTCATTAGAAGAGTTGAGAAATTGCCATTAAGTAAGCTGGATTGTATTATTATTATTATTATTATTATTATTATTATTATTATTAGTTGTGGGAGTTGAACTCTGGGCCTGGGAGTTGTCCCTGAGCTCTTCAGCTCAAGGCTGCCGTCCTACCCCTACCCCTTGAGCTACAGTACCACTTCCGGTTTTTTGGTGTTAATTGAAGATAAGAGTCTTAGGACTTTAGTGCCTGGGTTGGCTTTGAACCTGATCCTCAGATCTCAGCCTCCTGAGTAGCTAAGATTACAGGTGTGAGCCATGGCTCTCAGCTGTTGTGTTATTTTTGTTGTTTGTTTCTCAGGACATCTTTGCTGAAGGACAGTAGTCATAGTCATGTTACATTCTGCTTTTTAGTTTGGCAACATTGTTCTTATCTGCAGAGAAACATCTTTTTATGAAATTCAACAGCCATCAGGAGTTAGAGTAGAATAACAGAGTCAGTATTGTGTGTATTGTTGTGTTGCCTCGTGCTACCCTGGTTGTTGCTTCTTTCCAAACACAGGAGGATCAAAGTCTCCCAGGAGTTTTGTGCAGTGATTTGCTCACAGGCACCAGTGAGTCAGTGACCTATGAGGGATATATATGGACAGCCTCTTTTGAGGTGATGCTGCTGCTAGCATGAGGTCAAAGAAGTTCAGAGCTAGTGAGTCAATGCTTTGGCCTTCATTATCACATGTAAGGATCCAGGCTCCTGGCTTGGCAGTTACCATATTAGTCCTACCACCAGGCTAGAAAGCATCATGGTCAGGAGATCAGGCTGATGTCAGGTACAGTTCAGAATCTTGCTCTGCTATTTCCTAGCTGGGTGAACACAGGACATTATTAGAGCCTGTCTTCTTGATGTAGTTCCGGAGAAGAGTCAGTGATATTAGATGTAGAATATTCAACAAGGTGTCTGGCTCCACACAAACATGGCAGAAAAAATAACAGTTGCAATATCTAGAAGGATCTGTGCAGCTCTCAGATGTCCAATGGATGGTCTAGGAAGAGAAAAGAAAGGCACTTGAGAAAAGGAGACGGAGGAAGAGAGGAGCATAGAAATTGAGAACTCTGGATACAGAGAAAGATTTTAGTTCATAAGCCTTAATTTAGCCATTTTGGTCCATGGAATAGTATATTAATAAGCTTCAGTTTTCTACCTATAAATGGGCATAATATGTGTCTTGTAAAGTTGCTGTAGGGAGCAGATAAAACACGTAGTACGACACAGTATGTATAGGAGGCCTTCATTAAAGGAGAGCTGTGATGAGTAATGCTAGTAGCTGGGTCCATTGCTCATACAATAGAGACAGTGTAGCTGACAGGAGAAGGGTGGCCTCTTGCATTCCTGAAATTGTACCAAGTTAGCAATTATCTGCTTTGCAAGGGCAGAAGCTGATCCTGCCCAAATTTCAATTCTGATGGTTCAACAAAGATTGTTAGGGTATAACAAGGGCTTCTTTCAATCATACACAAGTTATTAAGAATTTGGAACACTAATTTTGGACACTCCGTTTTGCTCTGGACAACTCCTCTTTCTGTGAAAATCAGTATATACTAAATTCCCATTTCAAAAATGATGCTTTTCCCCCCTCTTTTGAATCTGAGCACTCAGGCTTGGGAAATTGCTTGTTCTCAAGTTTGTTCAAAGTTCATGGGAACAGCATCCCAATGTACCATTCCTGAAAAATGCTTAAAATTGCTTAAGTGGAACTGAATCACAAGGAAACAATCAGATACCATGAATATGACACATTCACATGACAAGTGCTCTGGACTTTTCAAAGACTTGAAAAACAAAGCAAAAACCAAAAAAGGCAGGGTTAGGGAAAAGTAGACACACAGAAAAAAGATACATGGAAGTTAAATACAACCTGTGAACCCTGAGTTACTTATAGCTCACTTCCTATCCCTTTTCATAAGAGAAAGAAACTGAATTATATAATACATTATGGGACAGCTGGAGATGTAGGGAAATATCCTTGATTTCTTTTGTTTGTTTGTTTTAACTCTAGGTTGTATTGTACCCATATCTCCAGCCCTTTTTGCATTATTTTTGAGATAAGATCTTTATTTTTGTTCTCATTGGTCTTGACCATAACCATTCTGTTTACGATTCTTGGTGTAACTGGGATGATGAGTATGTGTCACTACACCCAGCTTTTTTGCTCTGTTGAGATGGGGTTTCTGACACTATTTTGCTTAGCCAGGCTTAGAATTTCAATCTTCCTGATCTCAGCCTCCACACCTGCTGGAATGACAGATACAAGCCACTGTCCCCAGCTATTGCTTAAAGTGGGATCTTGTGAAATCCTCCCCCTGCCCCCAACCTCCTCAGGCTGGCCTCAAATTACAATCCTCCTAATTTCTACCTCCCAAGTAGCTAGGGTTATTGGTTTAAACCACTGATCCTGGCAACAGCCTTTCATTTTAAGGAGATGTAAGTATAAGTATTTGGAATTGCAATATCAGGATTTCTGAAACAAATGGTTCAAGAAATATATAAATGTATAGATTCTTATGTATAGGTATGTGGAGACATACATGGGAAGAGTAAGTGTTCATGTTCTTTGGAACACGAAAAATGTTAACCATCAGTTAATATAAATGAAAAATGTATGGCTGTTCAATGGGCAGTTCTTTCTGCAGATCTGACAACCTATGAGCCTTTTCCCAGCAAACACTGCATTGCATGAGAAGGCCTCCAGGTAACCCTGCAAGCACACCTGGTTGCTGTCATGGTTTGTAGATGTAGGGTCTCACCAGATGAGGGATCTAATGAGTTATTTGAAGCCCTTGGCCACTTTTCATGTTCGAAAATGCCTGGTTCTTTCTAACCCTGCTGGGCTTGGGAGCTACCTGGGAGAAAAGGCTTGCTCCAACAATGAAACAATAAAACAGACATTTGAGAAAGCAACCTTTAAGATAAAAACCTCACGGAGAGTAAAAATCCCTTCTGTCTTCTATAGGCATGTGACTTCTTAAGCCTCTGTTTGTAACTAATTTAGCACGAATCTCAACTGCATGTGTAATGAAGAAACAGTTATGAAAAATTCATGTGAAATTTCTGGGTAGAAAAATTCCCCCCCCCTCTCTAATAAGTTATATATCTCAGGGACAATGGATTTCTTTTCAAGAATGAATTTGTGAAGGACGGATGGATCTTAGGATCATTCTCCTTGGAGTGCCATTAGCATGTGGTGAGGCAGTTTGAGATCTTAATGACTCGACTCCATTATATCAACTGGTGTCAGATTTTAAACTGACCACACGAAATGTTGGGGGCAAAAAAGTAGTCCAGTAAACAAACTTATTAATAGAAGTGAAATCCCACAGGGAACATGGCTATGCACCAAGCAGAGGGGTATTAAATTCCTGTGACAAGTTAACATGGATTAAGTAACACTTTTTATAGTGCAAGCTCTTGGTATCAAATTTTGAAGCACAGCAACATCTAATAATATAGTTATTTATATTAACCATTCCTAAGAGGTGGCAGATAATTCTAAAGGGATCTGTTAAAGGAAAATATTGATTTGTCAAGGTATAGTTATTGGGCTTCTATTTTATATTTTGGGAATGAAGCCACATGTGCCTTCTTTAAGTTCATTTGTAATAATAATAATAATATTTTTTTGCCAGTCCTGGGGCTTAAACTTAGGGCCTGGGCACTGTCCTTGACACGTTTTGCTCAAGGCTAGCATACTGCCACTTGAGCCACAGCGCCAATTCTGGCTTTTTCTGTGTATGTAGAACTGAGGAATCAAACCCAGGGCTTAATGCATGCTAGGTGAGCACTCTACCACGGAGGCCATGCTCCCAGCCCAATTTATTACTATTTTGGGAGGTGATATCTTCTTGCAATATTTTCTATAGTACCTTCCAACTAGCTGGGCATTACATTGCACTGCTATTGATGTTGTCTGTTAAATACTTTTCATGACACTGAAACCAAAATACTTGACAGAAGTAGCTTATAGGAGGAGAGATTTGTGTTGTTCATCGACTTCTAGGGTTCAATTTCTGGTATTTACTTTTATACAATTGGAGAAAACATCATAGTGGCAGGAGCATGTAGCAGAGAAAATTCTTCACTTTATTGTGAAGCAGAGGGAGAAAAGGAGAGGTGGAAATAGGGAGAAGGGGTGCGGGGGGGGGGGGCGAGACAGAGACAGAGGATATAGAACACAGGGATACCTATAAGGACCTTCTTTCAGTGACATACTTGCTCTATGTCCTATCTCCTAAAGTTTCTAGAACCTCCAAAACTAATGCTTCCAGATGTGGCCCAAGCATTTTTTGGGGGTACTTCATCTACAAACATAAAAATATCTATGATGTCACCCCCCCCATTCACACAGCTGCCTTCAGACTGTAAGCCATCTTTAATGGTTCTAGAATAGTTCTAGAAAGTTGTCTCATTGAAGATCTGTGCCACCCAATAGGGCAGGGTTGACAATCTCATGAAAAATGATGTATCCCATTGATGCTATGTTTAATACAGTGTGTAGCCACAGTGTTCTGGAAAAGTCAATCTTTTTTTTTATTGTAATTAAGAGAAGGGTTACATTATATTTGCCAGGTAGAAGGTGGATCACTTCACAAACACTGATATCCCTTCTCATGTTTCTGTTCCTGTTTTGGAAAAGTCAATCTTATAGGAATTGCTTTTCTGATCTTCAATTGTTTTTCAGATCTGTTATTTTTCAGATCTTCATGAGTGTGTGTATGTGTGTTTGTGTGTACACATGTGCACACATATCCGCACACACTGGTATTAGGGCTTGAAATTTTGGTCTTATTCTCTCTTGTTGGTATTTTTACTCAGGGCTGGCACTCTATCATTTGAGCCATGCCTCTAGTTCTGGTCTTTTGCTGGTTAATTGGAGATTGTATATATATAATAATGAGTTGTCTGTCCTTGTCTGGCTTTGAACTGTGACCCTCAGATCCAAGCCTCCTGAGTTAGTGGATTACAGGCATGAGTCACTGGCACCTGACTAATTTGTTGTATTTAAATTTTCTTTTGAACATTGATTTCACTGTGTTCAATGCTTTTCTGTTTCTTTTTTTCTCTTGGTGGTTCCTTGAGGACTCTGATGATCAGGGAAGAGGCAGAAGAAGCCATTTCAGTTGAGGCTGGAGTGGTCTGAATTGCTAGATTCCTTGCAATCAGCAGAGCATCTAGTGACCTGTTAACTGTAGTGACGCCATCTCTAACTTATTTTGGAGACAGACCTAGGGGGACAGTTCTTGGGGCCCGGGGCAGATGTGTCACTGAAATGACTCTGATGTATCAGATATAGACTTCAATGTCCTTGTGTTCAACTTGGGCTGCATGGTGCTGGTGGTTGGCGCTGGGTGAAACCAGATTCCAGATGGCTGAAGAAAGTTGTGCCTTGGCCTTTTCTGAGCTGAAAACCAGACTTAAATCATATGGTTTCTCAGTTTCTGTGGCCGATATTGTGTCTATAACTGAGACAAGAATGAAAGCCGCTAAAGGGTCTGTCTGCACACCTTAAATCCTCTTCTTTGTGTCTTCAGTCCTGGAAAAATACAGACTTAATTGTGTATGTGTGGTTCATCTTATGTGTGAGAATTCATTTATTCAATCCACACATTATATATATTATATAGAATATATATGGAGAGAGACAGTGAGAGAGAGGGAGTGTGCCAGGCATCTTATTAAGCAGACACATGTACATGTACCTCTGTATATCAGTTATATGCTTTCCTTTTTCTCTTTTTACCTTTCCCCTTTTCTTCCTTCCATCTTTCTTTCCTTTTGTTCTTCCTGCCTGCCTGCCTGCCTGCCTGCTTCCTTTCCTCTCTGCCTGCTTCTCTTCTTCTCTTTCTCCCTTTTTTTCTTCTTCCTTCTCTCCCTTTCTTCCTCCCTTCCCCTCTCTGTCTTTCTTGTTTTCCCCCTTGTTGGTGCTATGCACTGAACTCAGGGACTTGCATGAGCTAGGCTAGTATTCTGCTACAGGATTTATATCCCCAGTCCTTACCCATAATTCTTTAATGAATATACAGTGTAGAATTTGAAATTTGAGAGTATGAGAAGCATGATGTGAACAAGACAATGAGCACCAGAAAGGTTGGGAAAGACTGTGTCCCCATCTGTACTCTGAACCCATGTCAGCAGAAAGATAGTCTCTAGGAAGACAAGCAACGAAAGTTGACTTCATTCAGTTTCATATACTGTCTACACCCAGGGCTCAGGGGCCTCTTTCAGCTCTGGGTCAGCCTGTCCTCCCTAGTCTTCACTCGCACCACCCTTACTCCAGAGGCCCTGGTCATCTCAAAGGCCTGGCTTGGGCCTCATCTTGGTAAGGCAGGCAGCCAGCATCACTGCCCCAGTTTCACAGACACAGTTACTGAATCATTTTTCTATTGTTACCAGACTGAAGTGATGCAGTGAGTCATTTTTGAAGTCCTAAACCAGATCCCATTCTTGCTCCTGGCGTCATTCATAGAGTTGAATGTCATCAAAGGTTCAAGAGGATGCCAGCATTGAACAACTTACAGAGGAACACATTTGTATGTGACTGAGTAAAAAAGCAAAGATTAACTCCTGACACCTGTGGGCTGAAAAAAGAAAGAGGGATACATGTGTATGAATGTGTAACATCATTATCACCAGCATGCCACACTTCTTAACCTCTCAGAATGGTCTGGAAATTCTCTGTTCAAGGCTTGCTTTCTTAGGACTAGGTGTTTTGTTTTTTTTTTTTTTTGCCAGTCTGGGGCTGGCAATACAGATCCTGGGCATGGTCCTTGGGCTTTCTTAAGGCTAGTGCTCTACCATGTGAACTCACAGCACCACTTTTGGCTTTTTCTGTGTATGTGATACCAAGGAATCAAACCCACAGCTTGTGTATACTAGGCAAGCACTTTAACACTAGGCCACACTCCAGACCCCGGGACTAGCTTCTTTTTTTCCCCCCTGTTTTTTTCCCATATATATTTTTTTATTGTAATTAATAGAAGGGTTACATTATATTCACCAGATAGAGGTTGCATTACTTCACATACATTGATGCCCTTTCTCATGTCTTGGTCCCCATTTCCTTCCCCCCACCCGGGACTAGCTTTTTAAATAAACAAATCTATAATATTTGCTATGAAGGCAATCAGTTTTCTTCATCTTATAACAGAGGCATTGTTGTGATTTTTATATCTGAGAAGAAACTAACTTTATTTCATTCTTTTCACAAAAGAATCTTTCAAGTATCTGGCAGAGAGAGAGAGAGAAAGAGAGAGAGGAGAGAGAGAGAAAGAGAGAGAGAGAGAGAGAGAGAGAGAGAGAGAGAGAGAGAGAGAGAGAGAGAGAGAGAGAGAGGGGAGCTCATTTTGTGTAATAAAATTAGACACACAAACCATTCCAAACACAAACTATTCATATTTAGTAAGATGAAACTTTTATGAAGCATTTCCTGGAGAGCTTAGAATTTCATAATTTTTTTCCTTTTCCTTGTGTTTTCCTTTGTATCACATACTGCTCTGTTTATCTCCTCACAGACACTTCCAGCTGAGGAAGTGAGAGGCAGAAGATGTATCTGCCATAGCAGCCCCAGGTTTTGAAATAGCTACAGCATTAATCTGAAGGCAAGTTACAGCTTTGATAATTTTACTCTTTGTTCCAGAGCTACAGGAGAATTGAAAGACTAAGGCAGAGCCTCGAGACTCACATCTTTAAGGTAGATGCTGTACCATTTGAGGTAGGGCCATGTTCTATGTTTGAGCTAGCCAGGGCTGCTCTCCTCCTCCTAGTGCTTTCCCATGTTGCTGAGGATGATTGACGCACACCATTGGGCTCTCCCTATACCTGGGATGACAAGCGTGCCCAGCCATAGGACCTGCTGCATGGTACAAATATATGTACAAAAAAGTACAGGTGAAACCAGGGTGCGCATCTTTTATGTATACTTTTTTTTTTTAAAGTTGGTGGTTGGCAAGAATGTATAAAAATAGGAATTCTTCCTTACTAGTGACAGACATTTGGGGGAGCAAGTTGACATGTGGTTAGCAAAACATAAATTATCTCTTTACAACGGAGCAAGTCCAATGTTTAACAATTGTAATTGTAACTCCGTGTGTATGTGTTGATACTAAGGCTTGAATGCAGGGCCTCCCATCCTTTCTTGGCTTTTTCACTCTAGGCTGATACTTGAGCCACACCTTGGCTTTTGGCTTTTTGGGGATTAACTGGGGATGAGAGTCTCACAGACTTTCCTGCCTGGGCTGGCTTCAAATCACAGTCCTCAGATTTTAGCCTCCTGAATAGCTAGCACTTCAGGCCTGAGCCACTAGCACCCAAAAAGATCAACTCCTGAAAAAACATAGCATGACATGTTTAAGGATATTCTTTTTTTCCATATAATATTTATTGTAATTAATAGAAGGGTTACATTACATTCGCCAGATGGAAGGTGCATAGCTTCACATACATTGATACCCTTTCTCATGTCTTGGTCCCCATTTCCCTTCCCCCCACCCCCACCCCTCATCTTGTTTTCCCTCCTTTCCTATCTAATTTCAAATACCCAAATATGCATATATCCAATATATCAGATAACAAAGTGAAATACTGTAACAATATGAGATAACCAAGAGAAAGCAAAAGAGGTGAGAGATAACATAGTACATTAAGGACAACAATCATTCATTATATGGCTTTTGTTTCTATACCCTAGCAGTCCTTTCATTTAGCATCATACTGTATGGCCTTATGTATCTAGGTTTTTCTCTATTGCAAATCTCTGCTAGAAGAGTCCAAGGTTTCTACTGATTATGGCAAATGAGTGAAACCATTGAGCCTATGTTCCTTTGAGTCTGGCTTATTTCGCTTAATATGATTTTTTCTAAGTCTTTCCATTTCCTAACAAATGGGGAGATGTCCTTCTTTCTGACAGCAGGATAGAATTCCATTGTGTATAAATACCACATCTTGTTGATCCACTCATCAACTGAGGGTTATCTGAGTTGGTTCCGTATCTTTGCTATGGTGAATAATGCTGCAGTGAACATTGTTGTGCTAGTGGATTTAGTATGCCCTTGTTTCTGGACGGTTGGGTAAATGCCAAGCAGTGGAATTGCTGGGTCATAGGGGAGCTCTATGTTTAGCCTTTTGAGGAACTGCCATACTGCTTTCCATAGTGGTTGAATGAGTTTGCACTCCCACCAGCAGTGTAGTAGTGATTCCTGCTGGCCACATCCCCTCCAGCATCTGTTGTTATTCGTTTTCTTGATCCTGGCCATTCTAGCTGGAGTGAGGTGGAATCTTAGAGTTGTTTTGATTTGCATTTCTTTTATGATCAGAGATGTTGAGCATTTCTTCATGTGTCTATAGGCCATTTTTGTTTCTTCTTCAGAGAAGACTCTCTTTAAGTCTTTGGCCCATTTTTTAATGGGATGGTTGTTACTTTGGAGATTAGTTTTAGACTGATTCAACTTTTTGAGCTGTTGATACATTTTAGATTTGAGGCCTTTGTTGTATGGTTGGTGAAGATCTTCTCCCACTCTGTAGGATTCCTAATTAATTTACTAGCTATGTCCTTTGCCATACAAAAGCCCTGCAGTTTAATGCAGTCCCACTTATCCAGCCTTTCTCTTATTTGTTGTGATTCTTGGTCCTTATTAAGAAAGTTTTGCTTTGGTTATTTCATATTGGTATAGTATCTCACTTTGTTATCTGATATATTGAATTTATTTGTATTTGGATATTTGAAATTTGATAGGGAAGGGGGGAAAACCAAGATGGGTGAGGGGTGTGGGGGGGAGGGAAATGGGTACCAAGACTTGTGAAAGGGTATCAATGTATGTGAATTAATGCACCTTCTATCTGGCAAATATCATGTAACCCTTTTACTAATTACAATAAAAAAAAGAAGAAAAAAAAAAAAGAAAGTTTTGACCTGTGCCAAAGAGGCCTAGTGTATCTCCTATTCCTTCTTGTAAAGTTTTCAGTGTGTCAGTGTTTACCTTGAGGTCTTTGATCCATTTGGAGTTAATTGTAGTGCAGGGTGACAGAGAAGGATCCAACTTTAGTTTTGTGCAGGTGCTTAACCAGTTCTGCCAGCACAACTTGTTGAAGAGGCTATCTTTCTTCCACTCTATTTTTTTGGCTCCCTTGTCAAATGGCCCATCTTTTGATGGGATGGTTGTTTCTTTGGAAATTAGTTTTGAAGTGATTCAAATTTTTGAGCTGTTGATATATTTTAGATATGAGGCCTTTGTTGTATGGTTAGTGAAGATCTTCTCCCATTCTGTAGGCTTCCTAATTAATTTACTAGCTATGACCTTTGCCATACAGAAGCTCTGCAGTTTATTGCAGTCCCACGTATCCAGCCTTTCTCTGATTTGTTGTGTTTCTTGGTCCTTATTCAGAAAGTTTCCACCTGTGCCAAGGAGGCCTAGTGTGTCTCCTATTCCTTCTTGTAAAGTTTTCAGTCTGTCAGCTTTTACCTCAAGGTCTTTGATCCATTTGGAGTTAATTCTAGTGCAGGGTGACAAAGAAGGATCCAACTTTAGTTTTCTGCAGGTGTTTAACCAGTTCTGCCAGCACCACTTGTTGAAGAGGCTTTCTTCCATTCTATTTTTTTGGCTCCCTTGTCAAAGATTAGGTGGCCATAGGTCTGTGGTTTAATATCTGGGTCCTCAGTTCTATTCCATTGGTCTTCAGGCCTGTTCTTGTGCCAGTACCAAGCTGTTTTGATAATTATAGCTCTGTAATAGAGTGTAAAGTTTGGTATTGAAATTCTTCCTGCACTGTTCTTTCTGCTAAGAAGTGTTTTTGCTATACGGGGTCTTTTATTATTCCATATGAAATTTTGGATTGCCTCTTCTATTTCTTTAAAGAATGACATTGGGATATTGATGGGTATTGTGTTGAATTTGTAGATAGCCCTTGGAAAGATTGTTATTTTCACGATGTTGATTCTTCCAATCCAGGAGCATGGGAAGTTTTTCCATTTCCTCAGTTCTGCTTTAATTTCCTTTTTCAGGGTTTTAAATTTTTCATCAAAAAGGTCCTTTACTTTTTTAGTTAAGTTAATTCCTAGGTATTTTATTTTCTTTGAGGCTATTGCAAAAGGAGTTGCTTTCCTGATTGTTGCCTCATTCCTCTCACTGTTGGCATAGAGGAAGGCAGTTGATTTTTGAGGGTTGATTTTATACCCTGCTACCTTTCCAAAGTTTAGAATCAGCTCAAGGAGCTTGGGAGTGGAGTCTAAAGGGTTTTTTAAATACAGAATCATGTCATCTGCAAAGAGGGAAAGTTTTACTTCCTTGTTCCCTATTTGGATCCCCTTTATGCTTGTTTCTTGCCTTATTGCTCTGGCTAGGAATTCTAATACTATGTTAAAGAGGAGTGGAGAGAGTGGGCATCCTATTTAAGGATATTCTTATTTATAATTGGAAATAACCCAAATATCTACTAACAGGGGAATAAGCAAAATCTCATATGACCCATGATAGATTACAATAAAGTAATCTAATTAGAAGGAAGGATCTAAACCCACATATTAATAATATGCAAATAAAATAGCTAGTACTTATATGACACTCTTCTATGTGCTTTGCCTATATTAACAGTAGAGCTCAATATCAAAACTCAATAGAAAATGAGAAAGGGCATAATCAAATGATACAACCTTATGGTACTGTCTATGATACAGCACAAAAATAACACTTCTGTAATGTTATTATTACCTATATGAGGGAAAACATAGATGTAACAAGTACTCAGAGAAGTTGGCACAAGGGTGGTCTAGGATGGCACTCAGAGAATTTGCAGGAGTGCAGACATCTCATTCCACCTACTTCAGTTTCCTTGAGACCGGTGTTAACAAACAAAGTACTCACAAAGGCAAGGCAAGCAAGGACAATATGAAATGTGCTAGTGTTTGTGGCAGGGCAACGCAATGCAAACAAGCAGAAGGAAACAGGAATTTCATCAGGGAGAAAGGTTTGTAGAAACAAGAAGGACTTGGACATGGAAAGAGGGATCTTGGAGTCCTACTGTCTGGGAGCCAAGAGAGCTACAACTTCCTGAGGAAGAATGTCAGGAAAGGACCATGAACTGAGAGTTAAAGAAGGCAGACACATGTGTGCAGAGGCAGGCCAAGGCCCACAGAGACACTGTATTAAGTCTCCTGTGACGTCAAGATTTCAGTCACTCCTTTCCTCAGAGAAATTGTGAAGATGTTAACATTCCCTGTCAGGATATCTGGAAGACTCATTTGGTTGAGGAACCTATGAGAAGCTATTTAGTTACCATCTACAGAGGAAGTGAAACTGATTGGCTCTTCATTCTCAAGAGCAAAGAGAAATTCTGCTGTGAAGTGCCTTGTTACCAAATCAGACAGAGGAAGCCACAATGTCTTCCCAGAACTCAGTGATCGGGATTCAGTGTTGTCCATCCAGTGGCTTAAACTTCAGGCTGGACCAACACAAATATGCAATTTTGATTTACTTTAAAACAAGTCTTTCCTTCTTTTCCCATCATCCCACCTTAAAAACCAACCAACCAACAAACCAAAACCCCCCCAGTAAGACAAAACACACAGACCAAACAAGAACAAGTTTAGAAAAAAATAAAAGTTTTGGCTACTCTGTGAATTTCAATCAGATTTTATACTTAGAAGTTTTATCTTCCACTTCTTTGTCCTCTTAATCTATAGGATGATGACCTGCAAAGATCTTCACATTTGATGGCAGCTTCTTTCTAGCATATCCCATCCACAAATCCATGGACCCTCAACTGTTATGGTGATGCTGACTGAATACACATTGCTTCCTTTGCCTGGACAGACTTTTTTCCCCCTGATCTTGCCTTGGCTGGAAAAAATCCATCCCTCTCAATTATGAGGCCTCACCAGCACAAGCAGCAGCACAGGCATTTGTACACACAACTTCTCACTCACAAACGCTCCTGAAGGGCCATCCATGTGCTTCCGCGGTTGCCATTGGAGCACACAACCAAGAGAAGGTGGGTTCATTCCTTTTGATGAATAAAGAACATATACCATGCAGACACTGTATTAGCAACAATTGTGAACTATTCAAAGCTTTAGGATTTGGTGGGATGATTTGGGAAGGCTCTAAAGAATTGGAGCTTTGATTTATATTGGATGACATCAGAAAACCAGGCTATTTTATGACTGAGGCTCTTACAGGTGGAAAAGTGACTTTTGTTTTTGTGCCTAGAGAAAAAGAATTGATTATGCAGTAAGATTGCTTTGCTTTTTAAAAAAAATTCTTATTGTGGTATAGAGTAAGCATGTCTTAGGCTGGCAGTCGGTGAGATTCCTCATGTCCAACAGGAGAAGCAAATGATGAGTTGCTAGACAAACTTAAAATACTGAAATTTAGCTAGGCATGGTGGCTCATGCCTGTAATCTTAGCTACTCAGGAGGCTGAGATCTGAGGATTGTGGTTCAAAGCCAGCCCTGGCACTAAAGTCTGTGAGACTCTTTTCTCCAATTAACCACCAGAAAACTGGAAGTGACCCTGTGACTCAAGGGGTAGGGCAAGAGCCTTGAGCTGAAGAGTTCAGGGACAGGGACCAGGCCCAGAGTTCAGAAAGTCCTATGACACATAAAAAAAAGAATATTGAGATCTAGTTGTGATTATTTCCAGATGTGGAGGGTGACTCCCCCTGCTCCCTTCTCTACATCTATATCATACGAATCAGCAGACAGTAATGTTGCTTGTTATGTTTTTTTTAAGTCACTTAGCATGTTGCATTATATAGCAGTCAGTACAGGTTAGGTCTTAAGATCTCTTCCAACCAAGCTTTTGTCAGTGTGGGGTACATGGGTAAGGCTGGCCCCCCTCAGCTCCAGCAGGCCCCACTTTGTCTACATCAACCACTGACTAGTTCAGGGACAGCCACTGCAGTTGGACCACATGGAAACAATGAGATTTGCATGCAGAGAGACTTGCCATGTGATTGAACTGGAGGCCCCATACTTACCTCACATGGAAGCTCTGAGCTAGAATGACCCTTCAGAGACCCAGCAAGTGCAATGTTGTGGGTAGGTCTGGCAGCAGCTTTGTGCCAGGGCAATGATGAAGGTTTTTTGTCTTGATGATAATTGCTATTTACTAAGAGCAGGGGTTGGGTGCTAATTAGTGTGGCATAGTCTATCTGTGCTGCTACAACAATGTTTCTCAGACTGATTTATAAACAACAGAAAGTTATTGCTGTTCTGAAAGCCCCAGGTGGTGTGTCTGAGGAGGGTTGTTGATTCCTGTAATGTCTTCTTGCTGAATTTGGAAGGTGCAAGGGGCACCTTTCATTCTCTTTAATGAGGGTGCTAATTTCATCCATGAGGGTGAATGTTGGGTTCCACTATCAGCTTTGACTTTCATTCTTAGTTTATATGCTCATTTATGGTGTTTCTGGATACATTTTCTGCTATCTTTAAGTCTTGGTTACCTCGTCTGTAAAAATGTGCAAAAGGATGCCTTCCTCAGAGTGAGAATGGAGGGAATGATATCTGGCTAGGGCTTCTAGCCAGTGTTGCTTGTTATCATTGCTCATACTATTGCCATTATAATCCCAAGGGATTACAGTTTATTCCCTCTGTACTCTTTGTGACCCCCCCCCTTCCTTTTGTATTTTGTATTCTGGAATATGAATGTGGATGGGAAAGTAAGTGTCTTTAACTGACCTAACCTCTTACCAAGGGCCAGCATTTGTTCTGAAAGATATAGGAACACCTGTGACTTGGTCTATGTAGAAATCACAGATCATTCTATATAACCTGATAGCTATTGTGTACACTTAGAAAAATTATTTCTCTAACTGCTCTTTGAAATGACAATCCTTCACCAGAGCTTCTTGTTGAAAGCATTGAGAATGATGCACAAATATTACTATGTCATATTGTTAGACTATGATATAATTGATTTCCACTGTAGTTTCATGTATGTTATTTTATGCTGTAAAAAACATTACTCTGAAAAGTCCTACTGTCTTCAGCAGCTAGCCCAAAGGGCCACATGTATAAAAGCTTAAGAGCCCTTGCTCTAGGTTCACATTGATTAAAGACCCTTTATAGGGGTGGGAGTTTATCTTAGTGGTAGAGTGCTTGCCTAGCATACACAAAGACCTGGGTTCGATTCCTTGGTATCAGATACATAAAAAAAAGCCAGAAGTGATGCTGTGGCTCAAGCAGTGGAGCTCTAGCCTTGAGAAAGTCCAAGGACAGTGCTCAGGCCTTGACCTCAAGCCCAGGACTGGCAAAAAAAGGCCCTTTATAGAGTTTATTTACTTCTCTTCTTCCCTTCATAGTCTTCTTCAGAGAAATAAGAAGGAGATCAACCTTAAACAGGGAGATCAACCTTAATAAATCCATCTTGCTGAGCAAGAAAAACAGTGTCAGAGCTGGGTGCCAGTAAACCCATCTGTAATCCTAACATCTCAGGAGGCTGAGATTTGAAGATTGTGGTTCAAAGCCAGCCCAGTCAGGGCTGAATTAACAACCAGAAAACTGGAAGTGCAGCTGGACCGCAAAGTGGCAGAGTGCTAGCCTTGAGCAAAAGAGCTTAGGGGTAGTGCCTGAGCCCTGAGTTCAAATGCTATGACCAACAATAAATAAATTAACAAAGAAAGAAAGAAAGAAAGAAAGAAAATTTTTTTTAAAAAAGAATGTATAGCTGAGTGGTAGAGGCTGTGTGGATGAGGCCCTGGCTTCTATGCCCAATGGTGGAAAGGTGTGTGAGGGGTATGGAAAAAATGCCCCGTGGATGGTGGGTGAGCTTTGGCATTGCATTATGGGAGTAATGGGATCATTTAGTGACACATGGTGGCCAACAGTATGCAACAAATGCAGAAATTAATTGGAAGTGGTGAAGGAAGCTATGATTTATTAGTGGCTTGTCTCAGTCTTTTGATGGACATCCAGTAAATCTCTGCATTTCCTCCCTTCCTCCCTCCCTCATTTCCCTTCTCTGTCTCTCTCTGTCTCTGTCTCTCTGTCTCTGTCTTTCTGTCTGTCTGTCTGTGTCTCTGTCTCTGTCTGTCTGTCTGTCTGTCTGTCTGTCTGTCTCTCTCTCTCTCTCTCTCTCTCTCTCTCTCTCTCTCTCTCTCTCTCTCTCTCACACACACACACACACACACACACACACACACACACACACACACACACACCACACTTTTGCTTTTTCTTCTAATTTCTTTCCCCATATCTCCAGGGGCAAGATAGCAGACAATTCTAAGTCCCAGTCATCAGGTCCACAGTGTGCATACCCCTCTGCCCGGCCTTGTGTTCCTGATATGGACACTTGCTGGTTTAAGGCCCGCTCTCACTCCCTTATCTGTCATCACACGAATGCACATTTTCCATGTCTTTCTCTCCCTGACACATACTCTCACCTCAGGTTGATTATATTTATAATGCCTTGGGACATTTCCAAATACCAGGATTCATTTTGGGAGCACACTTGTGTCTCTTGCTTGGAACAGACTTAATTTTCCACTGGCTCATAGTTTCGAAGTTCTTCCGGCTAAGAGGAGTGACAGTCTCCAGGGCACCAGCCCTGTGTCAGGGTGCTATCAACTTTCTGCTCCAAGGGTTGTGCTCACTCAATGTGTATGGAAGGACTCATGGGCATATTTGACCCTAGCAGTTTGAGTGCTGTCTATTCAAAGAAAATCTGGGAGGGGGGAAGGCAACTTGAGTGGAAAGGCCAGGTGGCAAGTGAGAAGGGACTCTTACGAAGTTTGTCAGAAATGGATCTTTCTTGCGCCAAGAGGAGAAAAGGAGGGTATTAAAATTAGTAAGTCCCTCAAAGAATAAATTATAACTGTCACTCAATAGCTGAGGACTAATCTGAATGCTCTTTGCATTCAGAGTGGCAGCTGAAGGCTGTCATCTCTCAGCACTGAACTCCAGCTGCCCTCCTGCTTGAGTAGACTTGAAAAGTTTCTCTTCTCTTCCTTGTATTTAGTTGGTCCATGAAATATCTTAAAAGACCATCATTCCACAGTTAGAGCCATTCATTTCTGTGAGATTCCTCATACTGGTGTTAATTCACACTAAAGTGCAAATGAATAAGATTCTTTCCTTTCTTGAAAATAGTTTTATGAAATAAGAAGTAAGATGAGGTGGAACAAGGGAGAGATTGAAGTCTTGAGAAGCAATTGGGAAGATGGACAAAAAGTAGAATAGAGATTTTATAGCTCTATAATAGGCAATATTCAGAGTTGGTACCAGGTAATTTGTAGGAGCTAATCGCTTAGTTTAATTATGAATCCCCCCAAGTTTCTAGCACTCATTTATCAACTTTATACTGTACTGTCTAGTCTCTTAGCCTAATGTGTGAGTAAAAAAGGGTAATAAGGAAGGAAAAGGGAGTAGTAAAATGAATCAGAACTATTTTAGAGAAGCCGGCATTTTACCACACTTGTGTTATTTCAACCCATCACGTATTTTCCTTCTACTTTACTGAAGACACCTTGTGGGAGAATTCATGCTAGCAGAGTATAGCCCAAATCACCATATCTACAAGTGAAATTTATTTGGCAATTTGATGTTGATTTTGTCTGGGTCCATGAATGCACCGGTTCACAGTGTATTCAATAGATCACATATTCTATACCTAAAGATCACCTGGTTTTAGCTGTTCAGGAGCCCCTAGATGGTGAGACTGGGAAAATACTACTTGTATTTTTATGTATTTTATGCCCTGTGCCTATCAGGGACTCATGATACATAAAGAGTCTGAGAGTGGTCTCTGTAAACTTCACGATGAAATTCAGCTTCTTTGTAGCACAGCTCCATAGCTTTTCATGCTAGGAGAGAATGGACATGGGAAAGAAGGAAAAATGTCACCAGGGCACCCTTCGAAGCATCTCTTTTTGCTCCTGCAGGGGTTGAGGGAGAATGAGTTCAAGGTCATTGTCTACCCCCAGGAAAACAGAATGATTCCTCTTCTTTTGATAGGAGAATGAGTTTTCAGTCCCAGATACAAGACAAAAAATATGCTTCATTATGAGATCACTTTGTGATTGGGGATAAAAACACCTGCATTGAGACGGGGATTAATGTTATACATGCTGAAGGACACATAACATGATGCTTTCCCCAGTAGTCATTCAGTTATTTATTTCCCTGTGGCTGACCCAGGTATAGTTTTGAGGTTTACATTTAGGTCTATGATCTATTTTGAGTTAATTTTTGTGAAAAATATAACATCTTAGTTTCTATTCTTTTCCTCTTACATTTATGTTCAGTTGTATAGTCTTTGCTCAATTGACTTACCCCTTGTAAAAGAGTAGACAGATATTTCTATCTGTGTGGGTCAAGTTCTGGGCTCTCCATTCTGTTCCACTGATATATTTTTACCTTTTTTCATGTGCCTAGTGACCATAAGGCCCTGGGTTCAAACCCCTATATCCCTTCCAAGATGAAGAAGAACAGAAGGAGGAGAATAAAGAGGAGAAGAATAAGGAGAAGGAGAAAGGTAATGTCATTTTTCTGTTTGTTCACTAAAACCAGACTGTATGGATTGCAGGAAGGTGTATGGTCTTATTTCTCTAGGAAATACTGTTAGCACAAACAGTGGCCACCGAAGGCTGTCATTTCCCTCAGTTTTTATCCTCACTTTCCTGTGTGTGAATTAGATGATGAATTCCTCATCTGAGAATGAAGAAAGCCAAAGGCACAGGGAAGAGGGCCTGCCAGGGGAAGGGACACTTGGTCTTATATATTTGTTGATCTAGAGGACAGAGCTTTTTGGAAAGAGGTCAATTTGCTTAATCTCAGCTCTGTCTGATTCAGAGGACCTAATCACAGCACTTAAGCATTGGCAACATAAGCATCTTAGATTCATAAACACACATACACACATGTATACACAAAGCTCTGATTAGGTTGTGTATTGGGTGTATGTGTGTCACAGTTTCTTGTATATTCTAGGAAGCTAAATGATTTTCATTGTTCACTTTGGACTTGCCTCTCGACTGGGCATTAAAGCTTTAGTTGACATTTGTGTGTGCTTCAGCAAGTGGTTCTTCAAGAGTCTTTCCTGGTTGGCAGTGTGGGTATCCCACCTAAGAAGTTGGTTAGAAATGTAGTTCTGGTTCCTATCAAAAACCTGTTAACTCAAACCTCTGAAAGAAGGCCATGCAATGTGCACTTAATCAGTAAAAAAGGTTTAACTTTGAGAGCCACTACCTTTGTTTTAAAGTTTCCTAACTCATTGGGTAGTAACATGCTTATATATCTTCTGCATTTCTCTTCTATTTCTTTAGAGCTGCAGAAACAGATCCTTACAGATGAATTGGATCTGGAGTGAGGCACTCTCAGAGATCTTGAGCAATTCCTCTCTTTCAGAGTGTGTCATGGGATGCTGCCATCTTGGCTGCCATAGGAGATACTTTTTAGAAAACTTCCCCATGGTCCTAGAACATAGTATCCTCAGTCCTGCTGCCAAATGATGATTGATTAACACGCTTCCCTACCTGCTCCTTGTGTCCTTTTTTCCTTGAGTTTTCAACCTATCTTTGTGTTTCTTGCTCTCACTCTTTGCAGAAGAACTTTGTCTATTCTTAGGGTAATAGCTGGGGGACATCAAGGATTGAAAAAAGAAGTACATAACTGAACAAGAAAAACAGATGGTAGGGGTCGGGACTTTGGCCTAGTGGTAGAGTACTTGCCTAGCGTGCACGAAGACCTGGGTTCGATTCTTCAGTAACATAGAAAAAAGCCAGAAGTGGTGCTGAGACTCAAGTGGTAGAGCCCTAGCCTTGAAAAAGCCCAAGGACAGTGCTCAGGCCCTGGACTTAAGCCCAGGACTGGCAAAAAATCCAGATGGTATTCTCCAAGAGAAAGCACATTGGCACATGCAAAGAACAGCAGGAAGGTAAGGATGGCTGGTATGTGGAAAAAAGATGAAAGTGAATGTGCTTGGCTTTGTTGGCTAAGGCAGCCATCACAGAGTAATATGGAATTGGGGGTTTATATAGAAAAGTATATTCCCAAAGTTTTAGAGATTAGAAGTTTGAGACCAAGGTACCAGCAAGATTGTTCCTTCTGAGGCTTGTCACTTTGCTTAGCAGAGGATGTCTTCTTATTCTGCCTGCCTGTAGTCTTTCTTCTGTGTCTCATAATGTCCTGTATCTTCTCATTAAGGACAACAGTCATGTGGGATTAGGATCCCTTTATATGGCCTTGTCTTACTCCAGTTATCACTTTAAAGGACTCATCTCTAAATACCATGACATGCTGAAGTACTTGGTTTAGGAGCAGAATCTTGGAGGACACAATTCATCCCATAAGGTCTGAGCATGATTTGGTTTGATTGTGCAAGATTTTGTTGACTAGGGTAAGGGATTTTATGTGATAGTAATTAAAGGCCACTGAAAGGTATTATTCTGGTGTCTGTAGGTCTGATTTCTCTCGGGGAGTAAGAGATTTCTGGAGATTCCAATAAAGCAGAATGAAGAGCACTCTGGCCTTAGACCAAGAGGTAACCTCTTCTGTCTACCCAGGGCCTGCATTTGGCTTTCTTCCTCTGCCTGTTGCCCCTGGTTTTCAATAGAGCTTGCACAAAAAAAAAGAAATCAACACATGCAGGAGAGCATGCTTCCCTACTCCAAACAAACTTGGGAAAGCATAGAGGTCAACCATAAACACGCATTTTGCAAGCCCTCTATACTATTTATGCCACAAGAATTTTCTAATTGCCAAATGCAAATAGTTACTGTTGACTTTCTTGAGCACATGAGTGATCGCAGTGGCTCCGGGTGTCCTGGGATTGTTGTAAAGAAAGATTTCTGCAGGCTAGTAATTTTCTGTACTCATCAGTGGGTTTTGTTTTCTGATCCAGGTCAAAAATTTCTAGCCCTAAACAAAAGGGACATTTTGGCCTGAGAAGTATCTACTTTACTTTGTTAACAAGTGAAGCTAAAACTGGAAAAACGAATTTTGTTTTACAAACACAGGATAACTGTTGACTTAACGCCAAGCACAACTCTTGCAAAATGTTAAGGAACCCAGTCCCCATGGAGGAATCGAAAGAGCGGCTCTATTCATTGTGCAAATGCAGCAGATGTCAGAGCCAGATTGTAAAAACTATTTTAAATAACCAAATGCCACTTACTAGCTGTGAATTACTCACTTAAACAAAACTCTTCCAAGTTGAAAGGAAGAAGCACCTCTTTTCTTTCCATGTATTTAGAGAGCGGTAGAATTAACCTTGGCATCACCAACAGTCTGTGAGGTGGAGAAGCCCTTTCATGTGACTTCTCTTTACCTCTTTGTTTATCTATCTATCTATCTATCTATCTATCTATCTATCTATCTATCTATCTATCTATCTATCCATCCATCCATCTATCTATTCTATATTAGCTATCATTTATATATCTAGCCTTCGGGAAAGGGTCTTAACTATATAGTCTAGCTGGCCTTGAGCTTCATCCTAGGCTTTTGCTTGCATTAGAAAAAGTCATTTCCTGTTCTCTTTGGCCTTCTGGTTAATGGCTGTGGCAGACTCTTGATATCTTGGCCAGGTACAATCTACATTTAGGGCTCCACTAGTGTTTTATTTGCATGTGCAGTCATTACTCTCTGACTTCCACTTGAGTATTCTATGAAAGTGAATTGTGTAGATGTAGGAGCTGAGTAATAAAGTCATTATGTTAATATGGCTTCTTCATGGAGAGCTTTTAAAAATTACAACACTTCCTTTTTATGAGTCTCTGGTTGATACATGTGGTTGTTAGTCTGTTTTCACTCTGATCATCTTGGTTCTGGCTTGCCTGATGCCCTTTGCAAGTTGGGTTGGGCACCATTTAGTAATTTCCTTACAGTTTATGGAAGTAAAGCAGCCCAGTTTACCTTGCAAATGGAGAACTGAGAGATGTAGCCAGCGTAATTTTCCCCCCCTAGAGTAAGATGTTGCTGTGTATTTCCAAAGGATAAGGTCATACAGGGTCAAAGTGTTTCAGAGAGTTCATGGCTGAACTTCTCTAAGAAAATCAAGTATTCTGAAATCCCAGCACTTGAAAGCTGAGGCAGAAAGATGCCTAGTTCAAGGCCAGCTAAGGCTACATGGCAAGGTCCTGCCTCGAGAACAACAACCAACCAATCAATACAAAACAAAAACAGCAGCAGAGACAACAGACCAGGATAAAAATAATATGTTACAGAAAACTTGGGGTAGAAAGTTTGAGAAACACCCTTCAGAACTCTAAAGAGAAGCTGTAGCAACGAGTGTAAAAATAACAATGTCACTTGTTCATACTGGGAATATAAAGCAGCTCCACAGTTCATGCTGAATCAGAACAAGCATTCTGCTATCTTCTAGTGAAGTCGTTCCTGGATCCCCATCAGAATCCTGGGAGGAAGGACAGAATCCTGGGAGGAAGGACAGAATCCTGGGAGGAAGAACTGGGGCTGGGCCTCGGAAATCCAATAAACAATGCACATATTTCAGTCTTCAATGAAACATGAGGTTGCATGTCTTCAGAAGGATTTGCAGGTATCGGATTTGCAGGGAATGAGGAACCATAAATGATGAAATGCTCAGGGGCTGGATGCCACACTGACACTTGCTCTCAACTGTAGCAGTTTGGACATAATAGGAACATTTTCTGTGTAATCTGTCCTATGCAGGAGAAGATCAGTGATTACCACAGAGTAGCCAGAAAAATTGGATTGTGGCATTTCCAGTTACTGAGGCAGGCAACGCATTGGCTGCAGATCAGCTCAGGTCAGCCCTGGGTGTTTGACACATTGTTTTTATACATTGATAGAGGAAGGATTATTGTGGTCATGTCACATGGACCTTTGGCTGGAGAGGATGATGGAGAGTCATGTGACACTACTGTCAGTCCCAGTTCCTGCTGGCTTGTGTCTTTGACTTCTGCCCACAGATGGATTGTAACTACTGCAGAGCCACCTTCCTATCTCTCTTACTGTTTCTCTAGTTTACCTCCTTAGTCTCTTTTAAGACGATCACTTCCATGTTGACATTGTCTCTCCTGGTAACCTACTGTACCAATCTATTGTCACTTTTCCTATGTTCCCTGGACAATCTCATCCATGACTTCATTTAGTGCGTCTGTTGCTGGTGGCACTCCAGTGAAATCAACATCTCTAGCCTTAGTCCCGGTCAGCCTCCCATCCCAAGATCGTACCTTCTCCTGAGATCCTTGTCTCTCTACTACTGGCTGAAGTGATTTTGCTCCTGACGTTCCAGGCTTGGCTCCAGGCATCTCACATGCTTTTCCTCATTTAATCTTTTCCACAACCCAATATGAAGCTTACAATTATTGCCCCCATTTTGAACATTTTGAAGGTATGGAGTGAGTTGGTACCTTGCCCTAGGCTTGACAGCTAGTGGAGCGTGGAGCTGGATTGGGTTCGCATGCAGGCTGCCTGAACTGGATCTCACACTCATAGCCACTCTGCCATGCTCCTTGCTCCCAGGCATTGACCCAGATCATCACTTTGATGCCTCTTTTTCCCTTGCCTCCCACATCAGCCCAATGCCAATCCAGTCACTCTTGCCTCCTGAGTAACCCAGAGATGATTTGCTCAAGGCCACAAGCTCCTATGGCCTCACTCTGTGTGTGTGTGTGTGTGTGTGTGTGTGTGTGTGTGTGTGTGTGTGTGTGTGTGTCCTTATCCATTGTTGCACCCACTTCTCTTGCATAATTTCAGTATTATGGGAAGATCCCTTGAAAGAGCTCTCTAGACCCCTTAGAGGCTGAGCTTTGCTGGTGGGACCCTCTGTATTATTATAAGGAAATAACTGAGACTGAGTAGTTTTATTGAGCAAACAAATTTATTTGAAATTCTCAAGGTTCAAGTACATAACATTTCCAGGAGCTTAGTTAGCTCTGGCATGGGCCTGATAGAGAAATGTGGACAATATGGCAGAAGTACATGTGAGAGGGAGAGACCATACTGCCAGATAGGAAGCAAGAAGAGACTCATGCATTGGACTAGTCTCTCTGTCATCCTCCCACTATTTCTCCCCCACCTTCCTCCTTTTCCTTTCTTCTGTATTGAGGTTAGAACTCTGTATTGGAGTTTGTACTTGCTAGGTATGTGTTCTTCCATTTGAGCCATTTTCTCAGCCCATTTTGCTTTTAGTTTTCAGATAATGTCTTGCATTGTTCCATGGCTTCAAAAACTACTTGTTTTGTTTTGTTTCATTGGCACGAAATCTCTTGATATAGTCTAGGCTGACTTTGAATTTGTAATCCTTCTTTCTTAGTCTCCTGAGTGCTAGAAGCACTAGTTATGCTACCTTGCCCGTCTATTTTTTAAAGTAATGTTTTTATGTAAGGCTTGAACTTGCAACGACCTTTTCGTAGTTTACGATTGTTACTCCCAATGAAATCCTTACACAGGCTTGTGCCTCTTTTTTCTTTAACATCTTTGGCTCTCACTGAGAAATCCTTCCACAGTGTAAAAATCCAGGTCCTCATTCAAGATTCCAGCTTTTCTGTTGTATTGATTAGTATTTTTAATGAACAAAAGCTGGCTCTTCTTATCTAGGAAATGCTTATGATTCTTCAGTGGATTTTATTGCAACCAACCCGACAAGTATGTTTCCATGTATAATTGGCCTCTCAGAGCAGGTCTGTGCTTAAACAACTAACTTTAAACAGCATTCAGGGAAGGCCCATGGCCTGAATAAATGTCCCCTGCACACATTTCCCAGGCACCAGGGAAAGCTGGCACAGTTCCAGTTTGCTTATCTTAATGTGGATATTTCCCTCAGCCCCTGACTCTGCTTAGTTCTAAATTATGTTCCAGCCTGGTCTCTGGGGTGGGGGTGGGGGTAACCTAGAGGAGTTTCTTTCTTTCTTTCTTTCTTTCTTTCTTTCTTTCTTTCTTTCTTTCTTTCTTTCTTTCTTTCTTTCTCTCTCTCTCTCTTTCTCTCTCTCTCTCTCTCTCTCTCTCTCTCTCTCTCTCTCTCTCTTTCTTTCTTAGAGCAAATATAGCTTGTTCTGTGTACTGAAGTAGAAGCTCATGTTTGGCTAAGAGTGAAATAAAGAAGGAGTAAGAAAGAAAAGCAGGAAGAAAAAGTCATGAGAAGAAACAAACAAAATGAAACACAGTGCTCTTTCTTTTAAGGGCAGGCAGGCTAAGGAAGGGCAGAGGGAGGGGGTGCAAAGGTCTCCCTGTGGAAAAGGCAACTGGATTTATTTTTAAGGCCAAGTTACAGGCATAGGCTGTGTTCTTTCCTTTTAAAAATAGACTTTTAACCTCTTGAAACATTTTTTACTCCATTCTGCCTGTGGGGTAATACCCCCTTTGTGGCTGGCAACTTCTATTGGATCTTTTCCCATCATAGGCTTACTGGCCGCATGGTAGGATGTGTGGAAAAAACCCAGAGTTTTTGTCCTGTGTAGCAAATGCACAGGCCCTGTAAGGAGGGGCTGGCTAGGAGAAAGTCCTCTTTTCAAAATAGTTTAGATTAGTTAAATAGTTTGAAGTCCATATCAAAATTTCTTCCTTTCAATTAGCTTACCAATGAGTTGGGGGGAGGATTACATTGTTACATCTCCTACATTCTTGTATTGAATTCCAATTAATTCATATCCTCTGTCATACTCAGTACCCCCATTTCTCCCTTCTCCAAACAATTTCAACAGTTTAATTGTTCTATTTTAATAGTTAAATATATGATATTCAACCTCTCTCATTCTTTCAATCTCTTCATTCCAACCCCTCCTTTCCTATACCCACCCAGAGTTTGTTTTGTTCTGCTTTCATCCCCTACTTATCAACAACAGCTTCATGTTTTCCTATAGACTTGTCATGTATTACAAAGTTATTCATCCTCTGCCTTTCTTTTTTCCCTCTCTCCTCTCCCTTCCTCTCTTGCGTCAGTATCTTCGTAGTACTTATGCACATCACACACACACACGTACACATCATAGGTCACACATGATCTTTGTGAATTGCTATGAGGAGACTAGCTAATCTGTAGTGCTTAGGATTTATTATGTACCAGGCATGCTATCCCATTTGGTCAATGCTCTAACATTGTTCTCAGGGTTGGAAATTAGGATCATTTCATTTTATAGAGGAACGGATTGGGTTCAGGGCAAGTAAGTGATTTGTGAAGATTAGACATTGAGTGAGTTTGGGGGATGGGATTCAAACTTCTTCAGGCAGTTCAGGTCCACTGTTAGCCAATAAACCAGTAAAGGGATAGTTAGCAAAGGAGCCTTGTTAGCCTTGTTGTGGTTTGAATATGAACACTCCTTCCCACGGGCTCAGGTGCCAAATGCCTGGGAACCAGTTGGCACTGTTGTAGAAGTATAGAGCCTTAGGAGCTTGGGTCCTGGCAGGTGGAAGTGGGGATGGAGCTTTTGAAGGGTATTTCAGACTACCAGATTCTTTCCTCTTTCTCTGCTTTTTTTTTTTTTTTTTTTTTTTGTGGGTCATGGGACTTGAACTTGTCCTGGGTGTTGTCCCTGAGCTTTTGAGTTCAAGGCTCCCACCCTACCCTTGAGCCAAGCCCCACTTCCCGTTTTTCCTTGAAGTTAATTGGAGATAAGAGTCTCAGGTTCTTTTGTGCCTGGGCTGGCTTTGAACCATGTTCCTCAGATCTCAGTCTCCTGAGTAGCTAGGATTATAGGCCCGAGCCACCAAGCCCAGCCTCTTTTTCTGCTTCTTGTCCCCTTCATCCTGCTACCATGATGCTCTGCTTCATCATGGACCCAGAGTCCATTGAGTCAAAGACTGTGCAAATAATGCCAAAACTATGAGCCAAAGTAAATAATTGCTCCCTTTACATAATTTTTCTTAGGTCTTTGTCAAAGCTATGGAAAGTCTGGTTAATACAAGCTTAAAACAGGTTTGCTTCTGTTGGAAAGTTATTCAAACACTCTATGTTAAAATAAGATATCTGGTTGCCACTTACAGTTGCCATAATCAATACATCTGTGATGAGATGATATGAAGCAAGTCCTTACAGATATGGTATGCCGGGCAATGGACAACCTGCACAGCAGTGCTTGGAGGTCCTAAGTACCCAAAGAGAAATACACATATGTATTTCCACAGGATGGCAGTTTATGAAGGAAGCAGGTTGCTTTTATTTTTAAAGAGAAGGGACTAGAGGCAAAATCCTCTATTTCAAGGGCTTGAGTAAGTTGGTGCTTGGCTTAAATGTAGTTTTAGTAGCTGGGGAAACAAATGTCCTGTGGACTTTTTGGCTGATATTAATCCTATATGCCTTCTGGTATTGGGAAGGTTCACTGGGCTCTGGTTTTTAGCCTCATGTCTGTGAGACTAACGTACCAAGGTCAGTAAAAAGCACCCTTGACCTTGAAGAGAAAGCAGAAGCAAGGTTGTCTGACATAGTCTGCTGGGTGAGGAGTATCTTTCTTTTGTGTGTCTTCAAAATTCCAAGGGCTTAAAAAAAACCATCCAAAGGGCAATAGAGCCTTACATTTCCTTGATAAGGTGAGAGCTTTCAGTTCTATTTCTCCCACATGCACATTGTTGGGCCAGCACCCAACCCAACCCTCTGCTGTCCTGCAAAGGTGCTGCCAGGGAGCTCAGCTCAAAATTTGTCCTACTCCTGGCTAGCTTGGGAAATCTTTGTAGGTCCTGGATTCTCTGACTTCTGTAATCTCTACCTAGAAAATAAAGATATCACCTGCTGTACCTGGCAGATAAGGATGTTGCGAGAATCCATTGAAAGAGTTACCCTGGGTGCGAGTCCTCCAGGAAGCAAAGCATTAAATACTTTGCTGCTTCTTCCACCTATTGCCATTCAGTCCTTACTGATGGCAGAGATGAAATCCCACAGATTTGGGATCTGAATAACTCTGTTACTGATTAGCTTTATCACTTTATGAATCTTGATTTCTTCATCCATAGCAAGGAGAAGATTTTACTTGTTATTTATTTATATCTCTATAGGTTCACCCCCTACTTTGTTAGTATTTTTTTTTTGCCAGTCCTGGGGACTGAGCTCAGGGACCAAGCACTGTCCTTGGGCTTTCCTCAAGGCTAGTGCTCTACCACTTGAGCCACAGCATCACTTCTGGCTTTTCTATGTATGTGGTATGAAGGAATCCAACCTGGATCTTCATACATGCCAGGCAAGTATTATAACACTAGGCCAAATTCCCAGCCCCTCACCCCTTTCTTTGGCCAGTACTACATGAGGGCTAAAGCCTTTAGTAAACTCTGGAAAGCACCTCACAAACTTGGCACCCTTTGGGTTTCAATCAATGGTAATTTTCTTTCCTTCCTCATTCCTGGAAATTGGACTATGGTGTAATACAGAAGATACATCTTCCTTTATAAAGAAAGAAGTCTTCCTCTGAATTGCTGTGGCCTGATCACTATTTCACACAGTATTCTGTGGTTATATCCACTATCTTGCTTATGGCTCCAATATGCTTTAGCTTCTCTCTGCCAGTGAATATACCAGGGAACTGTGGGGTAGAAGCATTTTGTAGTATTATTGGGGATAAGGAGTCTCCAGTAATATGTGTGGGTAAGATCCAAATGTTTGGTGGGTTGTATAATTAACAGAATTTAGTTTCAGTGTGGGCTTTACACTGAAGGTTTTGAGCTTGCTACGCAGGTGCTCTGTCACTAGCCCTCATTGCTTTCATTGTTTTTTGAATAGGGTCACACATTTTTGGCTTGGTTACCCTGGACTATGATCTTAATAATGCTTTCCTTAAGACTTTTCTTTTTGCCCAGACTGGCCTTGAACTATGATTTTCCTGATCTCTCTTTCCCAAGTAATGAGGATTGCAGACATATGCTACTGTGTTCTGCTGGTTTATTGAATGGTCTGAGCAATAGAGAAAATAGAACATTACTACCTTGAATTTAGGCAAGGAGGTAAATTTCAAAGGAGTATGTGCACATATAAAACAAGTCATATACTCAAAGGAGAATGTACACATATGAAACAAAGCAAAAGCAGTAGGAAAATAATTTAGTGTTATTTCTGCTTCTACTCCTGGTTCATAACTCCAGGGATATTGTTAGCATTGGCTAACAAAACTGCTTTAAAACTGAACTTCTTTATGATCAGTCTTAGCATGATATTACAAACAAAAGATAATTTAAAAATGTTGAGATTAGCTGGGCACCGGTGGCTTATACCTATAATCCTAGATACTCAAAAGAGTCTAAGTCTGAGGATTGTGGCTCGAAGCTAGCCAGATCAATGGCAAACAACAACAAAACAAAGCAAAACAAAAAACCCAAGTGAACTAAAAAAAAAGATAAAACATACACTAAAAGATACTAGCTACATGCAACCACCAATAAATGGCTATTACCTGGAATATTAAAGGAAGTTGCACAAACCTAAATGAAGAGTTTCAGATGAAGGACAGGAAAAGGCAATTCATAGAACACAAAATTGGGAGGGAGCTGGGTGTGGCGGCTCATACCTATAATCCTAGCTACGAGGAGGCTGAGATCTGAGGATCGAGGTTCAAAGCCAGCCTGGGCACAAAAGGAGGTGAGACTCTTATCTCCAAGTAACCTCTAGAAAACAGAGAAAATGGGGCTGTGGCTCAAGGGTAGGGTGGTAGGTAGGGTGGTAGCCTTGAGCTGAAGAGCTCAGGGACAATGCCCAGGCCCAGAGTTTAAGCCCCATGACACCCCCCCCCAAAAAATTGGGAGGGGTGGGAGGAGGCAAAGGGAGACAAAAACATGAGAAGTGAGAAGGGATATCAATGTTTGAGAAGTAATATATCCACTACCTAACGGGTGTAACTATAACCCCTCTATACATTACCCCGACAATAAAATGCAATTAATAATTTTAAAAAAAGAGCATAAAATGTGCATTTTAAAACAAGGCTTGCCATTGATGGACACTAACCACAGATTGTTGTGAAAGCTTCACAGGACCCTAGCCATGCATGGTTCCACATGCCTATAGTACATTAGCACACACCATCCTAGCAATAACTAACCACAGATTGTTGTGAAAGCTTCACTGGACCCTAGCCGTGCATGGTCCCACGTGCCTATAGTACATTAACACACACCATCCTAGCAATAACTGCATAAGTAAGCCACTCCACCTCATAGGAAAATAAGGCTACGATCATACAATCAGAAGTACAAAAGCCAGATCTGAACACTAGGTTTTAGATTTAAAATTGGGGCTTTTAATCATTATTTTGTCAACTTGTTAAATTTAAACATTAGATAATATTTGTTAATTGCATGGCTTTAGCAAACTGGAAACTATTATACATTGATTGTATAACAACTGAGATAGAGGGTAATTTGACTTTACAGATAAAGTTGAAGATGTACATTAGCTTAGATTTCTACATTTTGGCCCACAGCCTAAACTAGAGAAAATGTTACATATGTAAATGAGGAAAATGAACAAGAATGTTCATTGCCATGTAGGGAAATAATCTAAGAAAATCTCTAACATAATTGTTAATGAAAATGCAAGGATAAATATAAAGTAAGATGACATTTTCATAAAGTTTAAAAGTATGTGGAACTCTACATAGTTTTATATATATATAGTAAAATCATAAAGCATTAAAAATCTAAACTTGAAATTCAAGATAATGATTACAGTTATGAAGGGAGTAAATATGGGAATGGAAGGTATGCAAGAAACAGCAATTGGAACACGGGTGGCTCACGCCTGTAATCCTACCTACTCAGAAAGATGAGCCAGCCACTTTAAACAAGCAAGTCCTTATTTGAAAAGCCAGCCCAGGTCTGAAAGGCCATGAGACTCTTCTCTGATTAACCACCAGAAAACAAAGTGGCATTGTGGCTCAAAGTGATAGAGGGCTAGTCTTCAGCTGAGAACTCAGGGACCAAGGCCCAGAGTTCAAGCCCCATGACGGCAAAAAAGGAAAGAAAGAAGGAAAGAAAGAAAGAAAGAAAGAAAGAAAGAAAGAAAGAAAGAAAGAAAGAAAGGAAGAAAGGAAGAAAGGAAGGAAAGAAAGAGCAATCATGTCTGTAATGCTGTATCTTAAAAGCGATCACATATGACAAAATATTAAGACATGGCATTGAGGTGCTGCTGTAGTGTGGTTCTAGAATGTCCTCCAAAGGACTTTAAAGTCTCGTTCTCTACAGTGGTGCCATGGGGATATGGTGGAGGCTATAAGAAGCAGGGCCTAGCAGAGGGCTTGAGGTCATTGGAGGTGTGCCCTTTAAGGAAATAGTGCAACACTAGCCCCTTTATCTTTCTCACCAATAGAATGAATGGTTTCACTCTGTTCACACTTTTGTAGCAATAAGCTGCCTCACCACAGGCCCCAAAGCAACAGGGCCAGTCAAATATGGACTGGAACCTTTGGCACAATGCCCAAATGAAATCATTTGTCCTTATTGGCTGACTGTTTTCGGAATCCATTACAATAATAGAAAACTGATTTACATTTTTAGACTTCAGTGGCCTGGTCTACCCCTGCTTCCTGTCTCACCTTTACTCTGTCCCTCATCCATGCTGCTGCCTCTGTGGCCCCATCACTCACTGAACAAGCCAGGCTTCTCTTTTCCTTCCTTCCTTCCCTTCCTTCCTTCCTTCCTTCCTTCCTTCCTTCCTTCCTTCCTTCCTTCCTTCCTTCCTTCCTTCCTTCCTTTCTTCCTCTCTCTTTCCTTCTTTTTTTTTTTTTGTGGGTCATGAGGCTTAAACTCTGGGCCTTAGCGCTGTCCCTGCGCTCTTCAGCTCAAGGCTGCCGACCTACCCTTGGGTCTGGGCATTGTCCCACAGCATTTCAGCTCAAGGCTACTACCCTAGCCCTTGAGCCACAACACCGCTTCTGGTTTTCTAGTGGTTAATTGGAAATAAGAGTCTCATGGACTTCAGCTTCAGTGCCCTGGCTGGCTTTGAACTTCGACCTTCAGATCTCATTCTCCTGTGTAGCTAGGATTACAGGCATGAGCCACCATGCCCAGCTCACTATTCTACTTTCTTTCATCTATACAGTCCCACCCGCCAATGCACTTCTTTGCTGACAATGTCCCGTTCATCTTTTATGCCTTGAAGCCGATCATTTAGAAATATACCTGCAAGAACACCCATGTTCATGGTAGCAACAATCGCTGAACCCAGAAGCCATAGAAATATTTATCCACCGATACATGGATAAAGGAGATGTGGTGTACCTGAACAATGGGGCAGTATTTGCCCATAAGGAAGAATGACCTTCTAACATGTGCTCCAATATGAATGAACCTCAAGGAAAATATGCTACATGAAACAAGCCAGGCACAAAAAGACATACATTGTGCAATTCTATTAACTTGAGGTACCTACTGTCTCAAATTCATAGAGATAGAAAATAGAATGGTAGTTGCTGGCAGCTAGTGAAGTTATTGTTTATCGGGTACTGACTTATTTTGTGAAAACTGAGAAGTTCTAGAGGCAAATGATGGTGTTGGTTGTATCACACTGTGAACTGTGTATAGGCAACTGTACATTAAAATGGCTAAAATGGGCTGGGAATGTGACTTAGTGGTAGGTGGAGTGCTTACTTGTTTAAAGTCATTATGCTCATCTTTTTAAACTTTTATGTATGAGACTGGTAGCAGATTACCAGGGACAGGAGAATCTTGAGCTCAGTGACAGGTACTCTAAGAGAAGAGAAAAACAATCTGTCTTCATCTTGAATTTATCTTATATTAACTATATAGATAATAAAAATAATAATTCACAATGAAATGCTGTGTTGTATGTGGCAGAGTAGGCTGGCAGTATTTGGTCTTGAGCATCTTTTCCAGAGGCAGCCATAGGTCAGGTAAGATAGACTGTGGAGGCCACTTTGGCTTTGGGGGAGATGGTTTTTGGGGGAGGGGGCAACATCAAGGTCAGCTGAGAGCAGCTGGGGCAGAGTGTGGCCAACTGAACCGTTTCTGATTTGAAAAGCACACTTGTAAAGGAGACACAGAGGCTGGAGAGGTGAATGATGGGGCTGTCACAACTGGTCTGCTGCTGCTTCTGTCTTTGAAAAGAGATTTAGGGAGCGCCAGGGAGAATACAGCTCCTTCTTTAATTAGCCCAAGGAGCCAGGCAAGGTAAATATTTGAGACTGAACAGCAGCTTGAATCCACAGAGGTTGGATTTTAGCCTAGAAAACATCGTGCTGCCAAGTTGTCAGGAGACCCAGAGAGCTGGAGCCGTGCTCTGCCTCTCCAAGTGTCTCTGTTTTAGAGAAACAAGAAGAGAACCAGTCACAGTGCTAGGCTCTCGGTGTGAAGAGAGGATGATGGTGGTGGTGTATCACTACCTTTTATAGGGGGAACACATATCATCTTGCATTTCCTTTGATGTGTGTGTGTGTGTGTGTGTGTGTGTGTGTGTATGTACTGGTATTGAGGCTTGAATTCAGGGCCTGGGTGCTCTCTCTGAGCTTTTTTTCCCCCCAGTCCTGGGGGGCCAAAACTCAGGGCCTGAGTATTGTCCTTGGGCTTTCTCAAGGCTAGGGTTCTACCACTTAAGCCACACACCATTTCCGGTTTTTTCTGTGTACATGGTACCAAAAAATCAAATGTGGGTCTTTGTGCATGCTAGGCAGACACTCTACCACTAGGCCAAACTCCCAGCCCTACCTCTGAGCTTTTTTGTCTCAAGGTTATTACTGTACCACTTGAGTCACAGTTTTACTTCTGGCTTCTTGGTGGTTAACTAGAGATAAGAGTTTCATGAATTTTCCTTCCCAAGCTGGTTTTGAAAGACAATCCTCAGAGCTCAGCCTCCTGTATAGCTAAGGATTATAGGTATGAGACATGGATGGCTGACTTGTATTTATTTCTTATATTAAAATCTATTTTCTACACATACACAAATACATCTATCCATCTATCTACTATCTATCTATCTACCTACCTACCTACCTACCTACCTACCTACCTACCTATATCTTTAAGTTGGAATGAATGGCCCAGAAACTCACTGTTTTGATTCTCATGGAACAAATGGAATTCCTCAGCAGGAGAGAGTAAAGCAGGGAAGATAATGGGGGAGTGAGTCAAGAGGACAAGTCAATGATATAAGTCCTGCTTACATGCATATGCTTAAAGACTTTATCCCCTAGATCGATTCATCTATCTATCTATCTATCTATCTATCTATCTATCTATCTATCTATCTGTCTCAGCAATCTCTCTTCATCCACCTACCTACCTACCTACCTACCTACCTACCTACCTACCTATCTAAACATTGTGGGAAGAATATGCAAGTTCAGCCCATTTTTCAATTGTGTCTTGTTTTTGCTAGATTAAGAGAAGATGTATTCATTTCCTACTGATTCTGCTGTAACAAATGCTACAAACTGAATGGCATAAAATGATCTAAGTTTATTTTCTTACAGTTATGGAAGTAGAAAACTAGATGGGTCAAACCTGGAACATTTCTCCTCATCCAAAGTGCTCTAATTGAATCACATCCACCATGCCTTTTTTTTTTCTGTGAAAAGTAACATGTACAAGTTTCGTGTATTAGGATGTGAACATATTTATCAGGCCATTGTTCTTTCTACCACAAGGGAATACTCGCCTTTAGTCATTTCCTCTTCCATTTGCTGAAATGCAGTTACAACAGCTGGAGCTCAAGTAACCATGTTGGGCCATGTTTTTTAAAATACAGGCTGAAGAGAGGGGAATAGCATCACAGCACCTTCTTTACAAAACCTTGAGCTTTACTGATTGTGTTAGATATCAATGCTAATTATTCCCTCCATAGTTAACTTACTTCTTTTCTGTGAAAAGAAAGTTTTGAGCTTTTATCAGAGGGAGTCAAGGAGGAACGTCATGGTTTCTGCATTTCCCACATCACGGCCTATGTTCATAACTCACTATGAAATCCTAAATGGAAAGAACTCTTAAGCAGGCAGCATCAACAAGAAAACCTTTAATTTACCTGTTTTGGATCTGAAAACTTAAAATGAATAAAAGGACAGGAATTTTGAGCATGTAACATTGTGTTAAGTTTTTTTTTCATTAGCACAAAGTAATTGTCCCAAGGAGCTTTTTTGTGATATTTACAACATGGATGTAAGATACTTTTTTTTTGGCTTGTACTGGGTCTTGAACGAATGCCCTCTTTCAGCTTTTTTACTCTACCATTTAAGCCATACCTCTAATCTGCCATTTAGCTGATTAATTGGAGATGGAGTCTCACAGACTTCTATCTGAGCTTGCTTTGAATTGAGATAATCAGATCTCAGCCTCCTGAGTAGCAAGGATTACAGGCATAAGCCACCACATGGCTGCATGTGGTAATCATGGAACAATTTTTAAGGTGAAAATAGTATTGTCTAGGCAATTGGCTCTGTGTGTGTGTGTGTGTGTGTGTGTGTGTGTGTGTGTGTGTTGGTCCTGGAACTTGAACTTGGCCTGGGCACTATCCCTGAGCTTTCTTGCTCAAGGCTAGCACTCTGCTACTTAAGGCAGAGCTTCACTCCCAGCTTTTTTTTTTTTTTCCGGTCAGTCCTGGGACTTGATTTCTGCGCCTGAGCGCTGTCCCTGAGCTCTTCAGCTCAAGGCTACTGCTCTACTCAGTGCCACTTCCAGTTTTCTACTGGTTAATTGGAGATAAGAGTCTCACAGTCTTTAGTGCCCAGGCTGGCATTGAACCATGATCCTCAAATCTCAGCCTCCTGAGTATCTAGGACTGCAAGCATGAGCACAGTCACTGTGCCCCACTCCCAGCTATTTTTTTTAATTGTAATTAATAGATATTCACCAGATAAAAGGTGCATAACTTCACATACATTGATACCCTTTCTCATGTCATGGTCCTCATTTCCCTCCAACCCTCCCCCTGCTCATTTGATTTCACCCCTTCCCTATCCAATTTCAAATAACCAATTAAGCACATATAAAATATATCAGATAACAAGGTGAAATATTGTACCCATATGAGATAACCAAGGGATGGCAAAAGAGATGAGAGATAACAGTACATTAAGGACAACAATCACTCATTATATGGCTTTTGTTTCTTTATCCTAGAGGTTCTTACATTTAGTGTCATACTATTTGGCCTTGTGTCTCTAGATTTTGTTCTACTGTAAATCTCTGCTAGGAGAGCCCAAGGTTTCTACTGATTATTACAAATGAGTGAAACTATTGAGCCTATGTTCCTTTGAGTCTGCTTATTTCACTTAATATGATTTTTTCTAAGTCTTTCCATTTCCTTACAAATGGGGCGATGTCATTCTTTTTTTCTGACAGCAGCATAGAATTCCATTGTGTACAAATACCACATCTTGTTGATCCACTCATCAACTGAGGGTTATCTGGGTTGGTTCCATATCTTTGCTATGGTAAATAGTGCTGCAATGAACATCATTGTGCTAGTGGATTTAGTCTGTCCTTGTTTCTGGATGATTGGATAAATACCAAGTAGTGGAATTGCTGGGTCATAGGGGAGCTCTATGTTTAGTCTTTTGAGGAACTGCCATACTGCTTTCCATAGTGGTTGAACGAGTTTGCACTCCCACCAACAGTGTAGTAGTGATCCCTCCTAGCCACATCCCCTCCAGTATCTGTTGTTATTAGTTTTCCTGATCCTGGCCATTCTAACTGGAGTGAGTTGTTTTGATTTGCATTTCTTTTATGACCAGAGATGTTGAGCATTTCTTCATGTGTCTATAGGCCATTTTTATTTCTTCTTCAGAGAAGACTCTCTTAAGACTTTGGCCCATCTTTTAATGGGATGGTTCTTATTTTGGAGATTAGTTTTGGGGTGATTCAATTTTTTGAGCTGTTGATATATTTTAGATTTGAGGCCTTTGTTGCATGGTTAGTGAAGATTTTCTTCCATTCTGTAGACTTCCTAATTAATTTGCTAGCTATGACCTTTGCCATATATAAGCTCTGCACTTTAATGCAGTCCCACTTATCCAGCCTTTCTCTGATTTGTTGTGATTTTTGGTCCTTATTAAGAAAGTTTCGACCTGTGCCAAGGAGGCCTACTGTGTCTCCTATTCCTTCTTGTAAAGTTTTCAGTGTGTCAGCTTTTACCTGAGGTCTTTGATTCATTTGGAGTTAATGCTAGTGCAGGGTGACAGAGAAGGATCCAACTTTGTCTACAGGTGCTTAACCAGTTCTACCAGCACCATTTGTTGAAGAGGCTGTCTTTCTTTCATTCTATTTTTTTGGCTCCCTTATCAAAGATTAGATGGCCATAGGTCTGTGGTTTAATATCTGGGTCCTCAGTTCTATTCCATTGGTCTTCAGGCCTGTTCTTGTGCCAGTACCAAGCTGTTTTGATTATTATATCTCAGCTATTTAAAAAAAAATTGATAGTTAATTACAGGAAACTCACAGAGTTTCCTGCCTAGAGTAGCTTTGAACCACATTCCTCAGATCTCAGCCTCCTAAGTAGCCATGGCTATAGGTATGAGCCACCAGTCCTCGGTTCAGGCATTTCTTTTTTTTTTTTTTTTGCCAGTCCTGGGCTTGAGCTCAGGGCCTGAGCACTGTCCTTGGACTTTCTCAAGGCTAGAGCTCTACCACTTGAGCCTCAGCACCACTTCCGGCTTTTTTTCTATATGTGGTACCGAGGAATCGAACCCGGGTCTTCATGCATGCTAGGCAAGCACTTTAACCACTAGGCCAAACTCCCGGCCGATTCAGGCATTTCTTAAAAAAGTAGTTTTGCATATTTGAATAAAACTTGATTGAAACAAAAGCCATATAACGAATGATTGTTGTCCTTAATGTACTATGTTGTCTTTCATCTCCTTTGCTGTCCCTTGGTTACCTCATATTGTTACAGTATCTCACTTTGTTATCTGATATATTGAATTTATTTGTATTTGGTTATTTGAAATTTGATAGGGAAGGGGGGAAAACCAAGATGGGTGGGGAGGGGTGAGGGGGAGGGTAATGGGTACCAAGACATGTGAAAGGGTATCAATGTATGTGAATTAATGCACCTTCTATCTGGCAAATATCATGTAACCCTTTTACTAATTACAATAAAAAATTAAAAAAAATAAAATAAAATATTTTAAGAGGCTAGGAATGTGGTTGTGGTACAGTGCTTGCCTAGCATGCATGAAGCCCTGGTTTCCATTCCTTAGTACCACATAAACAAAAAAAAAAAGCCAGAATTGGTACCATGGCTCAAGTGGTAGACTGCTAGCCTTGAGCAAAGAAGCTCTGAGACAGTGCCCAAATTCCGAGGTCAAGTCCCAAGACTTGCATATATATATATCAACATATATATTCATATATATTTCATATTTATGAAATTTACTTCAAAGAAGCTTTTATGTAAAAACAATTCTTTTTACTGTCTCTTATGAGATAATAATAGACTCCATTATCTACCAACACCTCACACAAATAGCATGTTAGGCAACTTTTAATGGGATGTATCATTTCCCTGAATAGGACTCATAAAAAATGTTCAAAGAATTACAATATAGGTTAACGATAAGAACTCTCATAATAGGCAATCACAGAGCAGGTCTAATTATATGAAAGTGAAGTACACAATTCATATATGGCTATCAAGATTCAAGATACCATTTATCTGTTTATTTAGTTTACCATTCCCAATTTCCTTCAGTTGTTTCTTCTTTATTATGGTCCTTCCTTAATAAAACTTTTTTTTTCTTTCTTTCTTTTTTTGGCTGGGTACTGATGGCTTATACCTGTAGTCCTAGCTACTCAGGAGGCTGAGATCTCAGGATCATGGTTTTCAGCCTGGGCAGAAAAGTCCATGGGGCTCTTATCTCCAATAAATGACTTAGAAAAATTTGGACTCTGCCTAAAATAGCCAAAAAAATGGGGGGGGTATTTTAAGTAGAGTTTGTTTTGGTCCTATTACAAAGGAAGACAATTTGAAAGTAAGATTTTACAGATGTGATTTAGAAAGCAGAACATGACTTGAGGTCTCTGAACATAGAGTGAATGAAAGAGCTATAACGTTCCCCAGATAGAAAAATGTATTTATACTTATTAAATGCTCACAATATTAAATGCTGTAGTGTGGGTCTGAAATGTGTTTAAAGGCTTGTCACCTAGTGTGGCACCCTTGGGAGGTGGGAGCAACGTAGAAGTGAGGGGTGCTAGTGAGGGAGCTTGCTTGTTGGAGACATCGCAATAAGGGTGGGTAGGACCTTATCCAAGTCCCCTTTCTAGTTTTCACTCCTTGGCCACTGTAAAAATGAACAGCTTCTCTCCTCTCTCTCTCTCTCTCTCTCTCTCTCTCTCTCTCTCTCTCTCTCTCTCTCTCTCTCTCTCTCTATCTCTTTCTATCTCCTTCCTTTCTTTCTCTTTCTTTTCTTCCCTCCCCCATCCTCTCTCTTTCTTTTTTTTTTTAATTTTTAATCAAGGCCTGTGTATGTAATCCAGGCTAGCCCTGAACTCACAATCCTCATGTTTTAGACTCCTAAGTGCTGGGAATAAAGGCATGCAACATCATACCTAGAAAAATCTTTCTTCTTTATAAATTGGTAATTTAAAATATTTTGTTATAGTAACAGAAAGTAAAGAAAAATATAATATAAATGTATCCTTTTTGTTTCTCAAGTAGATAGATACCAGTCCTGGGTCTTTTGTGTCTAAATCTTTGATGGTATAGAAATTTTCACTTGGGGCCTCATTTTTGAGGCTTTAAGGTTTTGGGGAGCATTCTTTGGTTTGGGTTTCCACATTGAGTCTGTTCATCATATGCCAGGATTATCTCTTGAGGTATATAAATTGTCCCTCCTTTGCTCTTTGAAGTCCTGGTCTTTGTGTGACAGTAACACATTCAGGAGCTTTGTGTCAGAGACCATGAAATAGTATTTGAGCCCCTCAGCAAACATTATCTACTCATCCTCTTGGAATGGGGGTTGGCTATTTTATACACAATGAATAATACGAATGTGTAATAAGATGTGAAGAAACACCTACTCTCTACTTCATCCTATAAAATTAGATCTATTTGGTCAGATCACTTTGACAGTGTTACAAGGAGAGCTCAGATTATTTTTATCCATTGCTCTACAGGCATATCCATTTGCTTTGCAAGTACTTAGGTCTAATGCTTGAATGAACAGGTGTGGGGGAACAGGAGGTGTCCAAATATAAACTTGTACAAGTTCACAGGTTTAAGAAGTATGGGGTTTCCCCCTTCCCACACACACCAAAAAAAAAAAAAGATTCATTCAGCCCATCACATATAGCAATTAGCTCATTAGCTATCATCTTCTATTATGATACAGAAAACTTTATTTGTTTCAGTTAAGGTAAATTTCCCCCCTTTTGCTCATAGGAGATTAACTAGAAGATATTGCTCTAGTATGTTTCTGTTCTAGAGTTTGTTTCCCCCCACTTATTTGTTAAAAGTTCAATTTTATAATTTTGGGAATTTACAATAGAATCTGGAGTTTCCCTGAAAATTACTTCCTATAAAACAAACCTCTTGTTAGCTAGCACACTGTAATTTCATTATAAAGCCCATGCCATTTGTAAGGAAATTAGCAGCTATGATTAATATGATGGGTTTGGAGCAACTTCTTTTTTTGTGATTGTGGCATACTGTGACTTGAATTTAGGACCTTGCATTCCTTCCTCCCCCCTCCACCCCCCACACATACCTCAGTCATGGGGCACTGTCCCTGAGCTCTTCAGCTCAAGGCTACTGCCCTACCTTTGAACCCCAGGACCACTTCTGGTTTTCTAGTGGTTAATTGGAGGTAAGAGTCTAACGGACTTTAGTGCCTGAGCTGGTTTTGAACCGCTATCCTCAGATCTCAGCCTTCTGTGTAGCTAGGATTATAGTCATGAGTCACTGAGCCTGACTGAATACCTTTTTTTGCCAGACCTGGGCTTGAGCTCAGGGCCTGAACACTGTTCTTGGACTTTCTCAAGGGTAGAGCTCTACCACTTGAGCCTCAGCACCACTTCCAGCTTTTTTCTTTTTTTATGTATATTTTTATTGTAATTAATAAAAGGGTTACCATATAGAAGGTGCATTAATTCACATACATTGATACCCTTTCACATGTCTTGGTATCATTTACCCTCCCCCCCACCGCCATCCCCCCCCGCCCCATCTTGGTTTTCCCCCCTTCCCTATCCAGTTTCAAATAACCAAATACAAATAAATCCAATATATCAGATAACAAAGTGAGGTACTGTAACAATATGAGATAGCCAAGGGACAGCAAAGGAGATGAGAGATAGCATAGTACATTAAGGACAACAATCATTCATTATATGGCTTTTGTTTCAATATCCTGGAGGTCCTTTCAATTAGCTTCATACTATATGGCCTTATGTATCAAGGTTTTGCTGTATTGCAAATCTCTGCTAGGAGAGCCCAAGGTTTCTACTGATTATGACGAATGAGGGAAACCATTGAGCCTAAGTTCCTTTGAGTCTGGCTTACTTCACTTAATATGATTTTTTTCTAAGTCTTTCCATTTCCTAACAAATGGGGCGATGTCGTTTTTTCTGACAGCAGCATAGAATTCCATTGTGTACAAATACCACAACTTGTTGGTCCACTCATCAACTGAGGGACATCTAGGTTGGTTCCATATTTTTGCTATGGTGAATAATGCTGCAATGAACATTGTTGTGCTGGTGGATTTAGTATGTCCTAGATTCTGGATGGTTGGGTAAATGCCAAGTAGTGGAATTGCCTCAAAAGGCTAAACATAGAACTCCCCTATGTTCCAGCTTTTTTCTTTTTCTTTTGGCCGTTCCTGGGCTTGAGCTCAGGGCCTGAGCACTGTCCTTGGACTTTCTCAAGGCTAGAGCTCTACCACTTGAGCCTCAGCACCACTTCCGGCTTTTTTCTATATATGGTACCGAGGAATCGAACCCGGGTCTTCATGCATGCTAGGCAAGCACTTTAACCACTAGGCCAAACTCCCAGCCCCTGAAAAGTATGTTTTGATTCCATTATTTTCAGGAGTAAAATCAAACGAAAAAAATCAACTTTAATTGTGCAACAAATTAGCCTCTTGGAAACTGACAAGCTCGTGAATAGAACTGGTGACTTAGCCCAAATTTGGTCTTCCTGTTCTGTCATGAAACCTCATGATTCACCTGTGGGGAGCAATACTTCTTAAATTCAGTGAATGACACATCAGCAGATACATAGCTGGTGACTGCCACCCTTCTCATCATGAAGCAGGAGGGGCTGGCATTGGCTTCTCTCAGGGGAGGTATTGCTCATTCCCCTACTTAGGGAACGTAGGAGCGACTCTCATCTCTGAATACATTGCTCCTCAGAATATACATATTATACTAACTTTTGCAGAGCTGAAGAGCTCAAGGACAACGCCCAGGCCCAGAGTTCAACCCCTGTGACCAACAACCCAAAAAAGAAAAAAAGAGAAAGCAAACAAGCAATAATGTAGCCAGGTAGGAGAGTTATATAACTGATTTAAGAAATGAAGGAATGACACAATGCTGGCTCACACCTGTAATCCTAGGTGCTCATAAGGCTGAGATTTGAGGATCATGGTTCAAAACCAGCCAAAGCAGAAAAGTCCCATGAGACTCATATCTCCAATTAACCACACAAAAACTGGAAGTGGTAGAGCAGTAGCCTTGAGCACAAAGAGGCGCAGAGCAGGCCCTGAGTTCATGCCCAAAAAAAGAAAGAAAGAAGGAAGGAAGAAAGAAAGGGAGGGAGAGAGGGAGAGAGAGAGAGAGAGAGAGAAAGAGAGAGAGAGAGAGAGAGAGAGAGAGAGAGAGAGAGAGAGAGAGAGAGAGAGAGAGAGAGAGAGAGAAGAGAGAAGAGAGATGGAGGGAGGGGGGAGAGGGAAGAGAGGCGACAGGCGGGGAAGAAGGGAGGGAAAGGAAAGAAGAGAGAAAAGGAAATTGCTTCAATCCAAGCACAGGTAGCTTACACCTGAAATACTGACTATGCAGAAAGCTAAAAATAATAGTTCAAAGCCAGTCCAGACAGACAAGCAGAGGAGGAAAAAAGTAAAAGTATGGCACTAGCCTTGAGCAAAAAAGCCAAACAAGAATGCAAGGTCCTAAGAATGAGGAAAATGTAGTAAAAACACCAGAAAGCAGATACTCAAAGGGGGTGGAGGGGTAGGGGAAGGGGAATACAAATAAAGTGGAAAAAAGTGAAAATGCAAATAAGAATCCAATGTATACCCTACAAAATTAATTAGAACAAGGGAAGAAGTGGGTAGGGAGGAGAAGAGTGAAAATGTTGACAGGGTGACAATGATCAAGACTAATTGTTTTAACAACAAACTTCTTTGTACAACTACTTAATGATAATTAAAACTATGTTTTTAAAAAGGTATGCAGTGGGCCGGGAATTTGGCCTAGTGGTAGAGTGCTTGCCTAGCATGCACAAAGACCCGGGTTCGATTCCTCGGTACCACATACATAGAAAAAAGCCAGAAGTGGTGCTGAGGCTGAAGTGGTAGATCTCTAGCCTTGAGAAAGTCCAAGGACAGTGCTCAGGCCCTGAGCTCAAGCCCAGGACTGGCAAAAAAAAAAAAAAATAACATACTTTTCAGAAGCCTTGAGGTGTTTAGGTGTTTTGATAAGCTAAACAAATATAAAGTGTAGTTATGTCAGCCATACTTAGTAAAATTAATTTAAGGGCTACTTCTCATCCATTTCCCCTCCATCTCATAAAATGACCCATTTAGATCTACATGGACCTAATTACTTCATTCTTTTATCAGTTAATTGACTCTTTTTTGTTGGTTATGGGGCTTGAATTCTGGGCCTGGGCGTTGTGCCTGAGCTCTTCAGCTAAAGGCTACCACCCTACCCCTTGAGCCACAGCACCACTTCCAGTTTTCCGGTGATTAATTGGAGATAATAGTCTCTTGGACTGGACTTTGTAAAGCCGGGGCTGGCTTTGAACCAATCCTCAGATCTCAACCTCCTGAGTAACTAGGATTACAGGTGAAAGTCACCTTGCCCAGCTAGTTAATTGACTCTTTTGACCCAAATTCTTAACAGGTTTACAACTCCAATGTATGTGAGCATGTGGCTCTAAAACCTTAGAATGCTTATTATCAATTTGTCTCTTTCTTTCTTTCTTTCTTTCTTTCTTTCTTTCTTTCTTTCTTTCTTTCTCTCTCTCTCTCTCTCTCTCTCTCTCTCTCTCTCTCTCTCTCTCTCTCTCTCTCTCTCTCTCTCTCTCTCTCTCTCCTTCCTTCCTTCCTTCCTTCCTTCCTTCCTTCCTTCCTTCCTTTCTTTTCCTATGTTAGCACTAGGGCTTGAATTGGTACTCTCTCATGGCTTTTCTGGCTCAAAGCTGGTGCACTACCATTTGAGCCACAGGTCCACTTTTGGGTTTTTGCTGCTTAATTGGATATGAACATTTAGTGGATTTTTCTGACTAGGCTGGCTTTGAACTGTGATCTTTAGATCTCAACCTCTTGAGTAGCTAGGATTATAGCTGTGAACAATTTGCTCTTGGCTGAGTTTTCTTTTTCAAATGGGCCAAGACTAGTTTTCCCTACTCATGGAGTGCTTGTGAAATACAAGTTGGGTAAGGCATATGGATACCATTTGAAAAATTGTAAAGGGTCATAGAATGTGATTCCAAAATGAAGTGTAAATATTGTTATGGCTTGGTTCTTATGTGTTCCTCAAAGGAACAAAAGACTGTGTGTTAAAGGCTTGGCCTCAGAAAAAGGCTTTAGAGGAGGTGAGACCTCCTCTTTAAAGGAGAGTGCAGGTTGTTGAGAGTGTACTCTAAATATCATTGTAGGACCCTAGTTCCCTTGCTTTTCTTCTCTTTTTTGCCTGCTCTCTGGCTAAGAAAGCGAGTGGTTATAATTGGCCACAAACTCTGGCCATGATGTCTTAACACAGCCCCAAGTTGTAGGAACCAGCTCTCATGAGACTGAACCAAAGCACCCCTTTTGTCTTTGTGATCGCTTTTCCCACTTGTGTGTTGCAGTGATGGGAAGCTGCTAGTAAAACACAGCTCCATCTTGCCTTTACTGGTACTGTTTAATGACTGTTAACTGTCTGTGTAATACTTTTTTTTATTAACAAATTTATTAACATTGATTTTTACATCATATTTCAAATGACATGTTTAACAAATAAGTGTTCAAGAAGGGAATCTCTATATACAATCACTGGGACTTAGTTTTTAGAACATAATCAAAATTAGGCTAAGGGTTTGTATATCATAGATACATATTAATTTATGAAATAAAACATTATAGAGTCATAGGTGTAATACTTTTTTGTATTTTATTATAAGGAAACTCTTTCCTGGTCTTCTCTCCTGATATGTTTGTTTGATATATTGGGAGTTTTTTGGTCAAGATCAGATTTAAAAGAAACAAAAAAAAAGTGAAAGAAGGCTAGCATGCCATATTTGATTAAGAAATAAGCAAAATTAAACAAGTCAACAAAGGTAATGAATACCTGATTGTTTTTTAAATTATGTATGTGTCAAATTTATCAAAACCATCTAGAAAATATCAGAAAATACAATCCCACCCTCAAACTATAAAATATGTAGGAAATAATCTAGAAGACACTTCCATGAAAAATCTAAAACTTATTTACACATTTGAAAGTGTCTGAATTACTGGAAAGATATACAATATTGGGGCCAGGAGTTTGGCCCAGTGGTAGAGTGCCTGCCTAGCATGCACGAAGACCCAGGTTCGATTCCTCAGTACCACATACTGAAAATGCCAGAAGTGGTGCTGTGGCTCAAGGTAGAGCAATAGCCTTGATGAAAGCCCAAGGACAATGCTCAAGCCCTGAGCTCAAGCCCAGGACTGGCCAAAAAAAAAAAAAAAAAAAAAAAAAAGATTTACAATATCTTTGAACTGCAAGTATGTTAGCTTAGCTCAGAATTAACCTATAAATTCTCTGCAATGTCCAAAAAACATCATGTCAATATCTTCAAATATTTAATGATCTCAGTACACTTATTCTGAAATTTAAAGAAATAAAGTGTTTCCATTTATGCAAAATGGGATAATAATAATAATAATAATAAACAGGCTTAGCACATAGCTTGTCATATGGTTAATGCCTGCTGTTTGCCATGACTAGTTTGTGTTTTTATTCTTCATGACAAAACACATTTAGTGTTGAGTCATGATACATGGAACTTAAACTTCTGGTTTTTGTCTATTTGTTTGTTTTTTTTTTTTTTTTGCTAGCCTATGGAACTACAGAGAAATGTGTACACAAATATCCAACCAGTGTCAATGTCCACAATCCTGTCCGATGTCCCTGGATAAGCAAAGGTTAATAGCAAAGGAACTAGCAGAAGCAGTTCCCATGACATGGAGGTGAGGAATATGCTGTGCACTTCACTGCAGCTACAGAACCAAGCTGTGAAGGACACTCGCCAGATGTAGCAAGACGATTATGTTGCACAGCTTGAAGTGTGAATCTTGTGACTGTCCTATTCCATCTTGCCAGAGGCTGAGATCCAAGAATTCTCCATCCAGAGGGCAGGGTGAGTAGGGGTAGCAGCTTCCCAGTCTTTAGCTTTTTGTCCAGGTGGAATGTCCACTGAGAATGGGATGGGCCAGCCTCTTTCTGCAGGGTTTCGCATGGGACTTCCACACCCACCAGCAAATTGATTACTGATGTGACTCTGCTTTTGACTAATCAAGTCTGCTTTCTGGAAGCAGAGCTTTATCTTGCTTTATGACCTCAGCTTCAGGAAAGGCTTTGGCTCCTTAAGCAGTGCCTCAAAACTTGAGTGATGACGCATAGAGTAGAAAGCAACACGCTGCAGTGTGTGGCAATGACCTGGGCTAGGTTTGCTCTTCATTCTTGGAGGAGGAATAAAGCAAGTCAACCAGGGTCATCCGCTGATAGGGAAGGAAGGGAAACAAGTGCTAACCAGGTGATGGGGCCTGGCTCCTTGTGCTGCAAACCAGGAAAGTGCTTCATTCCTCTCTCTACAGACACAAAAACTGCAGCCCAGAGAGGGAAAATAGTTGATCAAAATGATTTAGTGACTCCCTGGGATTTGAACCCTTGATCTGTTGGACATGAAATCCACTTTCTGTTTTCTTGCTTGCTTGGCTGTTTTTTGCTGCACTGTTATCTATACTGTATTGACTTGGTGAACTCCAGAGATGAATGTATGGCTAATCCCATCCTTGGTTAATCTCAGCTGACGTTTCAGTCAGGTTACAGAAGAACTGATTATGTTTCTTAGTGCTGTGTTTGAACATGTGGTTCTATGACTGGCTAGATTTAGATGTGGCTTTGATTTCTCAGCTAAATTTCTTTTGCCGGTCCTGGTGCTTGAACTCAATGCCTGAGCACTGTCCTTGGGCTTTTTCAAGGCTAGATAGAGCTCTACACTTGAGCGACACCACCACTTTTGGCATTTTTTTTCTATGTACGTGGTCATGAGGAGTCGAACCTGGGTCTTCATGCATTCTAGGCAAGTACTCTACCACTAGGCAAACTCTCAGCCCTCTCAGCTAAAATTTTATCTCCATTAAATAATAACATCATAAATATGGGCTGTACTTATCAATGGATGAAGACATGAACGGATTTCCCATGCAGAAAGGAAATCAGGCAGGGCTTCCCAGAAGGCAAGAGCTTGCTTTCTGACCTACAAATTAGGTGAAATTTCATCCATGGACTTCTTGGGATCTTGTGTTTTAATGAACTAGTCTTATTAGCCAGTAACAGTAAAGCAACTGTCCAAACATCTGACAGTGTGAGCTGTGTGTATTTATGAATCATGAATGTTTGGTTCTCATTAGTGCTCATTAATTGTATAGATTAATGGATTTCATTAATTTTCATACTGCATATACTTTAGCCATATTCATTCACTCTCTGTGTTTGTGTCTTTCATTCTCTACTCTCCTTCATCCCCCAAGAGTTCTTCTTTTACTTTCAACAGGCTTTTTTTTAAAAAAAATCTAATTTCTACCTAGGACAGAAAGTATGCAATGTGTGTCTTTCTGAATCCGACTTATTTTACTTCACAGAATGATCTCCAGTTACATCATAATTTTGTTCCTCCATTGTGCATAAATCAAAGTCTCTTTTGTCCATTTTCTCTATCTGTTGATGGACAATCAGGCTGATTCTATGACTTGGCTATTGTGGATAGTGTCATGGTAAGCATGTTTGTATTGATATATTGAGGTAGCTTTCTAGGGCTATGACCCAAATACCACAGGTATTATTCTATCAGTGCCACAGGTGATCAGAGGGACTGTTGTAACTCCACATTCACTGTGACCCTGTATGTAAGGTCCTTGACAATGACTAGCATCACCATGGTCGTGATAGTGTTAAATAGTGAGTTTGACTTGTGATAGGTACTGTAGAAAGCCCATTTTATGTTCACAGCAATCCTCTAGTATTTAGGATTCATTTGAATTTAGGAAACAGAAGCTCCACTTCCATGTATCAGATTTACTTTTTCCATGTAAAGAAGTCATTGTAACACTTTAGGGTAGACATGGGACCCCTTGAGGATATAAAGAACTCAGATTTCTTCATTAGCAGCTTTCTTTGTCATGTTTATAGCAGGGTGTTTTATTTCATGTGTTGTAACTAATTTTTAAGGAAAAGGAGGACAAAGATTAAATGTATCCCTATTAACCAGCTTTCTTAGCAACTCTAGCTAATGACTCCACTTGTTTGCATTATTGTATCACCTTAGGCATCCGGTCTTGGAGAACAATTAGTAAGAGAGAAGAAGAGAGAATGTGTGATGTTATTGGCCTCTTCAATAGCAGTGCTTACTTCAAGTGGTTAATGTCTTCTCAGAATTAAGTAGTTTTGAAAACTCATCTAGCTAGGGAGTAAGGATACTTGGACTATGAAGATGCTGAAGTGGCTGCTGCACAGATTCAACTATTTTATTTCCCACAACTCAGATAATAGTTTATGAATTTATGGACTTAGAAATTATATGTAGGGGCCAGGAGTTTGGCCTAATGGTAGAGTGCTTGCCTAGCATGCACAAAGACCTGGGTTCAATTCCTCAGTACCACATACAAAAAGCCAGAAGAAGTATTGTTGCTCAAGTGGTAGAGCTCTCGCCTTGGGAAAGCCCAAGGATAGTGCTCAGGCCCTGAGTTCAAGGCCCAGGACTGGCAAGAAAATTATACGTAGGGCCAGGACCGTGGCCTAAGGGTAGAGTGCTTGCCTATCACATATGAAACCTAGGGTTCGGTTCCTCGGTACCATATACACAGTAAAAGCTAGAAGTGGTACTGTGCCTCAAGTGGTAGAGCACTAGACATAAGAAAACTCAAGGACTCTGATTTTAAGCTCCACAACTGGCAAAAACCCAGGCTCTGATTTTAAGCCCCACAACTGGCAAAAAATAAGAATTTCTAAGTCATCTTATATTTACAAACCATTCTAAATGCTACCACAATAGTTATTTAATAAGTTGCTACCAACGGAACCAAATGACCTCATTTAGTTTCAACCTGGCTATATGCAGGTTTTTGATGGTTACCAGGAGGGTAATGTGTTTGTAGTCAGAATCAGAGAGAAGAAAATGGTTACAGCTGGTTACAAAACAAACATCAAACCTCCATACTGCTTCTCAGGTTAGAAGAACAAATAGGAAAGAAGGCAGGGAGTGTAGCACAGTGTGTGTTGGGTAAATATGAGAGAAACTAGAGAATGTTCTGGGTCTCCACTTTTTTTTTTTAGATAGAGGAATCCAATTAGGGAAGTTGAACTGGGTACAAGACTTTGTTTACTGACTCCCCAAATGCTATCAAAGTTCTATTGTGCCAGAGTCCACCCCACTGATATTGCAGTCATCCACCTGGCCTGACACTGCACATTACTTCTGGAGGGACACTGGATACTTCTGTAGTGAACAGTGTGTGCATGTGGGGGGGTGGAAATGGCTCCCTGTGTGTGGAGGAGAAAGGACAAGTAGAAGCCATAAGGTGGTTACAAAAGGAAAATGAGGTAAAGAACTGGGACCACAAAAGATAGTGAGAACAAAGTGAAGAACAACACATTAGTGAGATACCCCATTGCACCACCAGATCTCATGTAACTTGGAAGTAAGGAAATTCTGACAAGTTCCTCATTTAGTTTTCTCTTGTCACCGTATATTTTGCATGGGTTTATAATCCTGTGTGTGTGTGTATGTGTGTGTGTGTGTGTGTATATATGTGTGTGTGTGTGCGTGCATGTGTGTACAAGTTTAGATGGGCAAATAAAGTTTCATAACTAAGTGTGCTGCATGCTTGCCTAAGATGTTAAAGTTTAGTGAAGCAGTCTTTAATCTTGTTCTTGGCATCAACGAACATTTTACTTTTGGCAATCCTCATCAAAGGTTACTTGTCATCATTTGGCAACATCTGAAAGTTCAAATCCACATGTTCTTTGGCTATGAAATTCCACTTTATTGAATTGATCCCCTAGTCCTATTTATATGTTTAGGCAAAAATATGTTCCTGGAAGAAATAATGTGGAAACCATCATTATGTCTAGCAAAAGGGGCTGGGATAATTAGAGGACATTAGTATTAAGGTATGTAGTGTACCTGTATAGATTTGCAATGTGCCTTGTGATGAGTGTGAAGTTTCACTAAAGAGCATAAGAACATATAGAAGATGTAGGGGTATAGGTGTGCATAGATGTTTGTAGATGTTCACTCAATATTTCTAGGAGCATATCTAAGACATTTAACAGTGGTTGCTTCTATGGAAAATACTGGAAGATTCAGTACCAGATGCCAAAAGAAAATTTTCGCTCCCTACTGTTTTGCCCTATTTTGTTATTGGCCAGGTACATACATTATTTCTTCAAAAGAATTTTAATGGAAAGGTCACTCTTTCCCCATTAATTAGGATTTTGCTGCTGGTAGTATCAGTGCCCACTGAAATATACAATGTAACTCATAAACTAAAAATGGCTTAAAATTATGGAAGAAAGCACTGGCCTGTTACGAGTATATTTAGGAAGAATATTTTAGCATCTAATAAATAATAGAAGGCATTGGTCTGAGCTGCTATTTTTGTGCTGACAGTTTGGAAGCATAGAGAGCTGTGCAGAGCCCCAGCATCTCTCTCCAGTGTTTTGCTGAAGGCCCTTTCATGTTGAGGGGGTCTCCCTGCTGTAAAGCCTACAAAACCATTCATTAAAGGTGTCCAGCCTCTCTCTACTACTCCAGTTCCGTAGCTCTTTAGGAGCTTTGCTTTCTCTTTTTTGCCTGAGGATAAGAGAAGAATATTTGGAAGTATAAACATTTAGTGATTTATTTACATTAAACAATAACTTGTTCACTCCCAGAAACCAATAAATCCAGTGGTCTTTAGAAACCAGTCTCATGACAACTACCTTGCAACTTCTCTTTGAAGTCAGGTACATAGGTGGAAAAAAATCAGACCAAAAAGTGGCCAATACACATTCTTTTGTGAGATCTGCTAATCATTCAACACTTCAACACTGAGTATTTTGGGCAAGGACATATGACAATACATTCTTCATTTAACCTTTTTTTATTAGTCCATGTTAGTTCTTACAATATTAAGTCCATTGTCAATGAGCCCTCCATTCTCCTATGCTTTCTCTTTTTTTTTTTCCTTGAGTGGTAAGTCTACTATTCTTCATCCATCTACTTACAGAATTAAGCCCCAGGGACTTCTGAGAGGAATGACATATACCTTGCTTTTAGGATACTTGTAGTCTTTTAGTCCCTTTATGGTTTGATGATCTTATTCAGATTTGTCTCAACATTATAATCATAGAAGGTTCTTGAGAACCTGAAAAGAGGCTGGTTGATTGAGAAAGGGCTTAGATTATGATCTCAGAATGCTGCCAGATTGTGGGTGCACATTAAATTTTGTTCATAAGCTTTTGGGAAATTGCCAGACAGTTTCTCAAGATCTCTTTAACATTCACCCTTAGGTTTAGATATTCTTTTAAAAAAAAGACACTCCAAGATCCAAGACCTGGAATTGATTCTCTTTTTAGGGGTAACAATAAGGTGATAATTCTTCTGGCTCAACAGTAGCCTACACTGTACACTTGTTTTTTGTTTTTGTTATTTTTTTTTGCCAGTCCTGGGACTTGAACTCAGGGCCTAGGCACTCTCCTTGGGCTTTCTCAAGGCTAGTGCTCTACCACTTGAGCTACAGCATCACTTCCTGATTTTTCTGTGTATGTGGTACCAAGGAATGGAACCCAGGGTTTTGAGCATACTAGATGAGCACTTTACCAGTAGGCCATACTCCTGGCCCCTGGACTGTACACTCTTGAGGACATATGCTCACTTTCCACATGGATCATCCAAGGGGCACAGTTTGAGAAATGAGATCAACTTCAGTCTCTGGGATGGGCAGAGGTTAAGTGAGTTATTCAAAGGCACAGCAACAGTAGAGCTCATTAGCCAGAACATCATCACCTGACTGGTCCTCCATCCCCACATCCTCATTCAACCACTTCTGCTTTTGTAGATGAGGAAATTGTCATCTAGATACCTTATCACCTGTTGGGCTGAGGCGTAGCTCAGTGGCAAAGCATTTGCCTAGCATGTGCAATGTCCTGGGTTAGATTCCCGGTATCAAAAAAGAAAAGACGCAAAAAAATTGCCCCAAATATATCACCTGTTTGAAATGCAATGATGCTTATGAGAATCTGACTGCAAAATAGAAATCATACAGTTGGTTTCCAGCAAAACTAAAGTTAATATTTATAGCATACTTACGATACATGGCAGTAACACAAAACTTCATACACATTCATTTATGTTAATACCAAACCATTTGGGGAGATGAACCTTATCTAATTCTTTCTTTCTTTTTTGTGGGTCATGGGGCTTTAACTCTGGGCCTGGTCACTGTCCCTGAGCTCTTCAGCTCAAGGTGACTACCCTACCCCTGGAGCCACAGCCCCACTTCCCATTTTCTAGTCTCTCATTCTTTAGTGTCCAGGCTCGTTTTGAACTGTGCTTCTCAGACCTCAGCCCCCTAGTAGCTAGGATCACAGGTGTGAGCCACCCAGTCCTGCAGACTTTACTATTTCTATTTTTTTCATCTGAGAAGATGAAGGAACAAAAAAAATCAAATAACTTTCTTAGATTATAATTTGAAGAGCCTGGCTTTGCACTCAGTACAATTTGACATTGTGTTCTTTCACCTGTTGTACACACACACACACACATACACACACACACACACACACCTGCCCTGTAAGTGAAGAGGTAAAAATTCCCTAGTGAAATGGGAAAACTTCTGCTCAGATGATAACTTCCCTTTCCCCTCTTACTCCAGATTCTCTGATTAAGCCCTTGTTTGCTCATGGAAAATATGGTTTATATCACTACACTGCTTGGGGATAGAGTCCTACGAGGAGCTCAGGCTGTCCTCGACTTATGATTTTCTTGCCACAGCCCCTGAGTTCTGGCATAGAGGTATCTTCTCCACGTGCTGCTCACACCACCACTTTAAATTTTTTTATTGTAATTAATAGAAGGGTTACAGTTATATTCGCCAGACAGAAGGTGTATTACTTCATACACATTGATACTCCTCATGTTTTTGTCTCCATTTCCCTCTCTCCATCCTGTTTTCTCCCCTTTAGCCTATTTCAAATAAACATATATACAATATACAAGATAACAAAGTAAGATACTATAACAATATGGGAATAACCAAGGGACAACAAAAGAGATGAGAAATAACATAGTACATTAAGACCAACAATCACACTTTATATGGCTCTTGTTTCCATATCCTGGAGGTCCTTTCATTTAGCCTCATCCTATATGGCCTCAAGTATGTAGGTTTTGAGCTATTGTAATCCTCTGCTAGGAGAGTCCAAGGTCTATATGAATGAGGGAAACTATTGAACCTATGTTCATTTGAGTCTGGCTTACTTCACTTAATATGATTTTTTTCCAAGTCTTTCCATTTCCTTACAAATAGGGCGATATCGTTCTTTCTGATGGCAGCATAGAATTCCGTTGTGTATAAATACCACATTTTGTTGATCCAATCATCTACTGAAGTGCTGTGATGAACATCGTTGTGCTAGTGGGTTTAGTATGACCTTGGTTCTTTTCTTTTCTTTATTTTTGCCAGTCCTAGGCTTGAACTCAGGGCCTGAGCACTGTCCTTGGACTTTCTCAAGGCTAGAGCTCTACCACTTGAGCCTCAGCAACACTTTCGGCTTTTTTCTATACATGTGGTACCAAGGAATCAAACCCAGGTCTTCGTGCATGCTAGGCAAGCACTCTACCACTAGGCCAAACTCCTGGCCCCAGTATGACCTTGTTTGTTCACCACCACTTTTTAATGTGCAGAAACACCTGAGGGGCACTTCTGTTTACCATCTTATAAGACTGATTGGTTAGTGTCATCTAATGAGCACTCTAAAGAAACAGTTCTAACACCAAGGTTGAGAGAGAAAGTGTCACTGGAAGTGAATGGAGGGGGTGGTGTGGAGGCATGTCTAGCCGGAAGTGATGGGAAAAGAGGCCCACGCAGGACTAGCCCTGTGCACTACAGGGGGTGACCAAGTATTGAGAAAGCTCTGCCTGATGTCCAGCACTTGGCACAGCACCTGGTATAGAACAGGTGCTCAAAACTTGTAAACAGAGCCAGCTACAGTACAGTGATTGGAGGTGAGAGGGCAGTAAACAGGCACTTGTCCTACTTTGCTCCAGGTAAGCCTAAGGAAGAGAGAAGAGCACCCACCTTCCAGTCCACAGACAAAATTGCTGGGCCCAAATCCCTGTCTAGCACTCCTGCTAGAACTTCCTACTTTGGGGAAATCCACTTTCTCTTTGTCCCTCATTCCTGTTCTGTCTCCTGGCCTACAGTTCTTCACATTAACAGTCCTGGTGGCCCTTCCCTCTGGGGTGTTTCAGTGTGGGCCTAAACCATCGGAGACCCATCACCAACTTCCTCGGTGCTGGTGCCAGCAGAGGACCAGCCTGTAGCACTTTTCTTAATCTCACCAGCAGGTGTTGACAGCTGAGCCATTCCACACACCTTTGGGGACAAAGAAGTGCCAGAAACCAGGGCCAAGTTCAGATCCTGAACATTCTTCCAAAGGCTACCAGGAGAACCCTGGAAGGCCGCTCGCACATTACATAAGCCACAGGTTACTGGCTCCAACACAGATGCACACAACTTTGTGCCTCTCACTTTGGCACAATGCTTGTGGACAAAGCACTTGGTAAGCGTGGCAACATGACCCCACATCTTTATCTAGAATGTGAAGCAGCTACCCACGGCACACTCGGACACATGAAACCTCTTCACCACCAGGTGGTTAAGGCTGTTTGATAGAGCTGACAGGAGAGAAGGGCAGGACTTACTGTAGCATTTGGCCCAGGCAGCTGAACACTTAGTACCTTGTCCCCCTGTTAGCCTTGGGCTACAGAGCTTCTGATAAAATGTACCATTTTAGTGTTTGTTTTTCCTGGCAGTCTCATTTTGGGTTATAAATGGCTCATTATTTCCATCCTGTAGATCCATGCCCATCTCAATTTATGTTCTTTTCTTGCTTTCTGCATAAACTGAAAGTTTGGGAAAGCATCACTAGTGACCCCAATGTGCTCTGACCTTGGGAGGAGACTGAGTTTCTACATTGCTCACGCCATCTACTGTTGATCCCAGGAAAGTTGATTCAGAGGAAAGCAGGGGATAAAATGATATTTACACTAAAGCACTGGGTCCTGTTCAAGCCAGAAAGTAGCCTGGCCCTTCCCCTCACTCCAACCTGTAACCTTTTCAGAGGACGTTGGGCAATCCATGGGGGTTATGAAGCTGGAACAACACCCCACCCCCAAGATAGGTCACTCTCCCCTTCTCTGCAGGACAGCTTGGAGATGAATTTTATTAAGTGTCAAGTAGCTGACCCAAAGCAGTATAAATAGTGAGAGAGCACATGACAAACTCAGGAATGAATGTGACTAAAGCCTAGGTGAAGACGGGTACTGTGTTTACTCTGGCCTGTACCCACACTATGAGGTCCGCTCAGCATCCATTCAGGGAAGGCGCATGCTCACGGAAAAGAGGAGGTTAAGGCTTAACATCAGAAAAATAAAATCTTGCTCTTAAAATTTGGAAGAGTGCTTAGCTAACCCAAGAAAGGCAGCTGAGGTTGGAGAGGATTGTCTTTTGGAAGCATGGACTCGTCTTTGTCAAACTTCTCTGGGTCAGCCAGGTATGGGCCAGAGCAAAGTGTGGTAACTTCCCTGGGTAGAAACTCAGTACAGGTGCAGTAGGCAAAGAGAAGTTTCAAGGGAAACAAGGAGAGGACTTTAATTTAGCCCCACAGTCCCAACTGCTCCTTACCTGTCCTTTACAGAACTCAGTGTAAACTATGTTTTTGTGACACCATCCAATCCTCAGATGACTGAGGTATGACAGGCCATTGGGTTGTCCAAGGACAGTTTCTTAAACTAGCTGCTCCTTGTCAGCTCTGTCCTCAGGGGCCAGCACTGTTGACACTGCACAAGATAAGCATTGTTCTCATGATGATTCCTCTAGGGAGAAACAATGCCAGTCAGCTGTAGAGTGGAACTGACTGAACTTTTTCACGGAGACAATACATTTCCAAGTTGTCCCTCACCCTCTCCACACCCCACAGTTTCGCATGTACCCAGTAAGAACTCAGAGCACCTCTGAGGGCTGATGCCACCAGGAATTCTTCACAAGGATATGGGCATGGAGTTGATCCTGTCACCTTCTCCAAAGTCATCAAAGACTGGTGGCTCCTTTAATCAGTATTCACACTTTTGTTTCTTCATTGGGAAAACTATTTATTTCACCATGGTAATGTGTCTGGCTGAAAGATTGAATCACTTAACCTCCCTTGTAGAAGGTGTGTCTAAAGAGATCTAAGGGGATAGTTTTAGGTGGTCAGGATTGCCAGATAAAATACAGAGCACTGGGCCGGGAGTTTGGCCTAGTGGTTAAACTGTTTGCCTAGCATGCATGAAGACCCGGGTTCGATTCCTTGGTACCACATACATAGAAAAAAGCTGGAAGTGGTGCTGAGGCTCAAGTGGTAGAGCTCTAGCCTTGAGAAAACCCAAGGACAGTGCTCAGGCCCTGAGCTCAAGCCCAGGACTGGCAAAAAAAAAATACAGAGCACTTTGTTAAATTAGAATGCAGACAAACAATATTAAATTGTAACTATTCGTATAAACATGTATATAATAGATTCATGTCTTTATTTGTCAAGTCTGTCAAGTCTTTATGTATAAGACTTAAAAAATAGGATAAGAGGGACCAGGAGTTTGGCCTAGTGCTTGCCTACCATGCCCAAAGACTCGGGTTCGATTCCTTGGTACCACATACATAGAAAAAAGTTGGAAGTGGTGTTGAGGCTCAAGTGGTAGAGCTCTAGCCTTGAGAAAGTCTAAGGATAGTGCTCAGGCCCTGAGCTAAAGCTAGAGTATGAGTTTGCATACTCTAGACATTCTTATTTGCTTTAGCTATAAGTTGTGCCTCTGTGATTTGAATCCAGTTGCTATTCCTACTATGAGATAGCCTTAATGAGTACATTGCTATTTTTCATGTGTGAGTTAGTCTGTTTACCTCATACTATTTTGCTTTTGCATCTGTGTCACAAATAACTACTATTACTTACAAGATTTTCTAAAGACTCTGAGAATGGAGGGTGGCATTCTCTATATACCTTGAAATGTCAAGCCTAATCTATGCTTTTGCATAATGCTACTCAGATTCGTATCTTACAGGTACAATTCGCATATTTTGAATTGTTTCAGAGTCATAATAAAAATAATAACAATAATTATAATAGTGACATTGATATTTATATTGCAGAATGGCTCTTCTGCACAAAGACTTGGCCTGAAAACCCAAGTCCTATAAAATGATGACATATTTCAAAACAACATTGACAGGGTTCTTTCAGTGCGAAAAAGACCGGCCAAGGCTAGTCTTGAGCACCACAAAAGCTAATTTGCAAAGGCCTCAATCCATAAATTGAACAAAGTTCATTTACTTCAATTGTTCATGAATGATGTAGAATTGAACCTCTTCATCCTTACTGTTAGCAAATCAGCTGCTCTGTGTGTCCATGGTGAGGTATTCTGGCCAGTGGATAGGTCACAGAATTGGTCTCTTGGCATATGAGCCTGAGCTAACTAGTTTAGTGTGGCCATTACCCAATCTGTGAACTTCATAAATGTCTGCTCTCTCTTTTGGCAGTGGAATCTTTTGAAGGTTAAATAACAGTAAATAATCAACCAAGATTTCTCAGATTGGGTACATTTAGCCTTCTCTGAAAAGAATTTTCCCCACGAAGATGAAGCAACTTCAGAACAAAAGCAGTATTTCTTTAAGGACTCCCTCTTCAGATGGTCAGAGGATGAGATCAGGCCTGGCCTAGCTGGCACAGACTGTCTGCCAGACATGGCCAGACTTTGGGATACAGGTGAGGATGAGTTAGAATTTAATAGAAGTGAAAGCAAAAAAAATTCCTACTCTGTTTTTTATAAGTTTCTGTGCAGGCCTTTTAGCACCCGTCTTTCAGCAAGGAGAGGGCCAGCAGAGTCTTACTCTTCATCTCATCAGGAGGCTGGGGGTCCAGAAGCCAGAGTATGAGTAACAGTACTAACACCAGCAAAGGAACAAGCCTCACACGGATCAATGTGAAAAGACCTAGCCTCTCCCAGGAGGTCGTGATGTCATCATAGTGGCTAGGTCAGAAGAGGTGATTTGGGGCCCATGTATATGTTCAAACTGCAGAGGCAAATTAAAGTTGTACAGAAATGAATTAGGGAGAAAATACCAAATCAAACTTGTTCATTGTTAGTGCATATACAATGGTGAGGAAGGGAAAGGAACGTATTTCTTTTATTCAGAATACATTATTTCTATTTACTATTCCTTAGCATGCACAGGTTGAGGATCTACTGTATGTCAAGTGCTCTGCGAAGGGAATGCTGGTGGCAGGAAGGGAAACAGTGTCTTTGAACTTCAGAACAATGTTAGAATTTGATAAGGTCCTTCCACTCCCCTATTGATAAGACCATAACACTGGAATTCACCAGCTCCTCGGTACTGTGATCTCTTCAGATAATGACCACCGTTGCTCTAAACCAAGTCCAATAAGATGTTGGTAGGCAAGCCTGTGATGTCTTCTTGCTTTTTAAAGTAGGCTTAGAGTAAGCCCTGTAATAAAAATAGAAGACTTTTATGTTAGCAACTGTTACTAAATAATCACAACTTTGGTCAAGTCCTTTACTTTCTCTGGAACTAAGTTTAAACATTTATAAAATGAGGTGGTAGAAAGCAGGACAAGAGTGGCTCAGCGAATCCTGTTTTATAATAAGCAGTAAGTGGAGATTAAGAGGCCAACTGTCACTTATTAGACACTTAAAATGTGTGGTCTCACATCACTTCCTTCTTTCCCTCCCTTCTACTTTCTTTAAAAAGTTTTAGCAAGAATTTTATGTTTTCATATAATATGGTTAAAATAGAGAGAAATGGCAAAAGAGAAATATTTCCTGTTTCCCCCTCCTGTAGCTATTATACATGCTCAGCTAGGCATTACATGAGATCTTGGACATCTAACAACTCCTAATCCTTAAACTGATTTTAAAAGTAAGATTTTAGGGCTGGGAGTTTGGCCTACTGGTAGAATGCATGCCTAGTATGAATGAAGACTCAGGTTCAATTGCTTGGTACCACATACACAGAAAAGCTGGAAGTGGTGCTGTGGCTCAAGTGGTAGAGCACTAGCCTTGAGAAAGCCCAAGGACTCAGGTCCTGAGCAGGACTGGCAACAACTTTCTACAGCATGGTAACTTACACCATGAACCTTGCTGGTCTGCAGCTCTGACAAGGGAAGTGGCACAGACATTCATCAGCTGGTGACGAGAGTGGAAGGTGGGAAACATGATGCAGACACCCAAGGGAGCATGAATGGAAGGATAACAAACAAACCAGATAGGTCTAGGAGGCTTTAAAGGGTAAACATAGAAAATGGAACCAAGTATTTTACTCAAATGCTTTTTAGAGCCTTTCTGTAGAGATACAAATATACACACATATATATATGTATATCCAAAGATATGTTTTATACAGATAAATGTTTCTCAATTAAAGATGGGACCAATGCTATAGGTATAACATAAAGCGCTGTCTTTTGTAAGACTCTCCACCTGAATTTGCAATTTCCTTAAAGTTAGTGCATGAGTTTTCCAAACAGAATTACCTGACATCTTTTATAGATATAAATCAAGTAGACATTATTTTTTTAAAAAGGGTTTGCAGGCTAAACAATATTTTTCTGAAATGCTATGCATATCAAACTTACAACAAGCTCCATTAAGAATTATTATTAATAAACATTTAAAGGGCTCTTCATAGTAAATATTTTATGATTGACCACTTACAAGTGTTGAAAATGCACAAGAAAGAGTTACTTCGCAAGTATTTTTATGTTAGTAAGATATTCTGATTCAATACATTTGGCAATAAATCTTCACATGTTGTAACCATTAATATGTTCTCTTAGATGGGGAGTTAACACAACCACTACATACAAAATAAAGCACACAATTATTTTGATGATCTTATAAAACTCTTTTTCCCAGGTACAAAGGCTAAAATTCCTAAAAATTAGAGAACATTGAAAATATATCAAAGTTTGACATCTGATTTTATAGTATTTTCATTTTACCCTGAAAGATAACTTTAAAAAAACCTGACTTTACTAGGCAATAATCAGGGAAGCAACTCCTTTCACAATAGCCTCAAAGAAAATAAAGTACCTAGGAATTAGCTTAACTAAGAATGTAAAGGACCTTTTTGATGAAAACTTTAAAACCCTGAAAAAGGAAATTAAAGCAGAACTAAGGAAATGGAAAAAAACCTCCCATGCTCCTGGATTGGAAGAATCAACATTGTGAAAATGACAATCTTGCCAAGGGCTATCTACAAATTCAACGCAATACCCATCAACATCCCAATGGCATTCTTTAAAGAAATAGAAGAGGCAAGCCAAAATTTCATATGGAATAATAAAAGACCCCGTATAGCAAAACACTTCTTAGCAGAAAGAACAGCGCTGAAGAAATTTCAATTCCAAACTTTACACTCTATTACAGAGCTATAATTATCAAAACAGCTTGGTACTGGCACAAGAACAGGCCTGAAGACCAATGGAATAGAACTGAGGACCCAGATATTAAACCACAGACCTATAGCCACTTAAACTTTGACAAGGGAGCCAAAAAAATAGACTGGAAGAAAGACAGCCTCTTCAACAAGTTGTGCTGGCAGAACTGGTTAAGCACCTGCAGAAAACTAAAGTTGGATCCTTCTTTGTCACCCTGCACTAGAATTAACTCCAAATGGATCAAAGACCTTGAGGTAAAAGCTGACACACTGAAAACTTTACAAGAAGGAAATTTTACAGGTGGAAACTTTCTTAACAAGGACCAAGAATCACAGCAAATAAGAGAAAGGCTGGATAAATGGGACTGCATTAAACTGCAGAGCTTTTTATGGCAAAGGACATAGCTAGTAAATTAAATAGGAAGCCTACAGAGTGGGAGAAGATCTTCACCAACCAAACAATGGACAAAGGCCTCATATCTAAAATATATCAACAGCTCAAAAAATTGAATCACTTCAAAACTAATCCCCAAAGTAACAACCATCCCATTAAAAAATGGGCCAAAGACTTAAAGAGAGTCTTCTCTGAAGAAGAAGAAACAAAAATGGCCTATAGACACATGAAGAAATGCTCAACATCTCTGGTCATAAAAGAAATGCAAATCAAAACAACTCTTAAGATTCTACCTCACTCCAGTTAGAATGGCCAGGATCAGGAAAACAAATAATAACAGATGCTGGAGGGGATGTGGCTACTACACTGTTGGTGGGAGTGCAAACTCATTCAACCACTATGGAAAGCAGTGCCTCAAAAGGCTAAACAGAGCTTCCCTATGACCCAGCAATTCCATTACTTGGCATTTATCCAACTATCCAGAAACTAGGGCATACTAAATCCACTAGCACAACAATGTTCATTGCAGCATTATTCACCATAGCAAAAATATGGAACCAACCTAGATGTCCCTCAGTTGATGAGTGGATCAACAAGTTGTGGTATTTGTACACAATGGAATTCTATGCTGCTGTCAGAAAAAACGACATCACCCCATTTGTTAGGAAATGGAAAGTCTTAGGAAAAAATCATATTAAGTGAAGTAAGCCAGACTCAAAGGAACTTAGGCTCAATGGTTTCCCTCATTTGCCATAATCAGTAGAAACCTTGGGCTCTACTAGCAGAGATCTGCAATAGAGCAAAACCTTGATACATAAGGCCATATAGTATGAAGCTAATTGAAAAGACCTCCAGGATATTGAAACAAAAGCCATACAATGAATGATTGTTGTCCTTAAGGTACTATGTTATCTTTCATCTCTTTTGCTGTCCCTGGTTATCTCATATTGTTACAGTATCTCACTATGTTATCTGATATATTGGATTTATTTGTATTTGGTTATTTGAAATTGGATAGGGAAGGGGGGAAAACCAAGATGGGGGGGGTGAAGGGGAGGGTAATGGGGACCAAGACATGTGAAAGGGTATCTATATGTGTGAATTAATCTACCTTCTATCTGGCAAATATCATGTAACCCTTTTATTAATTACAATAAAAAATAAATAAAATAAAATTTTTAAAAAAACCTGAGTTTGCTAGAACAGGTTACCTTGCTAATATTATAAAAATAAACAAACAAATGAAAATTAACTGGTGAGAGCAGATTTTATCATGGTAATGTGGGGTTTTTGTAAATAAGTGTTTCCCCAAGACATTAGAAAAATGTTCAAAGATTAAAAAACAAAAATAAAATATGTGGTGGTAGAAGATATCATCTTTTAACTAAAAGAAAAGTGAAGAGATATTAGTGAAAAAATCCTTTGTAACAGTATACCGGATTCTGATATGGATCGTTATTAGGAGTTTTTAAAAGAAATTGTAAAAACAATAAAGAAATGCAAAGTGTATAGATTTAACGTACTGAATACACCTGCCATCTACAAACAACACACTGGAGCATGGCAACTTATAGCTATATGTCCTTTACTTTACAGGTAATATAAATCTCTTTAAAACTATTAGAAGCTGGGCTGGGAATTTGGCCTAGTGGTAGAGGAATTGCCTAGCATGCACAAAGACCTGGGTTTGATTCCTCAATATCACATACATAGAAAAAAGCTGGAAATGGTGCTGAGGCTCATGTGGTAGAGCTCTAGCCTTGATAAAGCCCAAGGACAGTACTCAGACTCTGAGCCCAAACCTAGGACTGGCAAAAAATATATACATTAGAAGCTGTGCACCAGAGGCTCACGTCTATAATCCTAGGTACTCAGAAGGCTAAGAGCTGAGGGTCATGGTTTGAAGCCAGCCTGGGAAGAAAAGTCTGTGACATTTTTATCTCCAATAGGCTACTCAGAAAAAGCCAGGAGTGGTGTTGTGGTTTAAGTGGTAGAGTGGTAGTCTTGAATACACAGGGCCTCATGGACAGTGCCTAGCTAGGCCCTGAGTTCAAGCCCCAGGACTGGCAAAAAAAAAAAAAACCTATAACTACAAAGGGGTTTACGACGATATTTACAAGTGTGAATACAATATTGGTTAAATTCACCCCGTGTGTGTGTCTGTGTGTGTGTGTGTGTGTGTGTGTGTGTGTGTGTATACATTTGGCTTTTTTTTATCATGGCATTCTACCACTTGAGCCATACCTACACACCATTTTTGTTGGTTAATTGGAGATAGAGCCTCAGGACTTTTCTGCCCACAGGCTGCTTCTAACTGCTATGCTCCAGGTCTCCATCTACTGAGTAGCTAGAATTACAAGCATGAGCCACCAGGATACCCAGTCAAATTTAGTATTCTTTTTTAACCTCACCACTTCTTTTAAACAGTTTTTAGTGGGTTTATGTATTTTCACACACACACACACGCCTTTATTTGGTGTTTCTAGGACTATGCACTTGCAGATATTCTACCACTTGAACTACATCCTCAGAACTTTTTACTGTGATTATTATTTTTGGGATATGGGTTCACACTTATGTCTAGACCATCTAAGACTGAAATTTTCTTATTTAGGCTTGCTGTGTAGCTGGGATGCCAGACATATAGCACTATGCTCAGCTATTGGCTAAGATGGGGGTCTTGTTAACTTTTTGCCTGGATTGGCTTCAAACCACAGACCTCCTGATTTTTGCCCTCCTAGTGTCTGGGATTATAGCGTGAACTACTATGCCAACCCAAACCTCTTAAACTCTCAATGGTCTTCTTGAGAAATAAAATATAGTATTTAGTGTGAAAATAAATGAATTACTGACTATATACTTGGTTAACTATGGGGTACACCAGATCTATCTCAGTGAATGCAGCTATTTTCATCCTCAGAAAAATTATTTGAATTGGATACTGGTGGCTCATGCCTGTAGTCCTAGCTATTCAGGAAGCTGCAATCTGAGGAATGCTGTTTGAAGCCAGCCCAGGCAGGAAAGGCCATGAGACTTTTATTTCCAATAAATAACTCAGAAAAACTCAACTGTGGCACTGTGGCTCAAGTGGTAGAGCACTAGCTTTGAGCAAAAGAAGTTTAGGGATAATTCTCAGGTCCTAAGTTCAAGCGCCAGGGTGGACACACACACACACATACACACACACACACACACACACACACACACACACACACACACACACACACACACACGTACGCATGCAGGCACGCGCTTAAACAATTGAAGCCAGGCACTGATGGCTCACACCTGTAATCCCAGTTACTCAGGAGGCTGGATCTGAGGATTGTGGTTTGAAGCCAACCCAGGCAGAAAAGTCAGTGAGACTTGTATTTCCAATTATCACTCCCCGTCCTGTGACCTTGAACTGGAGCTGTGACTCAAGTGGTATAGTGCTAGCCTTGAGCACAAATTCAAGTCCCAGGACCAGGACACATACACACACACACACACACACACACACACACACACACACAAACACTATACATATATGTAGATATATGAATTCTTTATTATTATTTGTATATACACATATATGTAGTAATATATGTATGCATATATGTATGTATCTGTCTTTCACCACTGATATCTTAATCAGTGATCAAGAAAACTCAATATATTGGGGGCACAAACACTACTATCTACCCATTCCCTCTTCTTCCCAGGACCTAACCCTCTCTCCTTAACCCCCATGTCTCGAACAGAAGGAAGGAAGAAGGAAGTATCACCATCTCTCATCTTTCCATGCATGTCTACAATCCACTCACACTGTTGGTGTATTTATTTATTAATTTTTACATATATTTTTATTGTAATTAATAGAAGGGTTACATTATATTCACCAGATAGAAGGTGCATTACTTCACAAACATTGATACCCTTTCTCATGATTTGGTTCCAATTTCCCTTCCCCCACTCCCACCCCTCATCTTGTTTTCCCCCCTTCTGTATCCTATTTCAAGTAACCAAATACTCATATATACAATATTGTTGATGTTGTACTTAATGGGCCAACGTTATTGGTGGGTTGGTAAATATGGGTAGTGTGTGCCCAAGGGCCAATGGCATGTTATAGTATTTTGGAGGAGTTCTGACTACAAAGGTCACTTGATGTCTCTGCCACATTTGACTTTATTGACAACTTCTTCCTCTTAGAAATTTGCCCTTCCTTGGCTGTTTGTGATGCCAGCAGAGTTGGCATCACCAGTCTTGGTTTTCTTACCACTTTTGCTTGTCTTCCTTCTCATTTTATTATAGCAGACATTCTTTTTTTCTATCTGTTGCTCAAATGGAATCATTCCCCAGAATTCCATCCTCTCATTCTAGCTCACCTGTTGCCAGGAGCTCTCCTTTGCCCTGTGCCTTCAGTTTCATCCTGTCAACTGCACCTACGACAGCAAGTATTAATCTACCGGTAAGGGCAGAGGTAACCTAATCACCTTTTTTTTTTTTTTTTTTTTTTTTTTGCCAGTCATGGGCTTGAGCTCAGGGCCTGAGCAACGTCCTTGGACTTTCTCAAGGCTAGAGCTCTACCACTTGAGCCTCAGCACCACTTCCGGCTTTTTCTATGTATGTGGTACCAAGGAATCGAACCCGGGTCTTCAGGCATGCTAGGCAAGCACTTTAACCACTAGGCCAAACTCCCGGCCCCCAATCACCTTTTAAGGCTCCACTTTTAGTACTTCTTGCACGTTTGCTTTGAGATTATCCTAATTTGAGTTCTATTGCTATAATTGAGTACTTGAGACCAGGTACTCTATAAGAGAAAGAAGTTTACTTTGGCTTCCATTCCTGCAGTGTGAAAAGTCCAAGAATCATGGAAATGGCAACTACATGAGCTCTGATGGGAGCTTCCTGCTGCCTGAATTTATGTTAGAAAGCAGAAAGGCAAATGGGTGAGTGGGGGGAAGAAAAAGGGGGACAAATTCCTGCAGTGGCCTATTCTTCCAGTCAGGCACCAATCCATGCACAAGAGCTTGGACACAATGACTCACACCCTTCCCACTTGTCCCACTTCCACACTGTTCCGATTTCATCATGAGTTTCACAAGGACAAACGATATTTGAACACTAGGAAGGGATCCAGTTTCTAGTACATGAACTTAGGGGAACACATTCAAACCATGGTACTGTATGATCATTCCTTGCCACATCTTTATATTCTTTATTTGTTCCTCACACCAAATAGCTGAGCCTGGCAATTTTACTTGCAAGGTGAAAGAGATGCTGACCACGTATACATAGAAAGAAGTTAGCCAAAGTTTTTACCTCCATTCCTCTCAATAAAATTGAATGTCTGCCATGTGCAACATGCTGCATTAAATATGTTCCAGATAATTTTTTTTTGCTGGTCATGGGGTTTGAACTCAGGGACTGAGCACTGTCCTTGGGCTTTTCTCAAGGCTAGAGCTCTACCTCTTGAGCCACAGCACTGCCACTTCCAGCTTTTTCTATGTAGGTGGTACTGAGGAATTGAACCCAGGTCTTCGTGCATGCTAGGCAAGTACTCTACCACTAGGCCAAACTCCTGGCCCTCCATATTTATCCTTTCCACCTTTCTAAAGCTGTTATTATTATGTCCAACTGCAATAGAAACAAAGTAAGAAATTGGACATCCTTTTTTTTTTTACAAACATACAAGTGTTCTGAGATCAAAGAACAAATGCTTTTCAACTTTTATTCCCCAGACCAAGCACAAGGCCACAAAAAGAGGAGTATCCATATCTATACCTATGTAGATATAGATATGTAAGTATATCTATAGATGTAGATATCTACCTATATTTACATATCTTTACATCACATTTATTTTCACATATATAAATGCATATTCATATAGATACATTTATATGAATATATATTCATTTATATGTATATGAAGATAAATGTAAGGTTCAGTACAATCTAAGTGAGTTGATGACGGGGGGGGGGGGAGAGAAATAAAGGAAGAGAGATGACAAATAGGGGAGAAAGAAAGGACATTGTGAAGTCTCCTGTATTTGAATGGGCCTTTGGCGTGAATAGACAAGGAATTTGTTGTCTGTTACAGTTTCCAAAGGAGCTTGTAGCTTTAATGAATAGATATACCCATGAAAATTGGTAGGTTACAATTCATTGATGGACACTGAGTAGATAGAGGAGAACTCGAAGATAGATTTTGGCATATTGGAGCTTTATAAAGAGGCCCCCTTCATACTTCAGAAGCAATTGAGCTAAGGTAGTTTCTGTCTGGAGTGCTTTTTCTACAGTGAGGTACACCAACTTAATGAGTTCTTAATGAGATTGTGAGCATGATCATGGCATCATACAGGCCAGCATTTACTGATTAATTGAAGACAGAGTATCAAGGATGTTTTTTGCTTGGTTTGATATAGAACCGCCATCTCTCTAATTTCAGTCTCCCTAATAACCAGAGTTACAGGTATGAGCCACTGGCATATATGCACATTCTTATTTCTATCAGAACACTAAGAATAAAGAGGAGGATGAACATTAAGTGAATGATACCCTGTACCCTCATATGTACTTTAATATTTAGACAAACACAAAGGAGCTAATCATGTTATCCTTATTTTAAAGAAAGGAAATTGGGTTTCAAACTAGCTTAGTAATATGTCTACATAGTTAGACATTTAAAACTAGGTCTCTTTGGAACCAAGTTTTATTCTCTTCTTTAACCTTGATATACCTTCTTCATTTTGGCTTCCTGGAAACAAAACCGTAGGGACTTTATTTGAAATGTGTGAGACATGGGAGGCAAAGCCTGATCAAAGATGAGGTATTGGTTTAGTCACTATTAGAGACAGTTTCTGCCTATCTTGTAGAACCTTTCTGAGAAGCCTCATAAATTGTGTCTCAAAAATTCTTCCAGACCACAGAGAAGCTTTGCATCCATCTGTTGATCAAAGGTGGCTCCACAGCATAGCTTCTCTAACTCCTAAGTTGTAATATATGACTATCAAGCATGGTACACTAGGTTTACTGCACCATGGCATGGGAGAGGTCCTGGCATAGGAAGCTAAACTTACATAGTGGATGACCCAGTAAGATTCTGTTGGAGTGTGATTTGAGCTATATGGAGTGCTTGCCTATCAAACACAGACCCTGAGATCAAACCAAAGGCAAACCAAACTGAACCAATGCAAGCCAACTAACAACAACAACAACAACAACAACAACAAAAACTCAAACTAATAAGTTCACCCATGTGAAGCTGGCAGACTGTATGAAACTTAATGCCATGGCAGTGGCTACAGGGGAGGCAGGGCAGCGGGCAGGTGAAGTGGGCTAGAGTGGTATCCAGTACACAAACCAAGAATGCTTCTGACTGTCGACTTGGTCTAGGAAACAGTTTTTCAGTAACATGCCTGTTCTTGTGGCAGTGATTTCAACTTGAACCTAGGTCTGTTCTTCTGTTGGAGCTCATGTCCAGGCATGTTTGAAAAGTTAATGGGGCAGACCTAAAAGAGTCTATTTGTATGCATTTATATGCATGAGTTCTTTTCACTTTTCCTGAGGGAAGGGGAAAGGGATATTTATGTTTAAGAATGTAGAAAGAGATGTGGGAAAAATAGAAGGGACAAATGGTAACTATTCTATGACTAGATCTGAACTCAATGGAAAAACAAACTTAAGAACAAAGGACAAAATCTGTTTAATGAGAGATCTAGTACTTTGTTGTTGGGGCTTGAACTCATGACCCTGGGTGATGTCCTTGAGCACTTTTGTTCAAGGCTAGTACTCTACCACTTTGAACCACAGTGCTACTTCCAGTTTTCTGGTGACTAACTGGAGATACAAGTCTCATGGACTCTCCTGTCAGGGCAGGCTTTGAACCCTAGTCCTTAGATCTTAGCCTCCTGAGTAGCTAGGATTACAGGCATGAGCTAGATCCAGTACTTTGCTATTCAGCAATATAAGCTCTATAAAAACCTACGTGACAAAGTGTGATCTAAAAGTAGGGGAGTTAGGTATTCTTCTTACTTATGTGTGGCTCCACAGAGCAGATAAAATGTTTATAATGCAATAAACACAGTATAGACGCTTACACAAATGCTGTCTTTGTGGTCTAATTACCATGTACATTTAGAGGCTAAGGACATATTTTCAGAGATGGTAGCAGCTGTCACATTTGGAGATTGGCTATGGAGGCCCGGGACTCAGACACTGAACCAACCTTTGAAGATTACTCAGAGTGGTCCAACCAGTTAGGAGTATGAAGTCTAAGTGAACAGAGCCCAAGCTCTTACTGCAACTGGCTCTAATACAAGTGGCTATTCAATGAAAGAGTAGAGACAAGATGAAATTATAAGGCTACAGGGAAGAATCCAATTGCTGAAAATAACCAGTTCCTCTGCCTGGAATGTGTCTGTAAGGTAATGAGGCTGTCTACTGGCTGAACAGACCCATGAGTCAAAGAAGTCTTCACAGTCCAATGATCAATAGGTTCCATATTTTTGAATCCACCAACAGGACACAGCACCCAAATGGTTAAAGTCTATTTGCCACAGAGCTTATTAAGGAAAGCTCTTTTTTTTTCTTTTTTAAATTGAATACCCTTGTCATCTTCTGTAACTGGAACCATTTTTTTATTATTATTATTTTTTTGTGGGTCATGGGGCTTGAACGCTGGGCCTGGGCACTGTCCCTGAGCTCTTCAGCCTTACCCCTTCAGCCACAGCTCCACTTCCAGTTTTTTAGTGATTAATTGGAGATAAGAGTCTCACATTCTTTAGTGCTCCGGCTAGCTTTGAACCTCGATCCTCAGATCTCAGCCTCCTGAGTAGCTAGAATTTCAGGCATGACCCACTGCGCCCGGCTGGAACTACTTTTTAACTTTTTAACTTCCCATAGAACTTTGACTATGCCCTAAATACAACCAATCAAATTCCCATAGAACTTAGACTGTACCTTAAATATGATCAATCAAAATAATCCACTTAGTTGGCTGGGGAAATGCAGGAAACCACAGAAAAGGCAACCCAGTTTTCTGAAGATTTGATATTTAGGTGCTTAGTGAGAGAGAAGGGCTCTTCTTCAACTTGGGATCACAAGCCATAAAGTTGATGCAGATTGGAGTTTCTTCCTGTCCTCTATTCGGGATGCCTGGGGTAAGACATCTGCAATAAGCAAGGAATCCAATATTAAGAAAATACCAAACATGAAAAGAGATGGGAGATGGACAGAGGGAGGCAGGGTTCTAAGGAGATTACCTGGACCCTGAATCTAACCACACCTGAAGCCAAAGCTATTCTGCTTTTATAAGCCAGCTTCAAGCCAATTTCAGATAAGATTCTTAAAATTTGCAATGTTAGGAGATTAGACTAATATACGTGTCTGTTATTTTTTCACAGTAGTAAATATTGGCTGTGTCCATACATAACTAGTCTACAATTTACATGAAGTATACTGGCTCAATTTTGCTCTCCACTGTTCTTCATGAGGGCAGAGACCTGGATGAGCTGGTAGCCAGGACTCCCTGTCTGGCAGAAGCCTTTCCATTGTTAGATCCATGTCAGTGCATAGCACTGCTTTTGTCCTTTGGACCCTCTCCTCCCCTTCTACATTGTCTTTTCAGATAGTGGATGAAATCCTCCAACCTTTCTATTTTGCATGAAATCTACAATGTAAACTCTGACCTTTCTCCTGAAACCAGATGCTGTTTTTACTTTCTGTTTGAGGGTTCAGTGATCAGCTCACACTCAACAAGTCTGAAACAGCCCTCAGCAACCTCCTGGTCTTCTTGATGACAGTGCCATTGAGCCAGTCACCTGTTCTGAGGGAGTGCAGGACTGGTCACCACAAAATATGCCACTCTGGCAAGTTGAGTAGTTTGTGGGTACCTGAGAAGAAGCAGATGCAGGCACTCTCTATGTACCAGCAAGAGAAGGGCATCCTATCACGAGAGGCTAGAAATAGACTGTAAAATGCATTTGTACAAACAAACTTCCTAAAATAGCCCTCATTTTCCATTAGACACCCTGACAGTATGTCTCCTAGTGACATCACTACAATTTCTTTGGACCGGCTGAAGTTCTTAAGAGACTAGAGGAGTTTTCCTTTTTCCTCTCCAGCAGACCCTTAAAATACCCAAGTGATTGGAATCACCTTTCTTTCCTGAGTCATGGAGCTCCATACCTCTTCTCGATGGATGTTTACATGCAGCAAGAGTGTGAATGGTGCTGCAGGTGACCCAGGAATGCACACACAATGCTTTTAACTCATGGCCTGCATTGTAGTTCAGGATGCTAAGTGTGCAATGGACATAGCCAAGAAAGGATTAGGATGGCCTCATAGAAGAGTGGTTCATGTCAATTACTGAGAATCAGGATTCATTGATGAATTTCAACACTCCATGAAGGAGAAGTGTGTTAAGAGAGGGGACAGCTAAAAAAAATCAATTGATTGATGTGCTCATGAAATGACAACTTGAGTTTGTTGGTGAGTGGAAGCAATTGAGGAAAGTGCTGGATAATGATACTGGGCTAGCCAATATCAGTGCTGTGGATTGGCCATCTAGAAGTCATCCTCAGCACCCTTTCTTGTTTCCTCATAGAAAATGGAAACATTGTTTCCAGCTTCCCTTGTAGCTATACATAACTGAGTTCTAGCCAGAGCTAAAGAGGATATGCTGCAGTAGAAGTCATGGGAAAAAACACGCAGCCTGGTCCCCATCCTTTCTCTTTTTCCTATTTAGAAATGCACAACAATGTTCTTCAGGATAGCAAGAATGAGGTTATGTTTATAGCATGGCAGGAAAATGAGACAGAAAGAATCTGATTCCTCAGTAATGTCCTCGTATCAATGTAAAGGCCTACATTTTTTTTATTGTTTACCAAATTCCTGATTTGAGCAAAGTCACTATAAGTCAGGTTTTCTGTTGCTTGCAGCTGAATGAATTGCTGGCCTCTATAGTCTAAGTTAGAAGTACTAAATACCATTCTAAAGAAATTGAAGTTTACTCTGAATGAACTTTCAGAGTGGTGGTAAAGGGGGGATGTCATTATGACTGTTCAATGTCATTCAAAGCTCAGTTCAGTTTCACCCTATTTATGGTAGCTTCTGTTTTGACTCTCTTTATCCTTACTTCTTATGTAGAAATCATGACATGTAGTTTTTCTTATTGTTATTTGGAAATTAGTGACATATATTGCTATTCTTTGTACATTTGGATCATATATCCCCAATAATACTTCGAGTGCAATTATCAACTATAGGTTAGTGGCCTGTATTACTGATGCTTTGTAGATTTCTGCTACAAAGCCCCAAAGAGCTATAGGTGCCTTTTGGGAAGTTGTTATATTTCATACTTTCTCTCAAAATAAAAGCTTCCAGCTAGGCTGGAGACAATCATGTCGTGGACTAGTGATCAGGCATTGAAGGCTTCAGTCTTCCATCATCAAATAGTTGTAGGTCTTAGGCAACTTTTAACCTTTCCAGGTTGTAATTTCCTCATCTGAGGAATGGAGATGGGTAATAACATTGCTTCCTAAGTCATAAATGAGCTATATTTTCTTGAGCTCTTTTAGCATCATTTATATAGAAGACAGACTGGATGATCGACGTGTATGCCTGTGGTTTCCAATATGAGGTGCAGCCCTCTGTCTCATCCTTGAATTTAAGTGGGTCTTGTGATGCTGTTAGACTTTTTTTTTTGCTAGTCCTGGGGCTTGAACTCAGTGCCTGGGCACTGTCCTTGGATTCTTTGCTCAATGCTAGTCACTTGAGCCACAGCACCACTTCTAGCTTTTTCTGTGTTTGTAGTACTGTGGAATTGAACCCAGAGCTTCATGCATGCTAGGTGAGCACTCTACCATTAAGTTACACTCCCAGCCCTGACACTGTTAGATTTTGTGGTATTATGTTCATGTTCAGTCTAGGCTTCATGTATGGCCCCAGCCCACTTGCCTCTGGAAAGAGAATGCCATGGGAAATGTCCTTAAGCCCTGCAGCAAAAGCTAAAGACATCATCCTCAGCCTTAAGTTTTGCTGGTTTTCTTTCCTCTGTTACCTTTTCTACTCCAGTATGTGATGAGTTCCCATATCCTTTCAGCGTGCTGCATTTCTACCCAGGTCAGTATCTCAGTACTTATTAAGGGAACCTCCTCTGTGGTGATACTGCCTGTGCCATGAGAATGAGTGTATCTCCTGGGATTTCTCCTCCATTCCTGCATCTGGTGCTAATCCTTCATGCTAGAGCTTTTTCTCTGCCATTGTGAAAATAGGACTTTTCATCTTCCCTAAGCAGAAGCCTTAGTCTTTGTAATCTCTCAATGACCTCATTAGATCCAAAATTACATTTGGCCTGCTAGGGCGATGAACACATTGTACCCTTTCTGTGTGGAACTCATTATTTCCATTCTGGAGACCATCATATATGAAATTCTGACTTTCTTTCATTGTGTATTTACACTAGGCAAAGCTAAGAATATTCTAGTTGTCTTTGATGTTTTGAAAACACTTGTCACAAACTGAAGCCAACTGCTGATTAATGTTAAATGTTTTGAAGAACTCAGTTTTTGGCTCATTAACTGAACTCAAATGGCACTACCCATCAGCTTCAAGTTCTGATAATTGCTCATCATAGATTGGTGCTAATTTAGTAATAATGGTGCTAACATATCTGTATTTCCCCCTGTATTAAACATTAAAAAGACCAGTGTGAATGCCAGAGCAGGCATTAGGAGAACTAACAATAAGATTGTGGACACATGGGCTTATCTTCCCTACGTCTCAGTGTCCTTGTCTAGAAAATAAGAGGCTTAAACTAGATGATCTCCAATATCCTTCAATTCCATAGTTGTTGACAATATGTAGCTCGTGCTTGAGTTGCATAATAAGGACAGATTTGCTTTAAGAAATTCGTAACACTGGCAAAGCCAATATCCATGAGTATGGGTGAGTCTGTCAGCTTAGTTCTCTTCTTTTCTGCATGTTTTTCATATTCAGAGAGAGAAGAAATGTTCCTGTTGGCTTGCAGGCTAAGCCCTTAATCAAATGGTGCATACCATCTGCTTGAGACAGTATTTGGTAAGTCAAGCTTAAGTAGCTATAATCATTGTGGAATCTGAAACTGTTTCCTGTTATCCTGTCTGTTTTTTTTTTTTTGAAGCAGACAGGAGATAGTCTGCACAAAACAGTGATATTACCAAGAAGACAGACACTTGTTTTGAGCTCATGTTTTGAAACTACTCCTTGAATTTGCTTTTCTTTTTTCCCTAGATTGCCTCCTACTTATTTATGCTACCTCTCTGCCTTCCCCTTGTATTTGAGTTCTCTTTCGACCCTCAACCTCTCAACAAAGCTCACTGTCTTTCCATCTAATCTTCCTTGGTAGAAATCCTTGAGGGTTGCTACGTACCTATTGATAACTTTTGCCTTGGCATTAGAAGAAGAAAAACCCAGAGACGGTCATGATTGTCAAGGTCATGTAGCTAGTTGAAGTCAGAGTCTGATAACGTCATGGTTATCTTGAAGACTAATCAGATATTTATTATGAGTCTTATGTAGTATAGGCTTTTGAGAAGCTCCTCAATAGGTATTAGAATAAAGAGATTTTCAGAGTTTAGCAGATTGCTTTTCCTTTTCTCTATATCCCACAATTCTGGTCACTTACTCTTCTCATTTAATGAGTATGAGAACAGTCTCTCATAATATGTTTTGCCTTTCCTTCCAACATTAAACACATTTTCTAAGTGTTCTTGTCTCCATTACTAGTTGGATAACATAATAAAGCACCCTTTGCTATTCCAGAGGTTGGGGTCATTGTCTGGAACTACTGGTCCTCTCTCTCCATGAGGTTGGGGAGGTGGTGACAGCAGAGCAAAGATAGATATCATCTCATGTTCCCCACAGGTCTTGATCCAGAGGGTTGGGTGACTGGGCCTGGGCATCCCCATATACCTCATGCCTTCCTGGGTATTAGGTGTCATGTAAACACAGCCCCTGAGTTGCTGCTCCATGAGTATCTGTTGTCGCTTGCTGGAAGCCAATGGCATGGACTGTACCTGATGTGGAGACAACAAACAAACAAACTTACATTTTTCTGGAGCCTTTCAAATTCTTAGGATCTAATCCTGGACAGGAGCAACATTTCAAAGTTTGAACTAGAAAAGAACATCCATGGGGCCATGGCCTCCTAGGACTCACCTTGCACAGCTGACGGCAGCAGGGGTAGGCAAGGCTTGAGGTGTGGATGTACAGTTTGCCTTTCCATGGTCAGAGAAAAGTCCAGGGGCTGAATGGACTCCAGTGATCTTATGTTTTATCCCGGTTTCTGTTGTGTGCTTGAGGAGAGCTCCCATTTGTGCTAGAGCCTGCACAAAGAGATAAGACACTTCTAGTTTTTTCTTAAAAACAAAGAAACAAATAAAAACAACAACAACAAAAACAAACAAACAAAAAAAACCTTAAGCCAGGCGCAGTGGCTCATACCTGTAATCCTAGCTATTCAGGAGGCTGAGATCTGAGGATTGCGGTTCAAAACAGCATAGGCACTAAAGAGCACTAAAGACCATGAGACCCTTATCTTCAATTAACCAGTAGAAAATCAGACGTGGTGCTGTGGCTCAGGGAGTAGGGCAGTAGCCTTAAGTTGGCCCAGAGTCCAAGCTCCATGACCAACAACAACAATAACAACTAATAATAAATAAGTAAAAATAAAAACAACTTAAAATGGTAGTTACCAGGAAGACATTGGCATTGTCATTTTCAAGATAAAGGGGGAAAAAAACCCATAAAGCCGTGAGTCAGGCCCCTGGTCATCCTGTAAGAGATCTACTTCTCTTTGCCTATTTCAACAGAGCTAGGGCGAATATTCGAGCATGATGAGGGACTGGACGAAGGACTGGGTTTAATCAACAACAGCAGCCAAATATTGTCTTTTGGCTTTATGTCAATCTTTCCTATCTTTAACTTGGCCCTCTTAATGCTAGATACTTCCTTCTTTTGATCCACTCTGGGCCCTTCTCCTTGGTGGGGAGCGAGGGGGGGAGAAAGGAGTTTCTTCACTTCCCGGCCCTGACTTCTAGTGAGGAAAGGGAGGGCTTCAAAAAGCTCACAATACCAACTTAATTAAAATCCCTCTGTGTTTATAACACACTGAAATTGGTGTGGGCCAGGGATACAGATACATCCTGATGGATGGTACTCTATGCAAATGATGGCTTCACCAAGCAGAATGTTTTTTACCACCTGATCTGCAATGTGCAGGTAATTCTGGCATGATCTCATATTGCAGGGAAGGTATAAAGAGACTAGGAACCAGACTTTAAAGCTCAAATATTCTGAGATCAAATACCAACCTGGTGGTGCCCAGTGGTGTGGCCTTGGTCAAGTCTCTTCCCCTCTCTGTGGCCCAGTTTCCTATAGATAGGAGGAATGACAGGAATTTCTTAAGAGATCATCTTTAGAAATTATCTGTAGCATAAAAGGGGTTTGGGAATGGTACTGGGTTTTCTGCTCTCACCGTTACATACCTTATGCACATGCTGAATACAATAGTCATATTCTGTGTGTAACATTAAAAAAAGTTATTTTAGTTTTAGTTTTTGGCCAGTCCTGAGGTTTGAACTCGGGGCCTGAGCACTGTCCTTAGTCTTTCTCAAGGCTAGCACTCTACCATTTGAGCTACAGTACTACTTCCGGTTTTTCTATATATGTAGTACTGAGGAATGGAACCTGGGTCTTCATGCATGCTAGGCAAGCACTCTACCACTAGGCCAAACTCATGGCCCTGAAAAAGAGTTTTTCTCTTCTCTTCTCTTCTGTTTTTTTTTTTTGCTGTTTGTTTGTTTGTTTTTGCCAGGCATGGGGACTGAACTCAGGAACCGAACGCTGTCCTTGGACTTTCTCAAGGCTAGAACTCTACCAGTTGAGCCACAGCACCACTTCCAGCTTTTTGCTATGTATGTGGTATGAGGAATTGAACCATGGTCTTTGTGCATGCTGGGCAAGCACTAAAACAACTTTTTTTTTGCCAGTCCTGGGGCTTGAACTCATGGCCTGAACACTGTTCTTGGGCTTTCTCAATGCTAGAGCTCTACCACTTGAGCTTCAGCACCACTTCTGGCTTTTTTCTATGGATGTGGTACCAAGGAATCAAACCCAAGTCTTTGTGCATGCTAGGCAAGCACTCTACCATTAGGCCAAACTCCCTAAAAAAGTTTTTTAAAAAGTTGTATATAAGCCAGATGCCGGTAGCTCAGGACTGTAATCCTAGCTACACAGGAGGCCGAGATCTGAGGATCATGGTTCAAAGCCAGCCCACGCACAAAAGTGGCACTGTGGTAGATCTCTAACCTGGAGCTGAAGAGGACCCAGATCCAGAGTTCAAGCTCCATGATGGGCAAAAAGAAAAAAAAAGTTTCATGTATGAAACTATCACATTGAGCTAGGTGTGGTGGCTCCGCCTTTAATTTAGCACCTGTGAAGTTGAGACAGGAAGATTTTCAGTTTGAGGCCAACCTGGGCTACATAGAACATTTTGGGCCAGCCTGGGAAACAGTAAGAACAAAACAAAATAATACAAAAAGCTGAAAGAAATTCCAGTGAAATTCATTATTTTACACAACTAATAAAACATAACCATAATACCTAGATAAGCTAAATGACTCAAGATGTAGCAAAAAAAAAAAAAAAAAGAATAAAAATTTCTTTGGGTTTGGCTATGCTCTCTGCCAAACAGATTTCTTGTTAATGGACTTTAAACATATCTGTGAGAAAAGTTTGTACTCTCTGTATGGAAACACAGCATGACAATGCTCTGTACCTGTCTCTGGATCCCATAAGGAATCACTGAGACATATGGGCTCTCCTAAGTTGTGCTTTGTGGGTGAATTAGTTCCTCTTTTTCCTTATAATGCCAGGGCATGTGACCTGTACAGGAAAAATCTGCTGTATGACAGCATGCGTGTCACATCTTTCAGTCCCGGTTACTGCAGATATGCATTAAAACACAGCATTTTATACAGGAGTTTTATGATTGGGAATTAAGGTATTTAAAATGATGGTCTGCAGGATACTCTCTTGCCTTTGAAAATGATGGCCTCAGTACTTAAACTTTGTAGCATTACATTCTGGTATAATTCCTTCTTGTTTTATCTTCCAAAAAAAAAAAAAAACTAAGAAAGAAAATCAAGTCTGTCTTACCAACTTTATGTACACAATATAAACTTAATTAAAATCCTTTGTGGAATGCAGGTGGGAGGTGTCTTGCCTTTCTTGAAGTGGTATTTTACCAACAGTGTTTTTGCATCTGAATCTCCCTATTCTCTTATTTCTTTCTCCCCCTCCCCGATTTTTCCTCTGGTCAGTCATGGGGCTTAAACTCAAGGCCTGAGTGCCATAACTGAGCTTTATCCAATCAAGGCTAGCACACTATCACTTTTTAAAATAATTTTTAAATTTTAATGTATAGAGGGGGTACCAGATAAGGTGCATTACTTCTCACACATTGATATCTCTTCCTATGTTTTTGTCCCCTTTTTCCTCCCTCCCTCCACCCCTCCCCTCATTTTTCCCCTCCTATTTTAAATAAACAAGTAAACACCTATATAATATACCAGAAGACAAAGTGGGATACTTTAACAATATGAGATTAACCAAAGGGTAACGCAAGAAAAGAGAGAAAAACATTATACATTAAGAATAACAGTCACTCATAAATAAGCTCTTGTTTCCATGTCCTGGAGTTCCATTACTTTGGCCTCATCCTATATGGCCTTATATATCTAGGGTTTGAGCTATTGTAATCCTCTGCTAGGAAAGTTCTAGATTAGCACTCTATCACTTCAAGCCACAGAGTCACTTCAAGTTTTCTGGTCAGTAATTGGAGTCTCACAGACTTTCCTGGGCTGGTTTTCAACTGTGATCCTCAGATTGTAGCCTCCTGAGTTAGATTATGGGTGTGAGCCACCGAGACTGGCTATGTTTTACTTCTTTACCTAATGAGGCACAGTGGAATGATTTAATAAATTACTGTCACTTCTGTTTGTATATGCTACCTGAAATTTTTTTTTTCTGGTCATGAGGCTTGAACTCTGGGCCTGGACACTGTCCCTGAGCTCTCCAGCTCAAGGCTACCATCCTGCCTCTGGGCCTGGGTGTTGTCCCTGAGCTCTTCAGCCTCAAGGCTATTGCCCTACCCCTTGAGCCATAGCCCCATTTCCCATTTTCTAGTGATTAATTGGAGATAAGAGTCTCACGGTCTTTAGTGCTGGGGCTGGCTTTGAACTGAGATACTCAAATCTCAGCCTCCTGAGTAGCTAGGATTACAGGTGTGAGCCACTGTGCCTGCTCTGAAATGGTTTTGAATATTCATTGACAGAATGAATCAGGCCAAATGATGTGTCAAGCACTAGCTCAGTTCTAATTACTCAGGCTGGTGGACAGGAGGAATCACTGGAAGCAGATCATGGCCATCACTGTATTAGGCCTTGCAAAGACTCCTTCCTGCTGGGAGAGACTAAGTGAGGCCATTTCTGGTCCTTAAGTGGAAGATGGATTTAAGGTAGTTCAATGGAACAATATGCACTTACTGCGTCCCTCTTGAGATAACTTAGTAAGGCCACTAGTTGGATTAGAAAGCTTCTGTGTGGTGGTGAAAGCCCACTACCTCATGCATATTAAAAGTTTGAAACTTGACTGTACAAGCATTGGCTAACTCTATAACCTTGTCACCATGATTAAAAACCAGACATTAGAACAAAGAGTGTTTATTTGTGGTCTGCTGTCAAACTCTTACTTATCCCAAGTCAAGTGCCAATGAACCAAAGGCCGGTAGGACTTTCAACCTTTATTTGCAGAGATCACATACGAATAAAAGTTATACTGTGTGGTATAAAGAGCTGAGTGGAACTGGGCAAGTAACCAAAGGGCAGGAATTCTGGCACTGACTCTTTCACTTACTGGTTATGTAAGCCTGGATCTGTCATTTAAATGCCCTCAATCATAGCTTTCTTATTTTAAAATGGGATAATAAAACCCACCCCACTAAATAGGATAATATATGTGAAAGTGCTTTATCATAAGTTTCTGAAGACAAGGTTTGGCTAGGAAGCTGAGGTAGAAGGATTAAAAGTCAGAGGTATATAAACCCTGAGATATAGGGACCTTATTTTTAAAAAAAAGCAAAAAGAAAGAAAAAAATCTTCACTATGAACAGAAACAAACAAATAAAAAATATCCAAGGCTCGCAAAAATCATTGCCTTAGTTTTGGGTATTATCAGCAAACCAAAACCATTCATTACTGGCGCCATGGCCATGTCTATCATTAAATACACTGTTTGTCCTTTCAAGGTCTAAAGAGTAGATTTAAAAGAAATCTGATCCCTTTGGAAACACATGTATTTTAATGGTATGCATTTGGTTCTAAACAACATCTGATAAGGGCTTTAAAAATTTGAAAGTACAAACTGAATATTAAACCACCAGTTAAAGTTAATGGCGCAGAAACCACGGGGAGAGGAGTTGTGTGCTCAGTGAGACTGCCTGTCTACCACCAGAAGGAAGTTCCTGAGAAATTCACCGGTACAATGCCTACGGTTTTAGTAAATTCTGAATAGGGCTGAGAGCCATGTGCACCCAAAGTTTCAGAACAGCTAAGATTTTAGGAATTTCTTCATGCTGAGTGAAGTGTGTGAATGGGAGAGCTTGTTTTTCTGATGTTTGCCTGGTAGGATGTAGTTCACATAGCAGAGTAGTTAGGTCTTCTGTGGAGGTCCTTCGCTTCTGTATGTGTCTATACTATCTAGATACTGAGTTTTATCCATTTTGCCCTTTCTGGTAGGATGTGGCAGATCAAGTATTTGTATGTAGCTGTGCTTGAAATGGTTCCTTAGCCTCAGGTTTTATAAAGCCAACAGAAAACTTTGTTCATAATGATCACCCATTGAAAGGAGGATCATATGCTAGCCATTATTAGCCATATTAGCAACAGAGAATTAGCACAGATATGTATTATTGTTGTTGGTGTTATTATTATTATTACTATTATTCCTGTCCTGGCTTGAACTCTGGGTCTAGCCTCTGTCCTTGAGCTGCTTTTGCTCAGGCTATCACTCTAACACTTGAGCCATAGCACCACTTTCACTTTTCCTGAGTAGTTTATTTGAGATAGGAGTCTCACAGACTTTCTTGCTTTCTTCATTGAGCTGGCATTGACCAGCAATCCTCAGATCTCAGATCTCATCCTCCTGATTAGCTAGGATTTCAGGCATGAGCCACTGGTTCCCAGTACAAATAGTCTTTTTTTTTTTTTTTGGTCAGTCATTGGGCTTGGGCTCTGTATTTGAGCTCTTTTGCCAAGGCTATACTCTACTACTTTGAGCCACAGCACTTCTGATTTTCTGGGGGTCAAATTAGAGATAAGAATCTCAGAGACTTTACTGCGTGGGCCAGCTTTGAACTTTGATCCTCAGATCTCAGCCTCCTGAGTAGCTAGGATTATAGGTGTGAGCCACCACATCTTGACAGAAACATTCCCTTTGTTTTTTGTTTTTTTTTTTTAAATTTTGTTGTAAGGGTGACGAGGGATTACAGTTATATAGGTAAGATAATGCATACATTTCTTGTCAGACAGGCACAAACAATATTAATAGTATTCAAAATCAGTTTCCTTAAGAAACTGGCATTTGTTCTCAACTTGTAATGTAGCTAAAGAAATTGGTCGCTTACCTTGAGCAGACTTGAGTTTGAATTCAGATTTACCATTAATTAGCTGTGCCCTTAGACAATTTATTTAAAACCACCAAGGCTCTTTGTTACCATCTGTAAAATGGGGACAATAATAGTGCCCCTTGATAGGGCTGTGGTGAGATTAAAAAGAGGGTATCTGTGTTCAGATGCTACTGGCTCATTATGTGAGGCAGTACATGGTAGCTCTTGTTCCTGGCTAGGTAACCAGTGTGTGAGCAGCTGGTTACCTAGCTGGTCTTTTCTGTATATGTGGTTCTGAGGAATCAAACCCAAGGCTTTGTGCATTCTAGGCAAGCACGCTACCATTAGGCAACACTTCCAAGCCTCTCATTCTCTTTTTAAACCTGGAGAATGACTGCTAAGTGATAACCTCTGCCTCTGGCCTCAGTGAGATCCACAATCCCAGCTCCTGACTGTATTCGGGACTGGCGTGCTTTTCTCTGCACAGTGACTGGACTGGGGAGATGTAATCCCCTCTGGGCCAAAAATTGTTTTCTGCTAGTAAAGAAACAGATCCCCAGCTATGCTGTCCGCGCTCCCCATGCCTGGCTTCATCTCAGAATCCAGCAACAGAGGCACAGAGATTTTAGTTGAATCACTTTGTGCCCAAAGCCACACAGCAAAAGGCAATTTACTGCTTGATTCTGAAATGGCCCCATTAAATGAATGCCTTTTGATTTAATAGTCATTAGCATTACACAGAGACTGACTCTAAGTATGGGCTTGAGGGAGAAATGAAATGTAGGACGTCCTTTTATGCTCTGTGTTTTAGAGGTAGGCTTCTGTGTGAATTGACATCTTCTGAGCCAGCACAAAGGGAGTAAGCTTTCTTGGCTTCAGGGACCATTTACTGCATAAGGAAATTGGTTTCTTATTGGGCTGCCGGATGGCTATAACTAGATGGTATGTGGGAGCCATGTGGGGAAGGTTGCTGCTGAGCCTGGTTAGTTTGTCCCGGGAGTATCTCTAAGGAGGGAATATGATGTGTTCTAGGCAATCCTGTAATGAGTTGAATGAGATATCTTAACACAATAGAGAGCAGCAGAGCTCTCTCCCCCCCGCCCCCACCTCTTGAACTTATGCTTGTTCTTTGCTGGACTTACCAGACTTCTGTCTGGCTGTCTTCCCTCAGCTTTCTTCCAGCCCTGCTGGCCACTAAGAACATCTAGAATAATAGTTATATCGTGACCAGCAGGTCAGCAATAAAATGTGTCAGCTAATTAGAACCTTCCAGCACAGTGGAATGATACAGTCCCGAGAACTTGAATATAGCCTTTAAATTTAATATAGGTTGTATTGTTGCCAGATGGCTTCTACACAGCCTCCTCACTGAATGAAAGTTTCTTGAGAAACTAAATCTAAATCTATCATATCTGGCCAGTGTTAGATGCACAATTCACATGTGTTGAGTGAATAAATGCATGAGCAGAGCATCTAATTAACTATCACTTTTGGTGGAAGTGGTAGTATAGACAAGATGAGATATCTTGACAGAAGAATACATATCCAGAAAGTGCAATGGAAGTGCTCAGGGGAGGCAAAGGGAGGACTGTAAAGCCAACAAATAGAATGAAATTTGTTTGGCTGGCTGTGGTAGCAGTGTTTAGGATTGTAGCTACTTTGGAGGCTGAGACTGGAAGAATCTCTCAAGGTCAGCCTGGGCAAAACTTTTCAAGACCATATTTCAACCTCTAGCTCAGTGAGATGGCACACCTATCATTCTAGCTACGCAGGAAGAATAAATAGGAAAATTGCAGTCTAGGCCAGCTCAGGCATCAACCATCAATTGCTTTTAGCCTCATCTTAGTGCAGGATTAAGTGAATGCCACCAGGCTAAGGTTATAATTAGAGATCAAAATGCTCCCAGAACCATGTTCATTGTCAGAAGACTATTGGAGGAACTTAAAACCAAGGTGGGTGTAGGGATATTCTAAGAATTTCACACTGGGAAGTACAGCAACTAGAACACATTTTGATTAGAATTTTGTCTCCAGTTTGTCCCATGAGAACCACCAATGTCAGGTTAAATGATCTCCAGAAGTTTCTTTCTGTATCAAACCTTTTAGATGTGGAATTAAGAAGCTTAATTCCCCCATTATTAAAAAAAAGCAGACTAAGTCCTCATTGGAATTATTTCCTGATGAGAATTAGAGAGAAGGGCCCAAGTACTGGTCTAAGAACTTATGTAAAACTTGCTATAACTTAATAAGGTGGTGTGGTTTCCATTTGTGTCATTCTGAATAAGAGTCTAGTGACTCTTATTCTTGTGAACTCACAGCTGTTTATGGCGTGTGTATTCTGTACTAGACACCATGGTGACACAGGAACCCAAAGATTCACCTTGTCCTTAAGCAGCCCACAGACTAGTGGAAGGAAAAGGATAGCAAGTAGGAAAGTGATGGGAATAAATTTACCGTGCTTAGGATCATAGAGTGGCAGGAACAGGGAGATAAAAAGCTGCTTTTGTTTATGTGAAAAGTGGCCCCCTATTTGGAACAGCAAATAGATGTTAGGTGAAGACTTGTTCCTTTGAATGATTTGCTATAATCTGTTAGCACTGACAGAAAATGGTAAGGGACACCTTACCATTTCTAAACCATTTATTCTGAAGTGATGGTGAATAATTGTATCTTAAATATATTTTAACTGGCATGTACTAATTGTACATGTGTATAGGTGGCAATTTTATATGTGTAAATAATGTGTAATGATCAGATTATGTTGATTGGCATATCCTCCGTCTTAGACGTTTATCATTTTTTGTGTGCTGAGAACATCAAAATCTGAAGCAGTTATTTTAAAGTATTAAGTGAATTGTTTTCAATTCTTGTTATCCTACAGTACTATAGAACATGGAAAATTATTCCTCCAATCTGTTTCTATTAACTATTTTGTCTTTATCACTTCCTCCCCATATCCCATACATTCCCAGCTCTTGTAAGCAGTAATCTATTTTTTACCTCTGTGAGAACTCCCTATAGAAATGAGAACATTCAGGTTTTTCTTTCTGTGCATTATTTAACTTCATTTAACACAATGTTACTTAGTCCTACCCAAGTTTCTGCAAATGACATAATCATATTCCTTTTATGGCTGAATAATAATTCTATTATGCATATATGTACTACATTTTAAAATCTATTCCTACCAATGGTCCCTTAGTTTATTTCTTGTCTTGGCTATTGTGAATAGTGCCACAAAACATCATATATATATGTGTGTGTGTGTGTGTGTGTGTGTGTGTGTGTGTTTCTTTAACTTATGAAATTTCTGGATTGTATGGTAGTTCTATTCCAACTGTTCTTGGAAGCTCCATACTGTTTTCCATAATGGCTGTCTTATTTGCATTCCGTTAACCATGTATCTTTGTATCCTGGGTTATTTTGTTACTTTTTATGTTTTTGACAATAGTTTTTCCAACTGGGGTGAGATTATATCTAAGTATGCCTTTGATTTGCATTTTCTTTCAGACTAGTGATGGTATAAGTCTTGGCCATTAGTATATCTTTGAAATGTCTTTTCATGTCATCTGCCCATTAAAAAAAATCATATTATTGGTCTCCCTCCCTCCCTCCCTCTCTCCCTTCTTCTCTCCTTCCCTCCCTTCTTTCCCCTCATTTTTCTTGCTTTCTTTTCTCCCTCCCACCCTGGTTGAGTTATTTGAGTTACTCACATTCTGGAGTATCATTCCTTGTCAGATGAACAGTTCACAGATATTTTCTTTCAATCTGTGGGTTTTCTCTGTTGAATGATCTTTGTTGTGTAGAACTTGTTAGTTTGCAGTAAAAATGATTCAGTTGCAATGATAGGGATTTTTGGTAATGTCTTTTTCTAATACATGAACTTTCTAAGGGGATAAAGATGTTATTTCAGGAAGAATCATATTTAGCACTCAGTCTAAATTTTGGTGTTGGTAAATTTTGATAGTTTCTCTAAAACATTTATAATCATTCATTATCATTATTAGTATTAGAAATTAGCTATCTACATATATTTAGCAGCAAAGCAAATATAAAGAAGTATAAAACACCTTCATAATCTGGAGTATAAGATTTAGGTAGGGACAAAAAAGATTTAAAAATAATACAAGACATCATATATATTATAAATTAGGTGGCTGAATGTGCTTGAAAGAGCAAATGCTAACATTTGCAGTTTTGCAAGTTGGTTATTCAAATAGCTATTTAAATCATATAAGCTTACAATTAAATAACAATAACATAAGTAACACAGAGGTAAAACTCATGCATTCATAACTATTTTACTAGTATGTTTGTTTCTTGTGTCAAAATGATAGAAATAGTCCCCAACTCAGTGCCCGTGTGCATCTATTACCTCCTGTGGTCAGTGACATCACCTTGATGTTTGAAATTGGCCATTGTGGGAGTATTTACACCACTGGAATCGGCAAACTCTACTAACCAAGGTGTTTGTTTTTCCATCCTTTCCCACAGGATCAATTATTAGACTGTATAGGATATATTATTAATAATATAATTTAATAATAATATAATATATGATAAATGATACAATGTATAATATATAACACAATGATATAACGATTAATAATTATTAAGCTATATTGAATATAATTATCAAATGGGAAGAAGATACTTCAGAACTGTTTCTGGTCCTAGGAAAGTGAGGGAGCCTCAGGATGGCTTTAACAAATCTGTCTCTATATGGGTCAGGTCCACTCTTGAGATTTTTAAAACCAGGACAAATCATAGAGTGTCCACATGCCTCTGAACATTTGTTTCTGCAGGTAAAATCAGGTCAATGTAAATACTAAAAGCCTCTTCAAAAGTGAAACAAAATAAAGAAAAAAGTGGAAGTAAACCTGAGGGGTGTGTGTGTATGTGTGTATGTGTGTGTGTGTGTGTGTGTGTGTGTGTGTGTGTGTGTGAAAGCATACAGGAAATCTAGCCCACTGTAGCTAATGGGCCACAAGACAAGTGCATAACATTTATGAGATCCAAGAAAGAGTTAAAAAGCCTTTTAGTCAGTTGCTGAATCCCCAGGGACAAAGTGTTCTCTTTGATCTTGCTTATAGCTGTATCAGAATAAGAAGAAAGAAATAAAATACAAAAGATATGCTAATAGAGATAGTATGTGTATGTGGCTTCTTAGAAGTAGAGGATGGTTGGTCTTTGAACTATTAGCCTGTACCATTCTTCTTTTCTACCCCAAATCATTGCAGACCTCTAAAAACCACAGGAAAAAAGATAATGATGAACTTAGTGATATAACAAATGAAGAAGTAAAGCATATGGCAGCAATATCACAAGAAATTTAAAATATTCTGCTGTAAATCTTAAGTTAATGGTACCGCATTAAAAACAGTGCAATGGTGTGGTGACTCATGCCTGTAATTCCATCTACCATTCTAGACCAGTCTGGGTAAAAAGTTAGGGAGATACATGAGCCTGGTGGCATATGCTGTCATACTAGATACGTGGGAAGTATAAATAGTTAGGGTCATAGTCCAACTTGGCTCAGGCAAAAGCATGAGACCCTATCCCCCAAATAGCTAAAGCAAAGAGGGCTAGTAGCTTGGTTCAAGTGGTAAAATGCCTGATTATTAAGCATGAAGCCTAGAATTCAAACTCCCTACACACACACACACACACACACACACACACACACACACACACACAACACAAAAAAAAAAAAACAGAGAGAAAAATAACTTTTTTTTTTTGCCAGTCCTTTAGCTCAAAGCTAGCACTCTGCCACATGTACCACAGTGTCACATCTGGCTTTTTCTGTGATTAGTTAGAGATAATAGTCTAATGGACTTTCCTGCTCAGGCTGGCTTTGAACTACAGTACTTAGATCTGAGCCTCTTGAGTAGCTAGGATTACAGGCATGAGCTACCAGTGCCTGGCGAAAAAGGGCATGTTAAAAAAAAATGTCTGTGTGTGTGTGTGTGTGTGTTTATGTATTATGATGCCTTGTTGTTCCCAAAATTAATTATTTAATATAATCTCCCAGAGATCTCAGGGGCTGTTGTTTAATTTGTAAACTCTTTTTTTTTTTTTTTTTGGTGGGTCATAGGTCCTGTGGGCCTGGGTAATGTCCCTGAGCTCTCAGGCTACCCCTTGAGCCACAGCCCTACTTCCTATATTCTAGTGATTAATTGGAGATAAGAGTCTCATGTTCTTTAGTTCTGGGCTAGATTTGAACTATGGTCCTGAAATTTCAACCTCCTGAGTAGCTAGGATTACAGCCGTGAGCCACCGCGCCTGGCAATTTGTTAACTTTTACACCTAGTTTTTCTTGGTGTAAAAAAAAAACCAAAACCAAAACCAAAAAATCCCCAAAGTTTAAAAGTATAAAGAAACCAAGAAAATAACAATTGAAACAAAATATGTAAATAAACCAAGCGATAACAGTGGCAGTGGAAAGTGTCAGGGAATTGGGGACAATACAAAAACAGTTTAAAAAAAACTTGAGCCCTCAAGTTTACTGACACATATTTCACCAGTACTGATGAACCCACTGCTTGTTACGGTGGAACAGATTTGAAAAGGGATGCACCTTACAATGGATATGCCAGTCACTGGCTGCCCATGTTGGTGAAGCTGCTGGGTGTGAGGAAACTGGAGCAGAGATGCTTTTATACCGTGGCTCTGTGTGGCTCTCTCAGTACATACGTCTTCATATAAACTGAACATGAAAAGAAGATGTTTCTACTGAGAAAGTATGTCCCAGTTTAATTGTTGCTTTTTTTCCTCCTCCTTCTTCTTCTTTCTTCTTCTTCATTAAATGATGTACCTTATGATGAGTAGCTCCTTAAAGAAGTTACACATACAGGGTTAGTTTGCCATTAATACAGCTCTGTAAATTTGTGGCCAATTTCTGACAGTTTACGTCTTCTCATCTGACATGTGATATTTGACATGATCAGAAATGTGTATTTAGATTGATCAAAGTGATCACCCAGAGGTCAGTATTCTGTATTTGGAACTGGGTTGTTCTCTTATGGATTTTCCTTATTTCTTTGTAATTGTACATCTAGCTGCATGTGGTGATACAAGAGACTGAAGCAGCAAGTATGGGAATTTGAAGCCAGCTTGGGTACCATAATGAGAAAAGAAGGAAGAAAGGAAGGAATGAAGGAAGGATGGATGCAGGCAGGCAAGCCCCGGCCATTTTGCCTTGGTCTTGGTGGATGCTAAACATTTAATGACATGTAGATAGGTAAGTTTCTGACTCTTTTCCTTAGTGGGAAAGAGCTGACTACCCCACCCCCATTAGTGAACTGTGCCAGTATTATCAGGCCAGGGATCAGCCATGTGAGTGGCTGGGAGAAACCCCCTCAGTTGGCATCTATTCCAAAATGTTTGTACAAGCAGAATGAATGGCATGCATAAGGATATAGTGATCAAAAGTGAACCATGCATGTGGGAGATCATTTATCTGCAGAGACTGGGCATGTAAGGGAGTCAAGACTAGTGAAGTGTTCTTATCAGATCTGGTCAGGATCATACATATTCCCCATGCTACATATTTCCTACAAATTCCACATTCACATACAAATCAGTGCATAGCAAATCCTTTGTTAAGTGGAATTAGCATCTTGACGAGGGGCTGGGAATCTGCCAAACAGTGATGCACAAATCTTGGGAACTCTCATAAAAAAAATGACAGCTTCTATTCCAGGTACACAGTTGTAGAGCATAATTCACTTCACAGCTGGTGGCTGTGTTACTTTCTAAATGGGGTTGGAAAAAAAAGAGGTGGTATGCTCATCTGATGGCACAGCAGAGGCAGGAGTGGATGGACCACTCCTTGATTTCCTTTTCATTAGGTCCCTGAAAAAAAAACAACAAACTCTTAAGGATTTAATTGTGCTGTTTGCTTTTGTCTCCAAAAAAGGCTGAATTCATAATTACATTACCTTGTTGCTATGCTTTGCTCTTCCAAGGTAATATAATTTTAACTTGCTTTCTAATTATGGTGTTTTCGTTGTTCTGAAAACTCCATTCCATCCAGAATGTGTTCTGTTTTCACTTTTATGAAGTGCATTGTGGAAAATAGAGGGCCCAGTATCATGGAAAGACCCATGTGCAGCTGAAGCCATGGCCAAAGCCATTTCCTACTTTGACAAGCTGGTGCTGCTGCGATTTTTATCCTCCTTTGATGAATAATGCTGTTGGCAAAGACCATATGTTTTGTGGCTTGATGCAGTCCAGAGGCGCTACACAGTGGAAGGATAAATCACATCAAGGCAGGGTGGTTTTATCAGGTGGTAGTGAGGGCAGAAATAATGACAGTCATTAAAATCTTGCTGCAAATGGCCTTGGGTCTTTAGACTACATTTAACTCAGAATGTGTCAAGGACACATCAATTCTAAGGGTGGCCTGGAAGGATTTGTTCACCATCCCTTATCCTTTCCAATGACTGCTTTGCCTTTGAAAAGTGCAAAGCCAGTAGAAGGCTTTGGTAGGCATTGGGTTCTCACTATCTCCTACATCAATGCTGTGATACTAGGTGGGAGAATCAAAATGGAGTTGTTTATAGAACAGTCATAAAAGACATTCTCAGGGTGTCTCAGTTCAATTCCACATGTACAACTTTTGTCACACCTGGATGCAAATACCGTGTTAAAAGTCCTGAGCAACCTAGTATAGATAGGTTGATGACTGTTCTTCAGGACCTGCTCTCCAGGAAGGGAGTATTTTTACACAAGGATCTCTGTAGTGCAAAGCAATGTGGAATATTTTTATGGATGAGCAAGGAAGGTGTAGATTGGTTCAGACTAGAATGATTTGGGAAGATGCAACTGGATCTGGGCACCATGATATAATCCTGTAATCCTAGCTACTTAGGAGGCAAAGATTCTGGGGCTCATAGTTCAAGACCAGCCACAGGAGTTCATGAGATTCTATTTCAACCAGTGACTGCTAGAGTGGTGTGTGCCTGTCATCCCAGCAACAAAGGGAAGAACAAATAGAAGAATTGGAGTCCAGCATAAAGCGAGACCCTATCCTGAAAATAACCCATGCAAAAAGGGACCAGTGGAAGTGATTCGAGATGTAGAGTGGCTGCTTAGCAAGGGTCAAGCCTTGAGTTCCCAAGAACAAGGCCAGTTATTTCTTAGGTCTTAGTATAGAGACAGTTGCACAAAAAGAATAAACAGAAAGATAATCCTTAGATTTTTATTTTAGATTTCTTAACTCACAAAGAAGCATGACTCAGAAGCAAACCTAATATAATATAGCTATATAATATAGCTATAATACAGTTATTCCTATAACTAAAGGAAGACATTATATATAGTAGACAATGTGAGTGCCAAAAGTGTACTTTTATAGTTTAGCTCCAACTCACAGTATCCTACCTGTGGATCCTACCTGTAAAAGATTATAGGAAGGCTGGTGAGGGCACATTGCTTCACGCCTATAATCCTAGCTACTCAGGAGGCTGAGATCTGAGGATCAAGGTCAAAGCCAGCAGAGGCACAAAAGGACCTGAGACTCTTATCTCCAATTAACCTCTAGAAAACAGGAAGTGGGACTTGGCTCAAGGGTAGGGAGGTAGCCTTGAGCTGAAGAGCTCAGGGACAGTGCCTAGGCTGAGTTCAAGCCCCATAACCGCCCCCCCAAAGTTATAGGAAGATAAACAGTTGTAACATAAAATTGAACTAAAAATTATTAATAAAATAGCTTTATGTGTGTTTAGTGCTTCCTAATGTGCATAGTGCTTTCTTTATTATCTAATTTTAGGCTCAGCACAAGATTTTCTGATATTATGCTTCCCATTTTTCCAGATGTAGAAATGGGGGTTCAAGGCAACATGAGAGCGCATATAAATTTTATAAGCAATAAGTGCAAGAATTAGAACTTGAATTCTTTTTTTTTCATATATTTTATTGTAATTAATAGAAGGGTTACATTATATTCACCAGATAGAAGGTGCATTACTTCACAAACATTGATTCCCTTTCTCATGTCTTGGTCCCCATTTCCATCCCCCCACACCCACCCCTCATCTTGTTTTCCCCACTTTGCTATCCTATTTCAAATAAGCAAATAAACATATATACAATATATCAGATAAGAAGGTGAAATACTTTAACAATATGATATAACCAAGGTACAGCAAAAGAAATGAGAAATAACAGTACATTAAGAACAACAATCACTCATTATATGGCTTTTGGTTCTATATCCTGGAAGTCCTTTCATTTAGTGTCATACTATATGGCCTTATGTATCTAGGTTTTGTAGAACTTGAATTCTTAAGCCCAAATTTCTAGCACCTTATATTGTCTTAGGATAATGAAGAGGGTCTAGTCCTGCAAGTGGAGATTCTACCAACTTTTACAGGAAAGCTGACATTGTGTGTTTTGATTCTTGTTTATAAAAATATAGGGATATCAACATATTCTAGCTATATTCATCTTGTCTTTCAAAAGAAAAAAAGAAATGAAAATGGATACATACAGCTATTTAGTCCTTGTTACATGAGCTCATTCACTTCTGATAGCAACCATGGGAAGTGGCTATTACTGTCGTGATTACTGGGGCAAATACCATTAGCATGACATAGCTATGTGGACTTAGAACCAGGACCATCTGTCGATATGACCTGTTCCATGAAAACTTTACTTTGGATAGGTGAGACTGTTACCCAATAAATAACTTCTCTGTTTGCTTCAGTACATTCTTGCTGACCTATTATCTGACATAATAGTCTGTTTACCTGTTCACTGTCATCAGTCTGTAGCTTCATCATCAAAACTTTCTCTAAGACTCTCAAGTTGCTTAGTCCAGTGTGGGTCAAATAGATGTAATAACCTTAGTCTCATTCTCGTCCTTTCTTGCAACACTACCCTGAAGTCACTCAAACACAGCTCTCTAAACCCAGGAAAATCTTCCTCTGAACTTTCTGAGATATTCCTAAGACTTGATGGAGATGGTATCTTTCTTATTCAATTGTCTGGCCGCATTTGAACAAGTTTCATAATTCCTACTTGACAAATGAGCAAAGAGAAGCCCACTGAGCTTCAATGATTTGTCAAATCCCCCCTGTTAGTTTAGGGGTGGATCAGAATTTGAACCAGGATTCCTGATCACTCTGCTACTGTGCCTTTTAGTTGGAAAGAAAGTCCAGTTGCTTCAGTTTTATCTCTAGATTTATTTGAGTTTCTAGGATTGAAAAGAAAATACAAGCAGTGATTTCTTAGTAAGTTCTAGTTGCTAGAATGAAATGTCTTTGGGTAATTTATAAACAACTGATGCTATTTCTTACAG